>NC_136500.1:20114174-20516674 GCF_053919585.1 Euprymna scolopes
CTTCTTTAACTCCCCCTTTCTCTTTCTCTCCTTTAACTCCCCCTCTGTCTCTCTCCTTTAACTCCCCCTCTGTCTCTCTCCTTTAACTCCCCCTCTGTCTCTCTCCTTTAACTCCCCCTCTGTCTCTCTCCTTTAACTCCCCCTCTGTCTCTCTCCTTTAACTCCCTCTCTTTCGCTCTCTTCTTTAACCCCCCTCTTTCTCTTCATTAACCCCCCTTTCTCTTCTTCGTCCCCTTTCTCTCTCTTCTTCGTCCCCTTTCTCTCTCTTCTTCGTCCCCTTTCTCTCTTCTTCGTCCCCTTTCTCTCTCTTCTTTAACCTCCTCTCTTTTTCTTCTCCACCTCCCTCTCTCTCTCTCTGCTCCACCTCTCTCTCTCTGCTCCACCTCCACCCCCCTCTCTTTCTTCTTCAGCCCCCTATTGCTCTTATTCACTTCTTGTTTTAATTATTTATTGTTCATCTTCCCTCAAAATGATAGGCATGATCTGAACATCATCAAAGATTTAAAAGTATAAAGGTTTATATAAAACAAATATTTGGTTTATTGGGTAAAGACTGAAAATATTTTATTAGTTGGCAAAAATTCAACTCTTTCACAAATATCTAAAGATACAGTCATTATCCCAACCCCACTCTATTTTCAACAAATGTGCTTAACTCACATTTTTACAATAATAGTAGTGATCACAGGGGGAGATAACTCTTACTTATTCAAATATCTGATCACAGACAGACAACTCGTTTTATTTGTTTCTGATTTTTTTCTTTAAATCTATCTTTTCAGGCTTATGACAATTACATTGACGAGATAAAAGCTGATTTACAAAAAGAACAAAAGTCTTCAAATAATAAAGGGGTCAAACCACAAATAAAACAACCAAAAGTATCAGAATCTCGGAAATTCAAGCAGAGATCAACAACCCCCGATGTCAGCTCAGTCCAAACAAGCAAAAGAGATTCAACAGGCTCAAGTGCCGATGAAAGTAAGTCTTAAAGAACAAAAACAGGTACTTGTACAGTTTAGTCTAGACAATAAAAAATGAAAATATCGAAAAAAAAAAAGTTTAAATTGTACGGAACAAAGTTCTCTGAAAAAAAATTTCACTTAACTTCATCAAGTAGTTTTTTTTTTTTTTTTTACAGCGAAAAAACAATTTGTTATGATACCGAGCAAAATGTTCGATTTTTAGGAAGAAAAGCTAGTATTAGAGATGGGGAGGGGTGTCAGTGCTTTAACTGGAGTTATCTCCCTTTGTCATTTCTAAAATTCAAACAAAATTTTTTTTAATTCAAGATGGCCACCTTCAACGCGCTCTCATAAAAACGTGTTTTTCCGCTGTAAAAAAAAAAAAAAAAAAAAAATAAATACTTGATGAAATGAAGTGAAATTTTTTTTCGGAGAACTTCGTTCTAAACGAATACATACAATTTAAACTTTTTTTTCGATATTTTCATTTTTTAATGTCTTGTCTAAACTGTACAAGTACCCAAAAGCAACATCTATCAATTTTCTAACGTCAAGCAAGATGTGTCTTAAAAGTAATGGGATTAGTATCATCAACAATTTATTTCAATTCCAAGCAACAAACTACGTAGTTTCACCTTCAAAATTATCCCTAACACCTTTCTTGAGTTTAATGCATTTTTTAATTCTTCTCTGCCACTGTTGGAAGGATTTTTCAACAATGTGTCTCACCTCTGTCACTATGGCCTTCTTGATGGTTTACGTGCCTTTAAATTGGGTTCCCTTTATTATCTTTTGGATTTTTGGGAATAGAAAAGTCACTTGAAGTAAGATTTAATGAACAAGAGGGTTGTTTTATCACACTGATGTCTTTTTTATTCGTTCTTCAGTGCTCATACCGTAACAACCTTAAAAAAGGAAAGGGAACAAAACCATGTGCAAAAACATGTAATGGTTGCAGAAAGATAAGATTACAGTTCTATAACCCCAATACAGGTCATGTTAGATATTAATGCAATCCACTTATCCCTCTTTTACCCATATCCCCTGCAGCACACTCATTACCATTCAGACACACCTCCTATTCTTATAACCGTTCCTTTGTAGGTCTCATATTTTTTATCAGTAAGAGTTAGTATATGAAAATCTCTAAATTAGAAATGGTTTTATCTGTCCTTATTGGACATTTTACTATTTATCTCGTGGGAGTGTGGCTGTTCTCGTCTTGCATCAGGATGCTGGTATATTTAAAGAGGTAACAACAGACTTGTACAGTTTTATCAACACATTAAAAACTGAAAATATCAAAAAAAAGTTTATATCCGTTGTGGAAGTTTATATTGTTACGTATCCGTTATGGAATGAAGTTCTCCGAAAGAAAATTTCACTTAATTTCATCAAGTAGTTTTTTTCTTTTTCTTTTTTTTTTTTTTTTTAAGCGGGGGAAAAAAAAAAATTTGTTATGATATCGAGCAAAAGATTCGATCTTTTTAGGAAGAAAAGCTAGTATTAAAGATGGGGAGGGAGTGTAGGCACTTTAAACTGAGTTATCTCCCATGGCGTGTTCTAAAAAATCCAAATAAAAATTTTAAAAAATTCAAAGATGTCCACCTTCAATGTGCTGTCATAAAAACATGTTTTTCTGCTGTAAAAAAAAAAAATACTTGATCAAATTAAGTGAATTTTTTTTCTGGAGATCTTCAGTCCAAAATGGATACGTACAATATAACCTTTTCTCGATATTTTCATTTTTTAATGTCTTGATTAAACTGTAGAAGTACCCAATTAACAATGGATATCTTATTCACTGGACTAGTGGGTGCTTTTGGCTAAGATAACAATGATTATTTCAACATATTTTTATGCTAATCATTCACCCTAGCTACACAAGGATAAAGATTAATGAGATTGTCAGTCGGATGATCAGCAATGCCCTAAGAGAATACCGTGGGTGAAGTAGGTAGGATTTAATTATTTAAGAGGACGACTTGATAGGTATTTGTTAGTATTGGACGTAGAGATGACCATGTTGTAATCAGCAAGGAAGTAAACTCTTGGTATTGTGTAACATAGCACAGATGTGCATATACAAATGCCAAGCCATGTGTAATAAAAGACTATAAAAAGTAGAGAGAAAGGACAGTAGAGAAGACTATCACGGTAGAGACGTGGATGAAGCTTGACAGCACATTTGAATCACGTGAGAGATGTCCTAGCTGTAACAAAAAGTCGGTAAATGGGCGGTAGGATAAGGGAAAAAATGTCATTCTACAACAAAAAAAGTGAGTTCTTTCTTTTTTTATTCTTTGTCTACCTTGCGACTGAGGCTACAAAGTGTGTTGGTTTCCGCATAACATCACAATCATGTTCTGCTGATGGGAAGTTTTTGGAAAGAGTTTCTGCTCATGAAAGCCTCATGATTTTAGATACATAGAGGAAGAAGGCAGGTTCCTTGCAGGTAATATTTTTACAAGGGGGGGGGGAAGCAGAGATTGGTGCTCAGTCATGGAAATAATGGTAGAAATAGTAGAGCAGTAAAAAACTAGCGATGTCTCTTCTGTGAGAAATGGGTTGTCAGGAAGAGATTGACCACCCTCCTCTCTCACACACACACACACACACACACACACACACACACTTAATTGTGGAGTCAATTTTGTACTTTTTCAATGCCAGCAAGAATTCTCTGTGAAACCTCCTCAAATGTAGCAGCAGTACCTCAACCTAAGAACGTATCTGATTCTTATATAGGAAGCACATTGCATCAGGAGTTAGGTATTTTATAGTGCAGTAGAATGATCTATTTTTTTTTTCTATGACTGCAGCAACAGATTTTATGCAAGTTTTCCATTTTTAATCCTTAGAGTTTATCAAAACAAGGGGCTTCCTCAAGGAGAAAGAGCCATGCAATTCAACTGAGGCAAAATAGTGATCCAAGTGTTAGTGGTTGAAGGAGAGAAGCCTGATTTAGAAGTGTTATAAGTAACAAGCCACTACACCCTCCCTCTCTTCAATGAAATCACGTGTTCCATGTCGGAGAAGAGAGAATCAATAAGTGCTTTTTTTCAAGTGCTGCTGTAGACAGTTGTGCCATCTGTGTAAATGTAAACAAATGATCTGAGAATAAAAATCAGGAAGAGGTTTTGGCCAAGAATGAATTCTTGAGGCAATCTGTGTTGATTCTACATGCTTCAGATTTCTCCTCATCACCAACTACATTTATGGATATTCTGTAGCTAGCAAGCTTGTGAAACAATCCTTTGTGCAGAACTCTAATAAAGGTTATTGTCATAGAAATGAAACTTCCCATCGATACATTCACTGATTCTGTGAGATATTAGTCAGCTGTTGAACTTATCACAGATTAAAGCAACTTATGATACACAAGACATCTCCAGTATTTTTTAAATACTGAGCAGGACTGGCAGTTTTCCAAGGAGATGAAAATTCTTTTTCTTTTAAGTAATGATCGAACAGCTTTGTAAGAATAGAGATAGTTTTCACTGCAGATTTTTAAGCACAGTAATTTGAGTGTTGTCAGAACCCATTGACTTGCTGTCGTTAAGGTTCTTGATAAGTCTGACAACATCTTGGACGGATACATAGATGTCGCTTAGAGTATTTATAGTTATTATAAGGGCATAGCCAGCTGTGCTTTCCATGCTTTTCGGACCCTGGTCTCCTCACTTGGAGAAGTTGACCAAAATTTTTTCTCTAATTTAATGCGCCAGTAGGGCAGCCAGAAATAAGCAATCAGGCATTTGCCTTGTCGTGAATAATTTGCTTGTTTATGGGGAGAGTATTTACTGCTTGCGAATCAATTTTGTCTGCCATTTTACTATAACGCCTCAAAGTTTACCTACTTATAAGAGAATTTTGCAGGGTTGGATTCATTTCATTTAAAATATTAATTTATTTTTGTTTTTAGTACAACAGAACAAAACCTTTTGTATCATTTTGTTTTGTTAATTTTTCGTTTTGCTTCGTATATCTATAAATATTTAATTACAACCAGAATGTGTCAAAAAGTACAGAGGCTTAACAAAAAAACTATGAAAGATGAAAAGTTATAATTATATCAACTAAAAAATCGCATTTATTAATCACTTTGAATAATTTAACAAAGTAATTACATAAAAAAATTTCTAAATCAATCAAAATATTTAAATTTTACGTTATAAGAACATTCAATGAGCATTTATTGCAATTGTTAGGTTGCTCCCATTATAATAAAAAATGAACGAAACAAAACTTTATGAAAACGAAACGAACAAAACATAGTCACCGAAACTCATGGAAACAAAGCCTCTGCTAAGCAACTGGATTTAATGGATTAGACATAAGTCTTTTGTAATTCCTAAAATCATTTTGCATCATCCTTATAATAAACTAGCAGGGTTACCCAGTGTTGCCCAGAACAAAAATGCAACATATTCCTATTGAAACTTTTATCTTTTCTCTCTTTTTCTATTTCACCCCCCCCCTTCCGGTTTTTGCTTCCCTCTTCCCATCCCTTTTTTAATTTTCTTTTAAGTTAATTTTTTAATTTGCCTTTTCTTTAATTTTTCAATTTCATTTTTTTTATCCAGCTCAGACCGTTTTGCCGCTGTCTCCAATAAAATCAGATTTTCAACCTGAAATGTCCATTTGTTCTGCCACATTGTCACCTCGGCTTCAAGCTGCCAGCAAAGGAGATAACAACAGGCCTCAACAGTTGTCAATATCTTCTACTTCACCAGTCGCTAGCCATGTTCTTTCACAAAATATCCAAACTGAATTGCAGAGCACAAAATCTGAAGAGATTAAAAGCGCTAGTATTGCTGAAGAAATTGAAGAAAAGACTCTTTCCTCACTCAGGTCCGTTAGCCACTCTGGCTTAGCTATGACAACTAATAAAGAATCGCCTCCATCTTCTAAGGATGTTTTACCGTCTGTGAAGGTGGATTTGGTAGCAGAATCGGCTTCTGGAAAATCCCGGCAGCTGAGCATGAAAACTGATGAAAAATCTCCAGAGACTGAAGATCAATTGGATTCCGAACATCTGGCGACTGATAAGTCCATACAGTTAGCGTCTGCCTTGTCCGAGGCTCCAACAAGTATCCGTGAGAAATTTGAGTTTGTACCTTCGTCCAGTGCCTTGTCTAGGAGTAGCGATAATGATGGCACCATTTTGAAATTGAATCTGAAGAAAGAAAAAGACTCTCCTTCCGGATCGGTGAATGTGGAATCGGAAGGGGTGAAACCGGATCAAGAATCTCCAAAGTCAAACAATAAATTCCCCACAGATTTCACGTCCGTTTCAGAACAATATTCCGAAAATTTTGAAGAAGTCGATAACTCCACAAGTAGTCGTCATAATTTGCCGTCGTTCTGTGATGATGCTGATGACAAAAAAGATGAAATCAGTCAGTTCTCCCTCGATAAGACGGTTTCCGATGCCGAGCAAGAAGACGAAATCAGCGAACAAATTTCTCTTCATAGTGACACAAGTGAGCAGACGTCTTCTTCAAAATGTCTTCTCGTATCGAAAAGCCCTCGAGATGAACCCGATGGTCAATTCAGCTGTTCTTCTCATACTCCTTCTTTAGCTTCTACGCCTTGTCTTGACAAGGAAGCACGAGAGGAACGATCAGGTGATTTGGAAGTGAAACCACTCTCTGAAGCCGCACTCGTTATCAGTATTGAAGAAACGCCTTTGCAAGAATCTCTAAAAGACTCCACCTTTCAGAAATCATCGCAGCAAATCGATAATGTCGTAGATGAAATCTTTGATAAATTGGTATCCTCATCCGTTTCAACGATATGCAAAATAGCCACCGAGAAAAAAGAAACAATGGCCAATGCAAAAAAAGCTGGCCCTTCTGTGTTGCCAAAACCAAAGAGGAAAACCTCTCCTGTCAAAAAACTCTCAACGACCACTACTGATATGACAACGATGACGACAGTCACAGCAAATGAGGAGGAAGCATTAGTGTCTGCTTCTAAAATCACTTCCTCATCTCCCATGTTGAAGGAATCAAAGCTTGAAGAAAAGACAGAATCAAAAGAGAAAAAACAGATACTTCATCAAAAATTCACCGATGACTTAATGGAATCTCTTTTAGTAGGGTCGATAAAGAATGCTCTTGACATCAGGAGCCGGAGAATCGCTAACAGTAGACGGGGGAGCCCTGCAACAAGCCCCCAGGGAATTATGGTGGATGAGAAAAAAGTTACAACGCGAAGGGGTTCGACTTCTGAACCCCCTCCTTTCAGTCTTGATGAAGATCCCTTCCTTTGGAGCCTTTCACTTGATTCGGATTCATCGGATGATTTTTCACCGGCAGCTGACAATGATGATTTGGAGAGAAATGTCCCGAGGCCACACTCACCTTTACCAAGCGAGCCAAAGGTATGGAACTATTACATCAGTTTATTTGTCGATACTTATCATTTTAGTAAATCTGAGTTAATCAAATTTGTTTGTTAAAATATTTCTCAGTTTTATGATTGAGCTATGCTTGCAAAAAAAATTAATTTACATTCTAATCAGCCATAAATTAATAAAGCTCTTACTAAGTTTCTGTTACTCTCATCTTCTCTCACTGTACGTTGTGTCTCCCCCCCCCCCTCTTATTGGATACAGTGACTGTCTCTCTATCTTCACAGTATTTATGCCATTTAACTTCTCGTTAGAGAAAAACAAAAAGAGACATATAGAAAATTAATGCGGACTAATTTTTTTATTTTTGTTTTTACATAAAATTGAACTGGCTTTGCAAACTCTTTTTTATCTGAGCCAAACAATCTTTACTCAATGGATGACAATGTTTTATATATATATATATATATATATATATATATATATATATATATATATATATATATATACTTGTACTTTTTTGTAGAAAAAGAAATCCCATACAGTGCTCTATTATTAGGGAAAAAACCTTTCTCGAAATAAGAGCAATATATTTTTTGTATAATATATACAGGAATTTACATTTATATCGGTAGTCGGTACCGACGGTTTCAAGCCCGGTAGTTGAGGACTGCTCTTAATGTCCGCCTCAGGCTCTCTTCAGCCGACTCTCAATGTACCGACTACCGATATAAATGTAAATTCCTGTATATATTATACAATATATATATATATATATATATATATATATATATATATATATATATATATATAATCATTGTATTCAGTAAAACAGTTTAACATATTTTGGACTGCAACTATCTCTACTTAGATAAGTTAGGTCTGTACACATGTTTATATATTTGTATGCATAGAATTAACTCCAAAACTATTTAACTGATCAATGTGAATTTTGGAGCACAGCTACTAGATATAAGGCTAAGTAATGTGAATGATACATAGTTTAATTTAGTTTCATACAAATGGGGCAAAGAGAGGGTGAAAGCCCATGGTGAAAATTCAGATACCTTTTTATGAAATTTGAACAATAAGTAATAGATATTAATTAATAATAGTAATGGTGTAGTCTAAAGGTGTATTAGGAAGCATGATACGAATAAAAAAATTTCCAGATTGGCATTAAGTTTGATCCATAGGCAACACTTAAGCAAGATTCTTTTAATTTCTGTTTCTTTTTAAGCCTTAAGCGATACATTTTAAACATTTTCTAGAATCAAACTCATGTAATGGATTTTGATAAAAATTGGAATAAGGATTCTAAAGATAAGGTTTAATATTATTATATAAGTGTTGCAAAGTGTTTTTTTGGGGGGGGGAGTTAAGTTTTAGCTGCACTGGGACGGGTATTCTTTTTGTGTATAGATATGTAAGTTGTAGTTCTCTATTTTGTTTATGACCTCTTAGACAGACCCCTAAAACTATATATTCTGAAACTATAATACTAAGAAATATATTTCTTTTTGAGCAAAAAGGTCACAATATTATTGTATGAGGTCCGCGTTTGTTGTCTACAATCATAAAAAGGAAATACAATGTTTAACTTTATTTCATTTATATCTTTGAAATTATAGAAATTTAAAGAAAAAAAAAAGGGAATGGAATTGTTATTGCGAGGTTCAGGGCTTGGAGCAGAAATAAAAACAGATCCTCATCGATTCCTGATAAATTCAGAGTATGCATCAACAGAGTTGAAGTGTATCAATTTGCTAAAATTTATTCAAATGATTATCACTTTATTTATTGCCTTTACATCCAGACAATACTAAATACATCATTGGGTTCCCTTTCCTAAAATTGAATATCATATCATATGTAAAAAAAAAAAAAAATAAATAAATAAATAAATAAAAGGGTCATATTGAAGGGCTCTACAAATTTATCTTTAGTTAACCTTTCACAACTAAATATTTCCATTTACTAGACAAATACAAAAGTTACTAGCCAAATCCATATGATTTTTGGAATAGTACATCTTCGTTCCATGACGAGTGTGTACAACAAAGATTTTTTTTGTATTTTTTTTTTTTTTAAATAAGTGTAATTCTGAATATGCACTGAATTTTATGTTGAGGTTTGAAGGTTTGAAATTTCTTTAGATGTTTTTTTTAAAACAGCTTTTATTAAGAAAAAAAAGTATATAGTTTTATTAAACCTTTTGTTGTTTAAATAATTTGATTTTATTAAAAAAATAAAAATAGAATAAAGATTGAAAAGACATTTTTCATTCAGTGATGAGCTTTGGAAGATTGTCTGTGAAAAAAATCACAATTGCCTAAAGATAAGCGTTTTATTATTTCTAGTCGCCACTTGGAAATTATCACTTGCAATGTAAAGCTCTGTATTCCGTTATGGATTGAGTGTAAAATAATGTTTTCTCGTTTGATACTTTGTGTTAGTAATATATCAGGTTGACAACAAAGGTTTTGTGGTTTTTAACTTTTAAATTCAGATGAACATACCTTGGCTCAAACAAAAATTTATTGATAGGAATAAGCACCATAAGAATCAACACATGTGCCATCAAAAAATGAGTGTATTGATGACAGTAACCTAAAAATCTTTCATTCTGATGGCGATGAAGTCACTAAAGGCATTTTTGATATCAATTAGGTTCTTGAAGCATTTCTCACACAGAAAGTTGTCAAGATACTTGAAAAAGTGGTAGTTAGTTGGTGAGAGGTCCAGAGAGTATAGGGGATGAGGCAGAGTTCCATAACCCACTTTGTTAAACTTCTATAGGGTTGGTTTAGCAACATGCGGTCAGGCATTGTTGTGGAGGAGAATTGGACCTTTTCTGTTGACTAATGCTGGGTGTTGTTGTCGCAGTTTCTGATGAATTTCATCCATTTGTTGATAGTACTTTTCCACCGTAATGGTTTTGTCTGCATAAAAAAAACTAATGGATGAGACCAGTGGCAGACCACCAAACAGTCAGCATGACCTTCTTTTGGTGCAATTCTGACTTTGGGAAGTGTCGTGGAACTTTGTCGGTGTCTAACCATTGAGCTGAGCATCACCAGTTGTCATAAAGAACCCACTTTTCATCGCATGTCACAACCCGGTTGAGAAACGGGTCGTTCTTGTTGCGTAAAAGAAGGGAAGATGACACATTTTTGGTTGTCATTCAATTTGTGAGGCACCCATTTATCAATTTTTTTTTTTTTTCAGTCTCTCTCAAATAGTTGGAAATCATTGTATACATTATATCTAATTCAGGAGCAAGTTCGCGAACAATTGTGCATTGATTGGTTTTGACTAAGGCTCTTAATTGATCATTTTCAACATCCGATGGTCGACCACTACACTCGTCATCTACAAGACTCTCGTCGCTGCCACAAAATTTCTGTGCATTCAGTAGTGGTTCCTGAGCCAAGTACTTTATCACAAGCTTTTAAAAATTAAATAAATAAATTGTAGATTTTTGTTTCCTTCGTAGTAAAATAGATTCACACACATCTACAAAATGAAAATGTAACTCGTGCAAAATAAAGGACAAGCTAAACGATAAAAATTCACGCTCATCTGTGGATTGGATTGAACATGGAATAATAGCCCATTATTTTGTATTTTAGTTTAAAACGAATTTGTTATTTAAAAACTTAATTTTTTAAGAAAAGGGTGATAATATTATTGAGTAAGTTCTGATTTAGAATTAATTCCTCGAAGTACCAGGGTGAAGCGATAAAATGGATTATACCCCACAATAGGACTTTTTAAAGTCGTCAGACACATGCAAGATCACCGTGGAAAAAAAAAATTAAAAAAGAAAAATAAGAACTTATTATATACCTTGGCGGTGCTTGTCTACAACTGGGCCTATAAAAAAAAATTTTTCAAGAAAAATCTTTAAAAAGCTTTATGATGTATGTATCTGTCACTGCACAAAGATGTCATATTCCAAAAATTACGTAAATCAATCAAGTATTTTTTTTTATTTAAAAAGATTAAATATGTGACAAATTCTGTTGGAGAAAAACTTGACGCCATGTTTATTTTCAATGATACGCTACTAGTGACATCTTTTGGTAATTACGAGAATGTAAGATCAACAAGGGCAGACAATCGACTTTTCACCCATTCCAGCAAACGAGTAGTTTCCAAGATATGAAGAAATGTTACTTTTAAAAAAGTGGGGGATTACTTTTCTATAATAAATTAACGTATAATGAGCACCTACTTTATGACCACCTGTTTGTTTAAGGAAAAAAAAGGGGTTTGTCATCTTTTTATGTGTGTCCCCCCTCCCCAATGTAACCACAGACTTTTTGTTGGGGGCGGGGGTCAAAGTGTGGATGCTTGTTTCACGTAAAATTGTGTTGATTGTACGTCCCCCCCCCCTCCGCTCCACACCCAAACAGGTGGCCATAAAGTCGATTGCCTGCCCTTGTTGATCTTACATTCTCGTAATTACCAAAAGATGTCACTAGTAACGTATCATTGAAAATAAACATGGTGTCAAGCTTTTCTCTGATAGAATTTGTCATGATATTTAATTTTTTTAAATAAAATAGAACTACTTGATCAATTTACGTAATTTTTGGAATATGACATCTTCGTGCGGTGACAGGTACATACATCATAAAGCGTTTTAAGGATTTTTCTTGAAAAAAAAATTTTTTATAGGCCCAGTCGTAGACAAGCACCACCTTGGCTTGGGCGAATTTCAGGAGTAATGATTAGTCATTAAAGCACTCAGTGTCCTGCAATTAATCAAAGGGAGGCAACTGCGATATTGTTAATTTCATAAATAATTCAGTAAAATATCTAATCTTCACGCATGAAGGCATATCATTGGTGATATTATTATCATCTAACTAATCTTGGTGTGTTACATTACTTGTTTATTTATTGAACATGATAATTAGGATTTATTCTAAACTAATAATTATCTCTTTTATGCCTTGATATATGTATATACGATATATATTTATTTATTTTTTTTTTTTTAAAGCAAATCTGTGGATTAGCTACTTGGGGTTAAAAGATAATGATGATAAGTTATATATTAATATTTTTATTTATTTTTTTTGTATGGAAATTGCTCTAGACAAGACATGAAGCTATTTAATGTAAAGAACTACAAAAGAAGGGCTTCAAAAAATAACCAACAATAAATATTAGCTGAATAGATTCTAACCCAGAAAACAGCAATTCTTCCACTTTTGTCAGAAACATCACTCATGGAATGTGAGGACTAAAGTACAAGATGAGGAAAGCAAAGGTAACAAGGTCCACTTTCTACTCTCCTAAGTTCAATAGATGCTTTATATTTCATTAGATTTTATCATACAAACAAAGAACATATAAGTATAACCAATTTATTAACCAAAATGATAAAGTTCCCCTAACATTGTTAATCTTATTAATAACTAGCTGGCCACTCGGCATTGCCCGGTCATACAATACACTTCAACATATTTCATTTTATGCAGATTGCATATGTATTATTATAGAATCAATCCTCTTTTGAATATTATATATTACAAGGAATAATTAGCCTGGTGGACTAATTCGACAAAAAAAAAAAATTTTTTTAATAAATTATAATGTCATTTGTTAAATTCCATTTGTTGTCTGCTGATATTTGGTCTTAACGATGAATGCCCTGGAAAGTGCCTTCTGATTAATGTTAATGTTAACTTTTAAATATGCAAATGAAGAAATGATTTGCAGCAATTTTAAATGGCACCTCTCCTTTAGTCATAAATTGAACTCATTAATAAGAAAACATTAAAATAGAATGGTGAGGTACACTTGGGCTTAAACAGGGGATCATTCGATTTGTCGTTGAATCCTCTACCACTGAGCTATATTTCTAGGTGTTAATAATTCTGGGTTTTCTTTTTTGTTTTTTTTAAGAAGAAATGATTTGTTGAGATTTTATTATCTCTTTTGCTGGGTTAATGTAAAATATTACCCTGTAAAAATTCTTTTTTATCTATAAGAAAGAAAGACTATTTTTAAGGGTCACATTTTTTTTTTTTCGATTATTGATACTTACCAGATGAATTTCTGTGCAGAACATATCTAAGAACACTGCCAGGCATATAAATTAGCTTTGTGTGAAAATTGCAAAAGATAGACTCAGCCGTTTTGAAACCTATGAGGAAGAAACTCGTACACACAATGATTTTTCTGTATTTTTTTTTTTTTTTTTATTCGGAAAAACACATTTAAAAATTTCTTTAAATACACTCTCTTTCCCCCCATCGCTTTCTATGTTTGGAATCTAAAATGTCACTTAACCTACCACCCCTCCCTTTTAAATTTAACATTTTTTTTTTACACGGTGGTCACCACTTATCAAGGCTTGGAAGCCACTCAGGGATAAAGGTTATTGCAAGTACAGTACGTTAGTGTGGATATTTGATGAAGTGTTTACTTAAGGGGGCGGTTCATTAGGAATTTGTTAACGTTGGACTTGAAGACATCCAAGTTGTAGTCAGGTGAGAAGCAGGCAGATGGAACAGAGTTCCACAGGCGTATTTTTATAAAAAATATATATTTCCTCAATTCTTCTATTTGAGATCGAAATTCTTTCAGTGGTACATGGACTTTATTACATCACCTGACGAAGACTTTTGGTTATTACCGACCAATCGTCTGAAACATTAGTATGTTCAGTGTAGCGACTGTAATATTTGTCTATATATATATTTTATTCAGTTATACCATCCCCATCATTCTTGAATAAGTTTCTATATTAAGTTCATACCATTCATGATCCCTTTATTAAATCTACTAGGGCTTTACCCTACGAAAATTATTTCACTCTCGTTCACATAACTGATACTTTCCCTATTCAATACATACGTATTAATTTTTTATTCTTAGTCATTAGTTCTTAAGTATTATGATTCTGTTTTTATTTATCTTATATATTAGATGAATCCTTACTTTATACATTATCATCTGCTTTATATATTCTCTCTAATCCCCTTTTAAGCTACAACCTTTGTTCCATCAATGAAATTGCATCCCTCTGCCTGTTCTATAATGGTGACTGTTCCGACGAACTACAAGCGTTTGTGCTCCCTCGATGTAAATACCCCCTGACAAACCCGACAAGCAGCAAAGTCCCACCCCTACACAATAGAGATCCCAAGATGTAAGAAAGTCTTCTACTCAAATAGTTTCTTCACCCAGAACTGCTAGATTTTGGAACTCCCTTCCGGGTTCCTGCTTTCCCAACTGTACTGATGTGCAGAAGTGAACAGACATCTTGCTGCTCCTCTCCCTACATGGTATCTCTGCAACTTATGTCCCCTGATATATCCCCCTACATCAAAGTGGCACTGCGCCGTATTTGGGATGAAAATGAAATAAACAAAAATAAAATAAAAATAAAAAAAATAAAACAATTAACAGAATTAAAAATAGGTGACATTACTTTTAGAATGCGTCTCGCAAGTTAATTAAAGTTAGAAGGTTTTATGATTATATATTGCAAAACAAGGATTATTTTTTTTATTTTTATTGATTGAACTTCTGCATTCATGACCTGAAAGTTTTATCCCTCTGTTGCAGATATTGGCAGTGTGAGACTCTTAAGAAAGCAACCCCTACCATGGATGTGTGTCAGAAGCTGATATACGTCATTGAATTTCTGGCAAAAGTGCGTTGAGAATGGTGATGACTATGTAGAAAAATAAATTCTGGAACACAAAAGGTCGCTTGTTTTAATGGTATAGTTCCCATCTTTGTAGTTCTACTTTTTTGAGTTAAGAAAAATAGGAGACTTTACTTTTGAAACTACCCTCGTATATTTGTCTACTCAAACCTTTTTCCAATAATTTTCCTATTCCATATTCTCGTATCCATAAATATTTTTATTGGTCCCCCAACAAAAGGGTGGGGAGAACCTGTAAATTCACTCCTGTCCGTTTGTCTGTCTGCACTTTTCTCAATAACTATGCCTTGGAATGTTTGGAAATTTTGCACAAACATTAAACATGATATGAGTAAAAAAATTACAGAACAGATTTTCCATGAAAATGGGGAGGGTGAGGGGCAATGCTGAACTTAGTCATTTTTTTTTTTTATGCCTCATTCACTGTGCAATCACGGGGACCATGCATGCATTTTTATCTCTGTATTCTAAAATTAATCATAATTATTTCTGTTCTCTACCTATTACCCCATACTCAAACCTTTCATTATTCCTTGATTACAGCTACTAAGAATTTTAGTTTTCTTTCTTATTCATCTAATCTGTATTCTTCCACAGTTATAATTAATATATTAGCTATTTTTATTCATTTTTGTCTTTGCAATCATTTGTATTTATTTATTCTATCTTATATTAATTAATTCACTATTTTTTGTTTACCATCTCCTCTTTCTTTTTTCTTTTTTCTTTTTTTTTTTTTATAAGCTCAAACTTCTAAACTCCTTATATTTCAGGTATCCTCACCTTTTATGCTATATCACATTTTTGTCCAGGATTAACAGATTGGCTTTTTTAAAAGTCAAATTTCATTAATTTAAGCCTGTTTTTTTGTTTTTTTTTCAATATATAAAAGAGTTTAGTTTAAAAAAAAATTGTATTTGGCCTTTTTCAAAGCGTAACCCGACGGACTAAGAAAGGAACAAGCAGAATATTATATTTATTACTAGCTTTACCCTGCCACGCGTTGCTGTGGCTCAATTTGGTGTAATGGAAAATTCTAATAAAAAGAGGAAATGCATGTTTCTTATATTCTTAGTACAGCAATCGACTCACACAAAAAAAAAAAATTTTTTTAAATATGAAAATGTAAGAAGTTGTACTCTTGCAGTATGTAATGGTTTGAGTTTTTAAAAAATTGTGTAGTTGAAGTCAGTAACAATTGAAATTCATAGCTAGATTCCTCGGTTGGAGTCGTCAAAACCGGAAGTATAAACTTAGTAGTCTCGCAGTGTGCATCTAACGGAAGGAAGAAATGCAAAACAAAACAATGTAATCTTAATTGGACGTTTAGCGCATTTATTTATTTTTTTGTTTTTGTTTTTTAAGTAAATGCAAGTAATATCATGGTATCGTTGCGTTCGAATAATAAATGGTAACTAAGAAATTGTTAGTTTATTTAATAAGTTTTTAGTGTGAAGTAGTAATAAATAAAGCTCATTGTCAGATTCCGCGGTTAGAGTTGTCAAAACCGGAAGTAAAATTCGAGTAGTCACGCAGATTGCGTTCTACGTTAAAGGGGGGAAAAAAGCAAAAAGGCAAAAAGATAACGTTAATCAGACCGTAATTCTTGTTTTTTTTTATGGGAGAAAAGCGAAAAAAAAAAGGAAAGTAATGGATTTAATAACCTTTTACGATTCCAAACCGGTGTTTAATCCTACTGTTCCTTGTGGATGTGTTCTTGGTGGTGTTAAGTGGTAGCAGGAGTAGTAGGAATTTAATAGAGAGTAAAGATTTTACAACTTCCATTGATTCTAACCGGTTTTGGCAGTGAACTCTCACCGGGGGAAAAAGGTAGGAATGTATGGTTATCAAGGAAGTGTAATGCTAATAGGCCTATAGCACACCTCAGATTCTGTGCTGCAGTTTGTGCACATTACATTTGCATGTAATGTCTTGATTTTAAATCCTATTAAAGTTACACTCACACAGGAAAAAATGAGTTCCTTTTATATATATATATATATATATATATATATATATATATATATAATATAAAAAGAAGATAATAATAATAATAACTAGAAGAGACATTTCCAGAGCATTTTATAATTAATTAGAAGGGACATTTCCAGAGCATTTTGTAAATAATCTTTTTTTCTGTTGTTCTTGACCTTTGGACAAAGATCAAAGTGAAGTATCTGTTCTTCAGATGCTGCACTACACTTTTTTGGCCTCGGTTAATGGAGGAGAAATCCTTCATGACTGATACATTTTTTTATTTTTGTTACTGACCAGATTGGCCCTTTTTTCCCCCAAAATCGACCTCATGTCTAACTCTGCCCTCGTGGGGAGGCAAGTAAACAAAATAAAAATAATACTCAGAAGAGACATTTTCCAGGGCATTTTATAATTTATCAAAGGAAACATTTCCAGAGCATTTTGTAATTAAATCAGAAATTACTTTTCCCAGTTACTTTTGTAATATTAAAACTTTGTTACATTAAATATAGTACCTATTTACAATGCCTCCCCATAGGACAGATTTAGACACTAGGGGCATTTTTTAACGTGGAGAAAAGAAACAAAAAACTTTCTCTCAGTTATGAAGGATTTTTCCTCCACTGAAAGAGAACAAGAAATTGAAATGTAGCATCTAAAGACAGATACTACACTTTGATCTTGACCTGAATGCCAAGAACAAAAAATCATTTTTATTAGCTTTGCCTTAAAAGCGACACCAATTTTTTGTTGTTTTATTAGAATATTTATTTAGAATAGTCCACTTTCCTTTTAAGGGGTGACAAAGTTTATTTGGAATATTCCTTTTTTTAGGGGCGCACAGCATGATAACGTCCAAAGCGAATACGGATAATAATATAAAGATAATAATATAATAATAATAAACCATAATGTTTGTATATACTGTTCTTCTTTTACTTATCATTAAAGCCCCATCTATTTACTTCTGTATTTAACATCCTCCCCAATATTACATTTCTCAATTATCTTTTTGAACCATGTCCCCGTTTTGAAATTCTTTTCTACCTAAACCAATTATTACAAGTAAATATTAGAAAAATATCTTTTCTTTTTATGATACCCTTTTTCACATCTAAATATTGATTTATTGTCTTAAGACTATAATTTTATTATATTACAATATTATTCAGTTTAACTCAACCAAACCTTTTAACTTGTATAATAATTACATCTTATTTAAGTTAATTGCTTAGTTATATGCAAACTCGCCTTGTGATTTTATAATAATTTTCGAATAAAGAAAATTTACTAGTAAACATTATCGCAGATCAATCTAATTTTTAAAATTAAGTCACATCTTTCTTTCTATCCAACTAGCATGGGTGCTCGTCATTGCCCAGGTGTTTGTAGGTGTGTGTGGAAGGGGGTGGTGGTAGTAAGGCAGGCAGGCAGGCTCGAACCCAAACAGCAAAGGAGGAAAAGAATGTAAAAAAGAAAGAAAAAAAAGTGTTACTAGGCAGCCTGGCTCAAACCCGAAGCCTTGAGGTGAAGGAGAAAAAAAAAGTGAAAGAAAATGTGAGACTTTACCGCTGTGCCATGAGGAAGTGAAAATCATTGAAATTTAGTGATGTTAATCAAAACGTTGAGATACAGAAAGCAGAAATGAAATCACACACTTAAGTTTGGCTGTAGGCCAGTTAAGTTTTCAGCTTTCTGTCCGCCGTATTTGTTTCCCAACGATGATGGGGAAACCCAGCTCCTCACAAAAGGGGGATGTACAAATGAATAGCAATTGTCTGATATGAGGGGTTTCTTCCACAGTGATCAAAGCTAATTGCTTTCTAGACCTGGGCGTCCCTGGCATGAAAGCCGGGAAGCTGCCTTCACTTTCGATTAGTTTCGCTTTGCTACAAAAAAGCTGAACAAACACACAACAGGACAGAATAGTGTGAATTTTGTAAAAGTCGCTTCAATAAAAGATAGAGATGATCTCCATTCGCAAATTGTAGATATTACAATCTAGGGAGTATATAAAAAGTTCTAAAAAATAGACCCCCCCCCTCCGAGAACAAAGCCTTTACTGGACATACAAAAACGCGTGTGGCCGTTTTGCCTTATATATATATATATATATATATATATATATATATATATATAGATTATATAAAAAAAACGAACTTTCAACTCAGTTTTAAAAAAAATTTTCTAAAACGATAGAATTACCTCCCTTTCATTCCTAATTGACTATCACCTTTCAAATATGTAACTAAATCTTATCTTTAAATCAAAATGCTTGACGTTCATTTTAATTATATATATTTTTAAAATAACAATTTAAATTTCAAACAATATCAAATACATAACTATTATGATGACTATGTATCTTTTCCCTAGTTTAACTCAATCGAATCAACTTATTTCCCTAATCTACTTAAATTTTTTTTTTTATTAATGATTAAAACAGATTCGAGTTTTCACTTCAACATTCCAATATAAATTTTTGTATTCCTTTGTAATTTTAATTATATTTATTTACTTAATATATAAAAGATCAAACATTGTAGCATGTAATATTTTGGTTACTATGCATTATAAATTCTTTAAAAAGAAGCATTTATATGGTGTCTCCAAGACTTTTTCCTTAGTTTTAACCTGATTGTTTTTCATTAATAATTAAGTCTTTATTTTTCTATTTTCAGTTTTATATCTTTATTGATTATCATCATCATCATTATTTACTCACTAGGAGTAGTCACACAATCCATCATCAAAGATTTCTCTTTGAAAACAACTTGTGACATTCTCTGGAGTCTGAGTGACAACAAGTCTCTCCAGATTTCCAGTACTCTCCACCTTTTTCAATAACCATTGCAGATGAATTTGCATTATTGTAACAGCTGCTTACCATTGATTTCTTGTTGGCGGCGATCATTGGTCTTCACTGGAATTCGGGTAACAATAAGCCTCTGCAATGTCCCAGTCCTCTTTGCTCTCATCCAGTGATGGTCTGGCTACTGCTTTCACACCTCAGTCTTTCCATCCTCCTTGACTCACCTCATTTATTTGGTGAAGCGTTAGTTTTTGGTGACACACAAAAAAAGTAGAAGAAAATAAATTGGTGGAAAGGTAGGGGTGCAGAGGGGTTAACTTCAGTTTTCATGATTCCATGTGATGCTCCTTTGTGTTTGCATCTGTAACCGTTTCTTATGTCCAGTTTGTGCGTGTAGTTCATATGTGTTTAATCTCCGCATTCAATTGGTTTTCTTAATATTTCTGCAATTTTCATTATTATTATCTATTGTATCTTTTCAGCCATCCCTCTGATTCCAATCTCAACCTTTCTTTTTTCAAAGTTTTTCGGGATTGTCCCTAGCACTCTTACTATTAGTGGTGTTATCTTTTTTTTACATGGAGTTCACCACTTATCAAGGCCCAATGACTACTCGGGGATAAGGGTTATTGTGTGTACAGTAATCAATGGGATAGTGTAGCAATAGTATTGGAGAATTGATAGGGTGTCATTACTTAGGGGGGGGGCGGTTCATCAGGAATTTGTTTGTGTTGGACTTGAAGACATCCAGGTTGAAGTCGGGAGGGAAACAGGAAAGCGGAACAGAGTTCCACAGGCGTGCAGTTCTAAGAAAGAAGCTTTGTTCATGGAATCTACGTTTTGATTTAGGCACAGATAAGGAGTGGGGAAAATTATTGACGGTGGTTTCAGCTAGTCGGGTGTTTTTTGAAAAAGATTGGCGGGGGGGGGGGAGAATGAAGCTCAGACGAGCACTTGCCATGGAAATAACGATAGAACAAAGACAGGCTCGCTACGTCTCTTCTGTGAGAAAGAGGTTGCAGGAAAGAGAAAGAGGCATCCCCACCAAGCCACAAAGTCTATTTTGTACTCTATCAAGGCAGGATAGGTTGTTTTTAGCAGCTCCCGCCCAGATGTGGCAGCAGTATTCCATCTTTGGACGTACTTGGCTCTTATATAGATAGAGAATTGCATCATTAGTGAGATATCTTCTGGAGCGGTAGAAGGATCCTACCATTTTCCCAGCGATCTTAGCCACAGACTTGATGCATGTGTTTCATTTAAGATCAGGAGTAAACAAGATGGTGGAATGGCGAAACTTCGATAATACGTCCGATAATATTTGATTTTCTTGAATAAAAAAAAAACTACTTGATCGATTTACGTAATTTTTGGAATATAACATTTTCATGCAGTGACAAGTACGTACATTATAAAGATTTTTTTCAGATTTTTATAGTAACAAATATTACTTGTGGCCCGGTCAAACCAAGAAGCTTATCAAAACATGGGGCCTTCCCTAGACGAGAGTCATCCATTTCAATTGATGCCAGATGGGGATCAGAACGTTTATGATGTAGAGATAGGAGCTTGGTCTTAGATGCATTAAAGGTAACCAGCCACCTCTTTCCCCACTGTACCATGCACTCAAGATCAGAGGAGGGAGAATCAGAGAGAACATCATCATTTACGGCCTTTGATGTGTTGCCATAGATGGTCGTGTCATCAGCATAGATGTCAAGGAAAGATTTTAGTATGTGTTTTGGGAGATCATTGATGTAGATCAAGAAGAGAGTTGGGCCCAGTATGGACCCCTGAGGGACTCCAGCATTAATACTGTGGGCCTCTGATTTCTGCCTATCAACCACTACTCTTATGAGCCTATCAGAGAGAAATGATTTAATGATTGAGAAAACATTTCCAGTTATACCGTAGCTGGAAATCTTGTGTAGTAAGCCTTTATGCCAAACCTTATCGAAGGCCTTTGATATGTCGAGAGCAATTGCCCTAGAAAGGAAGCCTTTGTCGAGAGATTCGCTAATCCTACGAGATATAACCGTTAGCACATCTGCTACAGCAGAACGGAAACCATATTGCGTGTCGCTGAGGTGGTTGACTATTTCTCTATTTATTGTGGATTCCAGCAACTTACTCATAACACAAAGGAGACTTATTAGTCTGTACTGAGAGGGGGATGACTTATCACCTGAATTCTTAAATATAGGGCATACTGATGAGGTTTGTTTTCCAGGGTGTTGGGAAGTACTTCTCCTTAAGGCAATGCTTAAACAGTTTGGTAAGTATGGGGGCAAGTTCTGGTTGTAATTTTTTTAACACTATAATTGGAATACTGTTAGGACCAGTTGCTTTACTGGAGTCAAGGTTCTTGATTAGCTTGGCGACCTCAAGCACAGATATTTGTATGTTACATAGCGTGTTATTATCATTTCTCTCCCTATTTTTACCAAGGTTTCTGTCTCTCTCAATCTTTGCCACTATTACTCTTCTTCTTTCTCAACCTTTACTAAGGTTTCTCTCTCTCGTTCTTTGCCAAAGTTTCTCTCCCTCTCGTCCTTTGCCAAAGTTTTCTCTTTCTCTCTCTCTCTCTCGATCTTTGCTAAAGTTTCTCTCCCTTGTTCTTTAATACACTCCCTCTTCTTCAAACACACTCTCTCTAGCACACACATGCTCCCATTATTTAATACACACACACTATATCTCTCTCCCACAATTTTTAACACACTCTCATGAATTTTTCAGCATACTCTCACTCCTTTGCGCACACACACACTATCTCTCTCTCTCTCTCTCTCTCTCTCAATTTTTAACACACACATAAATTTTTCAACATGCTCTCAATCTTTTGCACACACACACACACACACACACACACACACACACACACACCTTTTCTCATATATTTTTCCCCACACATACACAGTCTCTCATTCCTCCACATACACATACACATACACACACACTCCCTCTCTCCAGTTCTCTTTTTGCTCATCCATTCATCCGTATCTCTGAAATACTCCCTCTCTCTTTTGTCATAAAGCTTGCTGCTGCTGCTTTTATTGATGAAGCTTTGCTTTCACTGCCTCGGCTACAATTTAATTCTTTACTGCATCATTGATTCCTCCCTCTCTACTCTCACACATCCGATCCTTTCTTTTCTTGTCTTTCCTCTTCTCTCTATCATTCCTTCATCTCTTTCTTCCTCCTCTCTCCCATCGATCATGTTTTGTGTGTCTCTTGTTGTCCGCTCGTGACATCCAACACTTATTTTTCTCCCATTTCTACACAGCTATCATCACCGTCAGATGACATTGCAGATAAGAATATTTGGCCAGACGTGGTGCCACACCAGACACCACCGCCACCTTATCCGGGACGAGTTAATGGTAAGTTAGTCACTTTCTGCTGAGCGATGACAACAAAAACACGATTTTACATTTCAGCATCTTTCCTTTCCTTAGAATATTTGTTTTGCATCTTTTCATTTTTTGTTGTTTTTTTGTTTCTACTTGATAAGACTTTTTTTTTTTTTAATCAATAAATTGTTGCCAAAGCCCCCCCCCAATCCACCTCGTTTTATTTATAGATTGTTTACAATTTCTCATTTTCTACATTCTTTGCATTGGTTACATCAGTTAAACATTCGAAGTATATTTTTGTTTTGATCTGCAAATAATCCATGAAACCTTGAATCTGTAAATAAATATGAGGAAAGGTTTTTATCTTCTTGACATTCTCTCTCTCTCTCTCTCTCTCTCTAGCACCATGTTTTTCTCTCTCTCTCTTTCTCTCTAGTTCCATGTCTTTTCTCTCACTCTCTCTCTTTCTTTCTAGCTCCATGTCTTTCTCTCTCTCTCTCTTTCTCTTTAGTTCCATGTCTTTTCTCTCTCTCTCTCTCTAGTTCCATGTCTTTTCTCTCTCTCTCTCTCTCTCTCTCTCTCTCTCTCTCTCTCTCTCTCTCTCTCTAGTTCCATGTCTTTTTTTTCTCTCTCTCTCTAGCTCCATGTCTTTTCTCTCTCTCTCTCTCTCTCTCTCTCTCTCTCTCTCTCTCTCTCTCTCTAGTTCCATGTCTTTTCTCTTTCTCTCTCTTTCTCTCTCTCTCTCCATGTCCCTTCTATCTCTAGCTCCATATCCTTTCTCTCTCTCATGCGCTCCATGTCCTTTCTCTCTCTCTGTCCCCCCTCTCTCTCTCTGTCTGCTCCCCACACTAATAAAAAGAAAAAAACATCTCTAATTATTCTGTTTTTTGAAACACTCATTCTCTGTTGTTTGTTTCTTTGATAAATTCCAATTTTTCTAAACAAATCTTTTTTCATCTCCGTTTGTTATCTTGTTCTAACAAAATTAACGTTTTTCTCACCAAATTCAAATCAACAAACCAAAGTTTATTCACACCATCAGCTGTTACATTTGTAAACTTATTTGAATTCATATTCACACGCCCAGAAAGTTTTCTAATCTATTATACAAAATATGAGTTAATCAACATTTGTTTTCATAAGACTTTTTTTCCTATATAATTATTATAGGACCAATTTTCTATTAATTATTATACTGAACACGATATATAGTAGTAATTTCAAAAGTTTAATACTAGCATTTCAGCCCGGCTTGCCCGGGTGTTTGGAGGTGTATGTTGAGCAAAAAAAAAAAAGGTCAATTTTTTTTTAACTTTGACCCCTATTATGATCCTTTAACATTTATAGGTTGGGGCTCAAATCAAGTTATTAAGTTAGATCCATGTCCAAGGAACCTATGTCTAAAATTTCAAGTGTTCAGACCCAAAATTGGCAGAGGAGTTTGGTAGAGTTCTCAAAAGTCAAATCGTTGAACTTTGACGCCTTAACAGCCAAATTTATGGCCGAAAACGGATTACAAAGATTTTCCCAAATCTCAGTACCCTATATCAAATTTCGAGTCTGTAGACTTAAAATTGACGGATTTAGAGAAATGTACACAGACAGACAGACAGACAGACACACACACACACAGATACGTTCACTTTTATAGATATAATAGATGTGACTTGTATGCCATCAGCTTGAATCGAAACCAAAACATCTAGTTCTCTAGTGGTATTCGCTATTATATGACCTAATGACATATGTGTATCAAGACTTGATAAATGTGTATTTGTGCATGCATAGAACATACATATTATGTCAAACTATGCCTGCTAAGTTCCAGTTATTCAATTCTGACTCTTTAGCAGCTCTCTTTCAGGCTAAAAACCAATTCTGTTTTTTTCCACATATCTGCCCGTATATCCAGTTTCAAGTCTGTAGACCAAAAATTGACAGAGTAGTTTGGTAGAGATCGTCACTTATATATGTTTGATTAGTTAATTAAAGACTGATTAAAGTTATTTAATTATAAAATATTGCCGAAAATGTTTTTACATAAATTAATTTTCAATTATAAATGAATTAATAAATAAATAATTTAAATGAAAACCATTAGTCTTTAAAATGGCTTATTTCTAATATTAATCTTTTGTGATGCAAGTCATACATTCAAAAATAATAGAGCGAGAATAATAACTACTGAATAATAGATTTTTTTTTTTTTCAGGGTTGTATTACTGTACACATAGATTTGAAAAAGTGGTAAAAAAAACAAAAAATCTAACAAATAAATGTTACCAAAGGCAAGATAAGTTACTTTTCTACCTAACTGGATATGTTTTTAGTGTTTTTATTTAATGTAACATGTTTATTTAGCTCGAAAAACATACAGTGTTTACCGATGTATTGAAAAGTTAAAAATGGCGCCCGACTCTCTCTTTCAGATGGTAAGTTTGGGAAAAGGAGTTAAAAATAAAAACTAGACAAAATACTGTTAGAAACTTGCTCAATATATGTTACGGTAACATAGGCTGACATCTATTCGGTGAGTTTCTAACATTATTTTGTCTAGTTTTTTATTTATAACTCTTTTTCCCAAACTTACAGTGTCAAAGAGAGATTAGGGCGCCATTTTGAATTTTCCAATACATCGGTAAACACTGTTTTTCGAGCTGAATAAACCTGTTACATTAAATAAAAACACTAAAAAAATTATCCAGTTAGGTAGAAAAGTAACTTATCTTGCCTTTAATAACATTTATTTGTTATATATTTGTTTTTTGACAACTTTTTCAAATCTATGTGTACAGTAATACAAGCCCTTTTTTTCTTTTTTCTTGCATATGAAACCCTGTGGTTTAGCTTGTAGGTATAAAAATAATTGTTAATATTTATTTTTAAAATATTATAGTTATACAGTCCATTTTTAAGAAATTAAAGTTGAACCCTATTAAGAAAAACGATCAACCTCAATGCAAATGCCACGTTCTGACTGCTGATCATTGAATACTCTTTGACTATTTACCATGTATGGCTGTTGACATGACATTTATAGCCACTTAATTTTCCTCAGTTCTTGTGTTAATTGGTGGGTGATGACCTTGACAGCAGAATGCAAGCTTACAGAGTCAAGTATGACTTTATGACTGGATTTATTCTCTCAACCAGCAGTAATTATCACTTCCTACACTGATGATTGCGTAAGTATGAAGTATTAGTGTCTGTAGATATAAAACTAATTCTTAATATTTATTTTAAAAGTATTATAGTTATACATAGATATGCATATATATATATATATATATATATATATATATATATTGAGTAAGATGATTGATAATTTATAATTAAAATTTAAAATTAAAAATCGATTTCATAAGGAAGAACAAACAAAATCAATAAATTGTACGATCGTTTCGGAAACAATGTTTTTGTTGAGATAGACAATAAGTTTTGGACAATAATTTTATCATATAGTTTACCATCCCAATGAATGCATTGACGATGATACTGACTTTTAGAAGGCGAACCATTAAAAGATACATTTTCCTTACTTGAAAAAATGCCAGTTTTACTTTTGGTGACTTTAAAAAAAAACACCCAATATTTTTGCTTATGAGGAGACTTTGTTTCAAAAAACTAAATGATAAAATTATTGTCCAAGACTTATTGTCTATCTCAATAAAAACATCGTTTCCGAAACGATCGTACAATTTATTGATTTTGTTTGTTCTTCCTTGTGAAACTGATTTTTAATTTTACATATAAATTATCAATCATCTTACTCAATATTAAAATAGCTCTAGTACATACATCCCTATCGAGCTTATTATAAATCTACATTACAACGAGCACTATTTTCGTTTATTTTAATTGTATTAATGAATTTACTAAAACATTAAAATGTACTCTGCTCTTTAGACTGTTGTTCTAATCCTGTTTATATATACACACGAATATAATTTAAAATGTTATTTTCATTTCAGATGGTGATGCATGTTTAGAATTGCATAAACTTTCCGAAGAGTTATATGCTGTTCCCCAAAAGCGAACGGAAATTGATCAACTTGTATCAAGTGCAGTGGACACCTTGTGGCAGATCAAAGCGAGTAATCGTTTATTGAGTGACGCCACAATGCCTGATTGTTTCCTTGCTGTGACAGATGACCTGGTGTCTGAGATGGACCAGCAGAGTTGCAGGTCATATAAAAAGATGCTTTTTGATTTAACGAGAGAAATCATTGAGGCAGTTTACGAAGGCAGCCAGGATGACGACGGAAACAACAACAATAACCCGATCAAAGAGCATTCTCGATATCCAGTGGACAAACTTGTCCACCGTAAATGCCAGCCCGTTATCAACAAGTATTATCGTCAGAGTCGGTCTCCGCCAAGCACGCCAGAGGAATTGCAGAAAGTTGTCCAAGATGCTGTGGGAAGCATTTTGCACCTGGAAAATTTGGATACTAATAATGACAACACAAGAAAACGGCAGGAATTTGACAAATGGAACTCTTCGAAAAAGGATCATGTTGATAGGGTTTTGATTGAGGAATTGAAGGAGGAAGAGCCCCATTGGGTGGACTACGATGATGATGTCTATGACCTAAAAGTGCAGTTGAGCAACAAAATTTTTGACTCCCTTCTTCTAAAAACTGTTGAAACATTCAAAAATATTTACAACAAACGCAATGAACGACTACAACAACAAAAACAACAACAGGTGCCACTTTAGCAAACTCTTTCTTCATTTTTTTTTTTTCGTTTTGACCACAGATATTTTGGCCAAATGTCCACCACACGTTCTTCAAAAAATAAAGTCGACACATTTTACTTTTTTTTTTTTTTTTTTTTTTTTTAGTAAATCTGATTCTTCATAAATTGTATTCTGTTTGAAAATCTGGAAATGGAAGGATGTGAATTTTGATTTTCTTAAAAGTTTTATCATCTTTAGTGCAAAGCCTTATTAAAATTTACATCTATTCTCTGCTCTTCGTCCCCCCCCCACACACACACACCTCATTATGTGTCCGTTCCTTATTTCATCTTCAACTTTGTTTCTCATTACGATTTTAGGAAATCAACTTTAATCTATTTTAAAGATTCAAAGTATTTTGCAAAACTAACTTTAATAATAAAAATGTCAAAAAATAAATTTTCATAAATTTTAAAGAAGAAAGGAAAAAACTATTTTGGTGTCTTTTGCAGCAAAAAAAAAAAATAAATAAAAAAAATAACTTCTTGGGATTTTATCACAGATTGTCAAAAACCATCCAGGGAATATTATTATAAATCTCGTTTGAAGCTTTAATTTAAATGTCCAGAAACTCTTTTCTGTTATACATTCCAATTTCTATTCATGGATTAGATTTGTTAACAAACTCGAGCATAACTTGTCATTTAAAAAATTTTTTTTTGTACTTGTTTGTTTATTGTGTGATGATGATGATGATTCTGTCAGTTTGACATTAGATTCTTATGGAATGCTCATTATGGCCGGATATTGCTTTTCCATTATTTCATATAAAGACAGTTGTACAAAAATATAATTTTTTTTTGTATGGAATATTAAATCAGACTCCATTGTGTGCGTGTGTGCTATCTAACCCAATTGGCAGCCTCCCCTTCACCTTTTTGTGATGAAATCTTGTGACAATTCTATTGTTATGTTGCAAATTGTCACTTTCATCTCTCTGTCTTTATCTGTGATAGCTAACTCCCTTATAAAAATCTACATTTACACATATTTGAAAATGAAAAAAAACAAACCTTTATTATTTAACTTATCACACATTTAACTTTTGACCTGACTTTTGGTGGTAGTCATTTCCGATAATGATCGTCTAGTCTCTTGTCTTGTCCAAGTTTAGCACAAGGCCAAACTGTATGTAAAAAAATTTCATAATAAAATTTCTGATTTTGTTTCTCATTCTGTAAGTGAATGAAAAATCCTTATTTGTATTCTCCAATCTGAGCAACATTTATATTTTATTTCCATCAATGTTTCTTCCAGCTTTCTTCAAGAATATTTGTTCAGTTTCAGTCATGTTTTTTTGTAGGGATGAAGTTGATTATTTGTGTACATTCATGTTTTTTATGTATTCATCTCATCTTTTGATTTCTTTTTTATCTTTCCTCCTGTCTTTTGTCTTGTTTGTTTTGTTTCTTGTCTTGTTTGTTTTGTTTCTTGTTTGTCTTGTTTGTTTTGTTTCTTGTCTTGTTTGTTTTGTTTCTTGTCTTGATTTTTTGTTTCTTGTCTTGATTTTTTGTTTCTTGTCTTTTTTTTTTTGTTTCATGTCTTTTTTTTTGTTTCATGTCTTTTTTTTTGTTTCATGTCTTTTTTTTGTTTCATGTCTTGTTTTTTGTTTCATGTCTTGTTTTTTGTTTCATGTCTTGTTTTTTGTTTCATGTCTTGTTTTTTGTTTCTTGTCTTGTTTTTTAGCTTGTTATTTTTTTTTTTTCTTGTCTTGTCTTTTTTTGTTTCTTGTTCCATCTTCTTGCCTTTCATCTTCTCATTTCAGATTTACGTGTTTAAATTTTAATGAATTAAGGTTGTAAGACATTGGATAAAGTTGATGCTCTTGCTTGCCTATGTTCTACTCTTATCTAGAAACAAGCACCACAATGTCAGATTTTTTTATGAACTTCACCTACTTCAAATATTTTCCAGAGTTTGAATTTTGTTTATTGTAAATATTTACAATTGGATGAAAAAATGATGAGGAATGGAGCAACAAAAATACCTTTAAACAAAACAAATTCAATCAAATGAAAAGCAGGTTAGGCTTGTCCAACTCTTTTTAAGGATAGACATCTCGCTATTTTACAGTTTGTTAATAGCGATGCATGGAGTAAAATCGAAAATTATTCATAATCAATAACAAAATATTTTTTTTCCTTTCTTTTGATTCTAAAATTAGTTAAGGGTCAAAAATATCCGCAACATTTAGAAAAGTTCTTGACAAATTTCTTAAAAATGTAATTTATGAAAGTTGTTTTGGATCAATTTTGAATCTTAGATCAATCTCAAAACTTCATTTTTTGAATTTAAATTCAAATCTATTTGACCCAAAATAGCAGAATGCACTAACTGTGCACCTGTGGAACTCTTTTCCGTTTGCCTGTTTTCCAGCTGACTACAACTGGGTTGTCTTCAAGTCCATCATAAACAAATTTTTGATGAACCGCCCCTTTAAGTGATCCAATCTACCAAATTTCCATTACTAATGACTACTACGATATTATCTCATTGATAATTAGGTAACTTGATCAAATAGTTGTATTTTTAACTAAGAAAATTAACTTTTATGAGTAAGCAAAAAGGAAGTTTCTCAAAACATTATCTTGAAAAAAAAAAAACAAGGGCAGATAAGTTCACAATAATTCAAACTTTCAAGATCAGCTTTGTAATGCTAACAATTTCACATAGATCGCTTAAAAAAAATGATTTTCTTTATAAAAAAACTACTTGTTCAATTCATGTAATTTTTGGAATATGACATTTCTATTACGTGACAGATGCATATATCATAAAATAATACTCAGAGCAAGATTAATAACTACTGAATATTTTCCTGTATTTTTTATTTTTTAATTAAGTTGAATTTCAGAGAAGAACCATTTTTTTTTAACAATTAATAAATATTTAGACATTCTTAACATTTCTAATTGTCTTGGATACATTGTTAAATGGCCAAATAGAAAATGGGCTCCTACTTCTTCAACCTCTTGTTATGAAATCAGATTGTGAACCAATTGTGGCCAAACCACACCAGAACTAGTGGACAGTAGCCTGTGGAAAGGAAAGTCCAATTGCTCGTGGTCCCAGCATTCAAATTCATATTCAAATATCTCCCTTTCTCACAATATTTCTAAGTACTAGAACTTATACTTGAGTTTTTGAGGCATATAATCAAGGAATTGACCCCAAGCATCATTAGACCTCTGTACGCCACTGCTAATGGAATAAAGAATTGCTTGTTCTGTGATACCACCTGTGGCCCTACCGACAGCTTGCTGCCTCAACATTGTGTGCCGTGAATTTCTCCTTTGTCTTATGTTTTTTCTTTCATCATTCTAGTTCTAGCCATGCCATCGTTTTGTTCAGTCAACAGTCGATGGGGAACGCATGGGTTCACAAGTATAAAAATAAAATACGGGGAAACAAGAAAAATATTAACTCCGATGCTTCACACATATATTGGCTGGACTCTGTGTGTGTCCCCTATTAACTCTATATGTTAAAGTCCACATGTACGTGCTGTTGAGGCTGTTCGTTAGTTGGTTGATCAATTCATCTTAGTCTATTCAAGGGTTCTCTATCTGGTCTAAGCCACGATTCGTCTTCAACGGTCTCCAGCCCTGAACTGCCATGAGCATCTAACTTAACTCTTACTATCATAAACTGGATCGTTGCCAACTAAACTGTTGTTAAATGTACGTTTGTAAAACACTTCCAACTGTACAATGTAAATCCAACTTTTATTTGATCTCTGTTACAGTCATTTAAACCTATCCTTGCCTATTTGTTTAGGTAAACGCAAGAGAGATATCTCAAGAAAATACTTACAAAAACGAACTGCTAATGTGATATATATATCTCATACTTTTCTTAGTTTTATATGCCATTCTGACACAATGTGAGCTGCCTCACGAGTTTTATAGCTCTGGTAGTGAAGGGTGACAGTTTTTGGTTATTTTTTTTTTTTTTTCAGTTTCTACTCAGTTTTTATCTTAAGGAAATATCTAATTCAAAATTAAACGTTTTTATTTAATTTTTTATTTTTTTCGGAAATGCATCGCCTTGGAAGACAAGATTAAGAAACTATTATTCTCTGCATTCGTTTCAGCAACCGGTTTTTAATCATTCAGTTGCATCATTTCACCAAAGATTTAAATATTTTGAAAAAATTTTTTCTAGTTTTAGATTGGAAATAATAAATGATGGGTTCCCCTTCTCCCATTTTATACTTGTATATGAGTCCTCGTACGATTATGCAAAATATGCAGTTGTTATTTTGTGTGAATGAATTTTGTTTTTTTTCTCTTAGTTGATTGAGTCTCATTAGTCATTGTATTATCATGGATGTAAAAAAAAAAAAAAAAAAAAAAGTTACAAAAACAGAAAAACTTTCTTTTTTTTTCCTTTTTCTTATTTTGCTTTCCTCTTTTCTCTGTTCTCTCCTTTTTTTCTTTCACTTTTTCCCTCCTTTTTCCATTCTCTTCATCTTTCTCATTTTCCTTTTTTATTTTCTCTGTTTCTTTATTTATTGTTGCCATTTTTTCCATCTCATTTCCAGTCCCAAATATAAAAAAAGATAACGTAAATTTTTATATTCTAGTTATTTGTACAAACATGTGCATAATGTTAAATAAAGATGAATTTAATTATTATCAGTTTTGTTGTCTTTACGTTTCTGAATTTTTTTTTTTTTTCTGCAAGGACCCGTGGCGCAGTGGTTAGAGTACTGAAAAAAATCAATTGTAAAAGTGATATTCTCCTGAAGGTTCAATCCTCAGTGTGGGCGACCGAAATATACATTTGCGAATTACTTAGGACCTCTATCCAGTCATGGCTCATGGAACAAGAGCACACTACCCCCATGAAGTAGATAAAGGGTTCCACTCGAAATTTCGTCCAAATTCCCGAGTTCGACAGAAACATTCCTGAGTTCGACAAGAACCATCTGAAAAAGGTTGGAGGTTATATCGACCGAAACGTTGTGAAAATCACACTCAAGATGAAAACAGTAGTCCGATGAATAATAATACACTTGTTGTCTTTATTTTAATTTTAACTAGCAAGACTTTATGACATGTCTGTCAGAAGTAATCCTTCCTGATGCTATGCATTGCACGATCAGAGTACAGATTGTGCCTGCCACCTTTATCACAATGCTGTAACTAATAGCAATAGACTACACAGTGTCCAGTACACTTAGTTCTGAACACAAGCAGCTCTTTTGGTGTGGGTGCCAATTTTCTATCGATTGAAGAGAATCCAGTTCAAAGAAGCGGTCATCACTGTACATACACCAATGCTCAGCAGAAGAGAACAAAGATCAATTCAACTATAACCTCCAAGCAGCTGTAGATCACATCCTGTCCAATTACTGTCTGTTAGTTGCGGGTGATCGGCATGGTCTGGGCATGCAGACTCATAATCATATCGTGATCTAGCTGCACAACCAACCGAATAGATTACATTCTTATTTGTGCAAGGTAAGCAAGCTCCGTCATCAACTCTTGGGCATCTAGGGAGAGAGGGGAGTATGATACAGGCAACGAACATGGCTTTAATCATGCATATGTCCGTGCAAATTTGTGTTTGTGACTATAAGCACACGATGAATCTAAGATTCATCGTGTGCTTAAACTAAAATGTCAGAACCAGTTTGCTCTTCTTTTCCAGCCTAATATTGTGCTGCACCTGGAGGTGGAATAAATAAGTACTCTTTCACCCCCTATTTCCTCTTTTTTCACAGAAGAGACATTGAAAGTCTGTTTCTGCTCTATTGTTACTTTTACGGTAGGTGCTCGACTGAGCTTCAATCTATGGTTCCTCCCTCTGAAATGCCCATAGCAAATACTCTAACTACAACAACCGTCAATAACTTCCTTTAATCTCTATCTGTACCTGAAACTAAATGAAAATTCCATGAGCTGAGTTTCTTTCTTAGAACTGCCTGCCTGTGGAAAACAATACCATAGGGCTGCTTTTCGGCTGACTATAGCATGGCTATTTTCAAATCTAATGTGAATAAGTTCCTGTTGAGCCGTCCTCTTAAATAAACTAGCCCTAGCCAAGTTCCACCATTACTGATCATTAAGGCTGTGACAACAGCATATTCTTTTCATCCTTTTGACTCGAGTATATATCCGACACAGTTAATTAACCAAGAACGACATCACTCTATATATTAAGATATCAACAGATACACACTCGAGGGTTAAAACAATAAAAAAAATATGCTGTTGTCCTAGCCTTACTAATCATTTTGAAAGTAAATAATCGCATTTAAAGGAATGTCAAAAGCTACCACAAAAACATTTTTCTTCAAAACTTTGTATTTATTTGAGAAATCCAATGTAAAGATTAAATAAGTCACAACTTTTATCGTGGTATACATGTCACCGGCAACGCATGTTGCTCGAATAAAATCCGGTTTTAACAAAAATAAAGGTACTTGTACAGTTTAGTCAAGACATTAAAAAATGAAAATATCGAAAAAAAAAAAAAAAAAAAGTTTAAATTGTACGTATCTGTTATGGAATGAAGTTTTCCGAAAAAAAATTCACTTAATTTCATCAAGTAGTTTTCGTTTTACAGCGAAAAAACAATTTGTTATACCGAGCAAAAGGTTCGATTTTTAGGAAGAAAAGCTAGTATTAAAGATGGGGAGGGAGTGTCAGTGCTTTAAATTGAGTTATCTCCCCGTGGCGTTTCCAAACTCAAAACAAAAATTTTTTTATATCCAAGATGTCTCCCTTCAACACACTCAGAAAAAGTGTTTTTCCGCTGTAAAAAAAAAAAAATTACTCAATCAAATTAAGTGAAATTTTTTTCGGAGATCTTCAGTTCAAAATGAATATGTACAATATAATCTTTTTCGATATTTTTATTTTTTAATGTCTTGATTAAACTGTACAAGTACCAAAATAAAAAAATACAATAAACTTAATAATAAATACTTTTAAGTTTATTATTCCGTTTCCTCAGAAATTAAATAAAAATTTAAAAAAATAAAAAGGAATAAAATCTATATATTTATATATGAAATTAAATAAAATCTCTGATATTTCATTTTATATATAAATAACTATTTGCACACATCGATTTATTTATTGAATATTTCTTATGATATTCACCAGTTGAAAACTCCCCCTTTAACGAGCGTTTCCATTCTGTGTTTATTGTATACTTTTTAATTATCATGAATATCTGTTGAATTTTTCATTAGAATAGACGGCGGACATTTAGGAAATTGCCCCCACCTCTAAATTCCACAATTTACACTTTTTGTTTTCTTTTTTTCATGTTAATCTCATCATTAACGTCTGCCCTGAATATAATTTAAACTAAACAAATATTATTTGTATCAAATGCTAAAAGTTAGAAACGTTGAATTATCAGATTTTTTTTACTCATTACCCAAAAAATGTTTTTTTTATACAATTAAACTTTGTATTCAGTTTCTTGTTTGAATTGAATATTTTTGGGTATAGGACATTATTATGATATTCATTTTCAGCATACTCGAGAACCTGTAAAAGTCGTCATCGAGTTGGAAAGAATGTAGAAATTTAGCCTAACCCCTTTTTTTTAAACGGGAATATTCACCGGTCATGTGAGAGATGACCACAAAGTGGGTGTTCAATTTAGTAGAACGTTATAATTGGAAAGTAATTCCTGATGATAAAAGTCATAATTTTTTTTTTTTTTTTTTTTTTTTTTTTTAATCTGAAAGTTAAGTTTGTAATCAATAAGATTAACGTGCAAAAAGAAAAATGTGTAAATTGTGAAATTTAAAGGGGGGGGGCAATTTCCTAAACATCTGCTGTACTTATAAAAAAATACAACTAAAATAATTAAACTGATTGGTTATATTTTTAAGTTAGGTTTTATTCAATAAAAAAAAACAAGCTAAATGATCGTGTTCATCCTATGTTTACGATTTTAATTATCACAAATATATCTTGAATTGTTATTAAAATAGACTTAACTATTCAACATAAAACTTAAATAATTATTCTAATTTCTTTATATTTTTATAATAAAAGCTCTAAGGCAGTGTTCTGTATAACAGTTAACGTTTATTCATTAAAAAGCTTGTTTACGGACTAATCTCAAAATTAAAGTACACATCACTTTTAAATTCATGTACAGTAGAATCCCGCAGTGTTTTTTTTTTTTTTTTTTTTTTTTTTCAGATTACGATGTGGAATACAATATTTTTCCAGCCCCTGGTTACGGTATTTGCCCTGCCTTACAGTGTTATAATATCATTTGATTATATACATGTGTATTATATACTGTAGTGTATTTTGTTACTAATTTTTGTTACGTAGTGTATAGAATTTTACTTACGCCCTTCCATACTGCGATTTCATCTTACAATCACAAATTTTCCCTTGTGATTTCAAATTTTATCAAATGTTCTGAAGATTTTTTTTTTTTAAATGTCATTTTTACACATTACATATGTTACCATGCTGAAATAATAATGTTATTATTTAGAAACCCATTCTTAACATAATGGGGGTAGAGAATGCGTTTTTTAATTATTCTGTACTTTCATCTAACAATTTAATAAAAAAAAAAAAAGATATTGAAAACTTTAATTTGAAAATACTATTTAAAAAATATCACAGTAACCTAAATGCATAAACACCAAAAATAGTTGTGTAATTTAAATTTTGATAGATTTCTTTTTTTTTTTTTTAACAGGTATTTTATTAAAAATGGCCGGAAAATCTGCAATTTAAACTCACAGTAAAAATGTAATTAAATTTTCCGATCGACGTTTACCATTAAATAAAACGCCTTCCTCTTGGGTTTTGAAGGCACATTGACACACTGGTTCTCGTTAGATCAAAGTTGAGCAATGTTGAGCCTCGTCAGTCCCAGATGGGTGACCAATTTAGTGCCGTTTTCATTCTATACCCAAAACTAAGCAGAAATTCCATGAACAAAGTTTCTTTCCAAAGAATTACATGTCTGTGAAACAATACCACGGGGCTACTTCCCAACTGACTAAAACATGATCGTTTTCAAGTTCAACATTAACAAGTTCTTGTTGAGCTATCCTATTAAATAATCAAATCCTGTCCGGTCTCAACCATGGTTACCACTCCTCACTGTGCTGTTTCACCGTCAACTTGTTATTCCTTTAACCTTTATCCTTAAGTGGTTGTCGGATTTTGATAAGCGATTAATCATTATTACATATAAAAAAAAAAGCAAAACTTGAATGCAAATTTCACAATTCTGGAGAATGATCATCTCTGGCAGGTTATATTTGCCCTTGTCGGCACCATGACCAAGGGAGGTTACAGAAAATCGCACAGCTTAATACTTCAATAGTTAACAGATTAAGAGTTGCATATATTAAACATACATCATTATTGAACTTTGTGGCTTAATTAGCCATGCAATAATTGCAGATAGGCTAATTATGCAAAATTAATTGAGATGCAAGTTGGGATCCAGACGATAGGATTATCCGTCATTAGTTCAAGTGCTTCTCTATACCAGTTCATAGATTATAATAATAATCTCAAATATTATGTCTTTTTTTTTACAAAGGAATCAGCACTTATCAAGGCCCAGAGGCCACTCAAGGATAAGAGTTAAAGAGTGTAGAGTGGTCAAAAGGGCAATATCACAGTAATCGTTAGAAGTGTAAATTTGGTAAATTGGATTACTTAAGGGGAACGGCTCATCAAGAATTTGTTTACATTGGACTTGAAGACGGCCATATTGTAGTCAGCTGGAAAGCAGAAAAACGGAAGAGAGTTCCACAGGTGTGCAGTTCTTAGAAAGAAACTTTGTTCATGGAATCTATGTTTAGGTTTAGGCATAGATAAAGAGTGGGGGAAATTATAGTGTTTACAGCCAAACAAGTGTTTCTCGTGAATGTTTGGCAAGGGGGGGACCATAGATTGGAGCTCAGACGAGCACTTGCCATGAAAATAACGATAAAACAGAGACAGGCTCGCAACGTCTCTTCTGTGAGAAACAGGTTGCAGGCCCCATACTTCTTAGTGCTTTGTCCGAATGAAATGAAACTTTGGTCATAACTAGTTTATTATATTCAAAACATCACATCAAAACACTAGGGTCTTTCGCCTTTTTTCTCCGTTGACTGTAAAACTGCTCAGAAAAACAATTGAATGCCCTCTGTTTTTTTTTTTGTTGTTGTTTTTTTTGGGGGGGTCATCCTGTATAATCTATTACATAAAAATCACTTTGTGTGTTTATGTTCCTTCCTTATCGGTTTCCAAACGATTGAGTTTATCTTTTGCAAATTTTACACAAAGGTAATTTATATGTCTGACAGTGTTCTTAGATATGTTTTGTACAGAAATTAATCGAATAATTATTCAAAATCGAAAAAATCTGATCCTAAAAATAGTTTTTTTTCTTATAGTTAAAAAAGAAGAATTTTTACAGGGGAATTTTTATGTTACACTAGCAAGGGAGATAATAAAATCTTAGCAAATGATTTCTTCTTAAGAAAAAAAAATGAATTATTGACATCTGGAAATATAGTTCAGTGATAGAGCATTCGACTACAGATCGAATGATTTCATATTCATGCCCGGGTGTACCTCACTATTTTATTTTAATTTTTATTATTAAGGAGTTCAATTTACGATAAAAGAAGGGATACGATTTAAAATTGCCACAAATCATTTTTTCGTTTGTATATTTTAAAACTAACATTAATCAGAAGTGACTTTTTCAGGGCATTCATCATCAAGCCCAAATATCAGCTGATGTGATATTGTAAACAAACACAGATGGAATTTGATAAACGACATTATCATTATTAGTTATTTATTATTATTTATTTTTATTTTTATTTTTTTTGCGAATAAATCCACCAAGCAAATTATTCCTCATAATACATAATCATCAATAGAGGATTGATTCTATAATAATACATATGCAATCTGCATAAATTAAAATATTATATTTAAGCGTATTGCAAGACTGGGTATCCAGCTAGTATATATATATACATATATATAAGAACAAACAGTTAATAAAACATGTTAAAAAACACTTTGAAAAAGAGTTAAAAACATTTAATCTGAAAAGGAAACACTTGATAAGTGGATAGTCCTTAATCCGTGGAGTTTCAAAGAAATACTTTCCTTCTCATCAGAGGGTAGGAATTAGCAAAATACAGGATCGGATTTTGCATACAAAAGTATTTGATGAAACTGCAAGTAAGTCAAAGATCTTACTTGATAACAAAAAAGTGAAGCAGAGGGAATATGGTGAAGAAAAAGGTGATTACACGTGAATGGATAGTCTGGTGAAAGGTAAATTATCCAATGACGGTAAAATCCAAAAATATAAATCCAAGAAAGTTAATTGAATTTCCATTTGCACAAGTAAAATCTCAGGAAATCACGTAATTGGAAGATGGTCCAAAATAATCCAAAAGGCTGAAATCCATGGAATAATTCACAAATATGTACAAGGAAAAGGGGAAAATTCCAATAATATTAATAAAAGAAAAATAAGATATGCATGTACAGGTTATTACTTAAGAAAATGTTAGCAAGAGTTATTAAAAGACACTAAATGGAAAAAATAAATTAATAAATATAAAATAAATAATAAATAAAAAATGAATAAAAATAAAATAAAATTTTTTCAGGGGATAGGATGGCCGGTATCTGCAAATTCCGGATAAAGCAAGTATGTAAGTAAATGCATATAGTAAAATATAAGTAAATATAGATACAGGATATGAATGTGTGGGTAGATTGATATATTTGATAGATAGGAATATTTAAAGATTAAAACAGAAATTGCAGATAAAAAACCGGCCAAGCAAAGAAGAAATAAATAATTAAAATAAAGGATTAAGTTATAAAGTATTAAGAAAGTATGTAGAAAAAACGATAATGTTAAAGAAAAATTATATATCTATCTGAAAGGTTGAAGTAATAACTATGTAATTTCAAAATTACTATAATTAAATTTGGACTTATGTTTACAGAAAGAGATCAGTTCGTTTTTAGAATTTATTATATTGTTACTTTGAGGGGAAGTAATTATAGTTATAGCTTCGGTTGTGCAGAGGCGGCATAGAGCCTGGAATATAAGACTTAACTTTTTTATGAGAGTCCATTTGATTGAGAAGGGGGTATTGTTAGAGTAAAGTTTTTTAATTGAAGTGGTTAGAGAAGTTCATTGGTTATTATTAGAATTATAGTTGTTAAAAGACGAAATGTGGTTTGATATTCTTTTCTTAATTAATGTTGAAGTAGCGCCGATATATGTATGTACTTTATTAAAAGCTCGAGGTCTGGTATTAATATTAATTTGCTGATTTGTATTAGTTAAATGGTTTGAATTTTGTTCATAATGTTCAACAAATGGTGGGACAATGTTTGTATGAGGACTATTTTGGAGGGGATAATGAGTGTGTTAGGATGGCTGTTAGGAGAAATATTATTATTCTCATTATTATTATTATTATTGCTAGTTGTATGATTGTAGATGGAGGGGCTGCTCAAGTGGTATATTGGATTAGTAACTATATCAGATGGAGGATGGGAAGAAGGATAACTTGAAGACGAAATATTAGTGTCTGCTATGGGAGGATTGTGTGGGAACTCAGTAATTGTGCATGAATATATAACATCTTTATGGATGCAATCATTATTTAGTGGGCAAAGATGTTTGTTATTACAATTACAGTTAGTTTTGGGTTTAATTGGGAAAGGGATTTTTTGGGCTGATTTAATTTTTTTGTTATTAGATGTTAAGATTCTTTGTGCTAAATTAGGAATTGTTGAATAAGAAATCCTGATTGAGTTTTTATTGAAAATAGAATTATATCTGTGTGGGTATTTGAAAGAGTTTTGTACAATGTTGAAGAATTCCTTAGGTATATTAGTTTTGACATTTACGCTAAATGGAGGATTAAACCAAATATTTTTCTTTCTCTTGATGCGACTGGGTGGGTTAGAGAAATTATGATTAGTATTTTGGTTTGGATTATATGTAGACTGGTTCATTGTTATTTGAACTAGTTTCTTACGAATCATATTGTGTGTGATTACAGAAGGTGGCCTGCAGGAGGAGCATAATGGTTGTATTTAATCTTTTTCTGGTGTCCTGAATTCCTTAAGGCATTATTGAAGAAAGTAGCATTTTGATTAAAAGTTTTTTTTATCAGCAGAAAGAGCAGAAATTCTTCTAGAGACGGATGGTACTATAGATTTTATAATTGAGTTGGAGTGGTTAGAAGATTTATGGATGTATAAAAGCGTAAGCGTTATATATATATATATATATATACTCACACTAGAAGAATAATCATCCCAAGTTGAGTAAAATTAACTCCTGCACTTATCATAGAAGCATTCCTCTTTCTTTCTCTCTCTTTGCTTCTTTTTTTACTTTGCAGCCCAAAGACAAACATGGCTGAATAAATCACTACTTCTTCTTTAAGAACCTGTTAATTGATAATGTTGAATTAGTGTAAGAAAAAGAATCCAATCATTTTTTTTTTTTTTGCTTTTAACAAACAAAGTGTGTGGTCACCGAGAAGCCAGCTAAAAAAGAACAAAGTGGTGGTGGTATTATTATTATTATTATTTACTTACTAGGATTAGTGACACAGGCAATCATCATCATCATGGTGTTCTTTGGATTCTGAGTGACAACAAGTCTCCCCAGATTTCCAGTACTCTCCACCTCTTTCGATAAGCTTTGCAGATGAATTTCCTTGTGTTTTTCGATACATCTTTTTCTTTTCCTCCTTCACATCCAAACACTTGTGTGTGGGGGGAGGGGGAGGTGCCGATAGTACGAGGATTGTTCCAAAAGTAAAGCTTCTTTTTTTTTTTTTTTTTTTTTAACTTAAAAACTAAAATGTTAAAGAGCTATGAAGATGGGAGTGATACCATTAAAACAAGCAACCTTTTGTGCCATGTAAGCAGAAGAAAAGAATCTTGAGAACTAGCTTTGAAATCGAAATGGAAGAAAACTATTTGAAAGAATTTGATTTAGTTAAAATCCTGCATCCAGAAAACAATTTGTTTTAACAGGAAGTTCAGAGAAACCCCAACTTATTTAATCTGTCTTTGGATTATACCAATACTTTGAACATTTTATTTTTTAATCTTTTGTCAGGTTATTAACCTTCAAACAAAAATTTTTTTTTTTTCAAAATTTTAGTTTTCAATTTATGTGCGAACCAGAAAAATGTATAAACTGTCTATGAATATCATTTTGCTGTTTCCTCTGAGGAGATGAGCTGTTCATTGAAGCTCCATGGAATAAAGAAAATTTTTTAAATTTTTGCATTCCTTGTCGAAAAATAAATTCATTGTAGATTTTACATTTTTACAGAATTTAAATCTAAATTAAAAAAAAATAATATAGTTAAAAAATAATTATAGTAATAATATATATTTTTTCAATATTTAATTTTCTTTAAGCGCTTTACTAAAAGGTTTACTAAATCTTTCACTTGGTATTCTTTATTATTATAATTTATATATATGTATATATATTTGTCCTTATGTGTGTCTATGTATATGGGTGTATATATAGATATATATGTGTATGTTTTGTATGTGTCTATGTATGTATGTTTGTGTGCATGCGTTTATATATATATATATATATATATACTTACCACTTTTTATCATTATCGGTATGTTATTAACAACATCATTCCTTCCACTATTATTATTGCTACTATTATGTTTATTTCTATTACATTTTTTTTTTTTGTCTGATCTTAATTTTTTTAAAAATAGTCTAAAATCACTTTTTCTAATTAAGCCAGCGATGACAGATGACATGCTGTTTTTCTGTCCTTTTATTTCTTGATCCCATTTGACTGAAGATCAACTTTTCTTTGGACTACTGCACTATCCGAAAAAACAATTTCCATTATTTCAGCTGCTTTGAAAACTTTCCAACCAGACTATATGCATCACACTGGATTTAATTTTGGACTTTATTCTCTCTAAAGATCTATTTTCGCCTTTCGGATTGCCTTGAGAGAATCTTCATGCAAGCTGAAATATTATGCATAGTTTTTACATAGCTAACATTTTTTCACTCGTTTTTCTTGGCAATTTATGACTATAATAAATTGTGGTTTCACTTAATGCCATAACCAGCAAATTCTAGCATTGTTACAAATATAATTTGCTGATTTCTTTCTGTCCTCTGATAAGAATAGCAAGAATAGCCTTCTTCGTTTGAAACTCCGTGGAACAAAGACTTTGTAAATTGTTTTTTGAAGTATTCAGTCAAACAATAAATTTTGATTGTAAATTTCAACTTATGAGAGACGCTCAAGGGTACAAAAATAAGAATTGTCCCAGTCGTGAAGGATTTCTCCTCCACCGAAAGAGAACAAGAAATGGAAGTGCGGCATCCGAAGAACAGATGCTACACTTTGATCCTGACCAAAAGGTCAAGAGTAGCGGTGAACCTGGGAAAAAAGGCAGCTGTAAACGACGAAAGGAAGAGAAAGAAAGACAGAGAAAAAAGATAAGATCATAGCTTATGGTGGGAGAACGTGATGACGTTAAATTGGCCATGACAGCCTGTGGGTGGCGAGGATACCAATGAAATTCCGATGTACAAAGCAAACAGTCGATGAACAGCGGGGCGATAAGTGACCCTATTGAAAAGACACGTGGCCTTTGTAGAATCGGATTCAGCTGTTTTTATGTCCTCTCAAAAATAATTAAGTAAGACATCTCTGTTTTTACGACCTGTCAAGTTTCATTAGGCCGCATCGGTCGAAATCGAGAACACCCGAATGCCAACAGAGGAAGAAAGACAGCTCCTTTTTTGGGTATAGGCCGCCTGGCTAAGATTTGACGGACAGTGATCCCTTAATTCTGATTGGCCAACGACCCGAAACGGGAAGAGACCCCGTCCACGCCCCCACAATATAAGCAGCGAGCCTTGGGAGATTGACAGTTAGAGTAAGAGAGAGAGCTTTGCTTCCTTGGGTCCGACGAACGAAGATTCCCCCATCGATTGACCCTGTCACGTAGATAATTGAGTTTTCTGTCGGAGAGAGAAGAGAAAACCACGCAGTTAACAAGTGGCCAGTCCCTAACTAAACAGCTAACTGCGATTGTACCCTGATTGAATACAAAGAAGTTTAAACAAAAAGAAACGCTTATTGACTTGGTCCTTTCACTTGTTTTGCATGACAAGTCTGTTTCAGGAAACCGGCCATTGACATCATCGCCGAGGGAACACCAGAACCGACAACCGGGGTCATTCCACCACTGGACGACGCGCGGGTGACGTAAGTATCACACTTATAGTTTTAATTTTCTTTCTCTTTATATATATATATCTATATATATATATATATATATAAGGAAGCTTTAAGTTAAAAAAAAATGTAAAAATAAAGAATCCAGTTGAAATTCCTGGAAAAAAAATGAATTTAATCTATCGCAGACTTAGCACCTACATAATCTGACGTTTAAAAAGTTTACAATTACACAATAGAATTCAACTATACAACTATGAAAAATAAACGTAACTAATCACTTGCATTAGCGGACTTCTCAACAGTCTACAATTATAAAAGGGAATTAAACTATAGTAGGAAAAAAAAAAAGAAAAAGAAAGCCTGAACTAAAATTTTTTAAACAGAAAACTGGGATTCTCATATAAGTGCTGATTTCAAAAGTTAAAAAAAAAAAAAAATGATTTGGATGCCATCAGTTAGAATTGAAACCAAAACATTTAGGCAAGTTGAAATTAACATTTTGCATTTTAACTTCAACAAAATTTATTTTCCATCTAAATATATTTCATCCACATCTGAGTTTTTATTCATTCTCATCTTCTTAAACTTTTTGTGTATAAACTGGTTATTCTCTCTCAGACTAACAGTAATTCCACTCCATTTCTTGCATCACAGAAAATTAAGTTGCACCTAACTCTCTTAGCACTAACTGAGTGTATGAACTTTACTCTTTCTAGGGAATTTCCAACACTTCACTTTTGAAGAACTTTACTTTTTATAGTAGTCAGCAAGTTTTTTTAAATATTTTTTTTATTTAAGTAACTTTCCATTCTTTCACATACAAGTATTAAATCATCAGCAACCCATACGAAACTTCTTGTACAATACTTTTAAGTCACAAATGAAAAGCAACGAACTTGGTACAAAACCCTGATGTATTTAAACTTTAACAATTAAAGTTGTCACTCAATGTGCTATTTATTCTAACAAGACTTTGAACATTTCTGTACACTGCCTGAGCAATCATTTGTGTACCCTTTATGCAATGTCCACCAGACAAAATTTCTACTAAAACTACTGCATTTATATTTGCTCTCTATCGCCCCCACAACAGCGGAGTTACTATCTTTAAAAGCATATCTGAGAAAATTGACCACGTCCTATCTGCTTATCCTTCAGCTAATATTCATGTCTGTGGAGACTTCAATGTTCACAATGTGGAATGGTAAACTCACTCAAACAAGACCGATGATGGGGGGAGGTTCTGCCATGATTTCTCCATTGCTCATGACCTCACTCAGATTGTTCATGAACCCACCCGTGTTCTCGATACTGACGGTCAGTATGCAAGTCTCCTAGACCTCTTTTTCACAACTTACCCTGAACTGTGCTCAGCTTCTGTTCTGTCTCCACTTGGATCTTCAAACCACTCAGTTGTATCAGTTAAGATAAAAATGAAATGTAATAAATCCCCAGATGTACCTCTCCATCGTACAGTATATCGATACTCTATAGCTGACTGGGATAGCTTCCGCACATTTATACCTCTGCATTCCATGTTTAAAAAGGATGTTTCCTCTATAGTATCAGACCTGACAGAATGGTTAATTGTAGGTATAGACCGTTTCATACCCTCAAAAAAATTCCAGCAAAAACCTAACAGCCAGCTATGGTTCTCTCCAGAATGTGCTGCTACCATTGCGCATAGAAATCACTTTTTCCATTGCTTCCAACATAATAGATGTACTGAGACTAAAGCCACTTTCAGAACTGCCAGCAACCACTGTAAAAAGTAATAAAGAACGCAAAACAGTTGTATACTCAGTCCGTCAAGTCCAAAGTAGCTGAGCAGCGGCTTGGTTCCCACCAGTTTTGGCAAATTGCAAACAGAATCCTGAACAGAAGTGTGTGCTCTATCCCAACTCTTATAAATGGACCTGAGGTCATCTTGGCATCAGACAAAGCCAAACTCTGCAGCTAATTCTAACCTTTGCGACCAAGGCTGCCAACACCCAATATTTCCTCCTGTATCAGAAAACATGCTATGTGATATACAAATATCTGTACGTGATGTTGCCAAGCTAATCAAAAACCTTGATTCCAGTAAAGCAACCGGCCCTGACGGTATTCCAATTATAGTACTCAAAAAAACTTCAACCAGAACTTGCACCCATCCTTACAAAACTGTTTAAACGTTGTCTTAAGGAGAATTGCTTCCCATCATCCTGGAAAATCTCATCAGTATGACCTGTATTTAAGAATTCAGGTGATCGCTCATCTCCCTCACAGTACAGGCCAATAAGTCTCCTGTGCGTCATGAGTAAGTTGCTGGAATCTGTTAAATAGAGAAGTAATCAACCATCTCAGCAAAAATAACCTTAGTGACATGCAATATGGTCTCTGTTCTGCTAGATCTACAGCAGATGTGCTTACAGTTATATCGCATAGGATTAGCGAATCTCTTGACGGAGGCTACCTTTCTAGGGCAATTGCTCTATGGCATAAAGGTTTACTTCACAAGATCTCCAGCTACGGTATAGCTGGAAATGTCTTCTCAATTATTAAATCATTTCTCTCTGATAGGTACATAAGAGTAGTGGTTGATGGGCAGAAATCAGAAGCTCTTAGTATTAATGGTGGAGTCCCTCAAGGGTCCATCCTGGGCCCAAGTCTCTTCCTGATCTATATTAATGATCTTCCAAATCACATCCTTACATCATTCGTAAACATCTATGCTGATAACACTACTATCTATGGTAGCACATCTAAGACCGTAAACGACCAAGTTCTCTCTCCTTTGATCTTGAGCAAGTGGTACAATGGGGAAAGAGGTGGCTTGTTACTTTTAATGCATCTAAAACCAAGATTTTATCTTTACATCATCAACGCTCTGATCCCCATCTGGCATTAATTGAAATGAATGGCTCTCGTCTTGGGGAGGCCTCATGTTTGGACAAGTTTCTGAGTTTGACCTTTATCTCACTACTGATGCAATTCTCTATCTAGATAAAAGCCAGGTACGTTCAAGGATGGAGTACTGTTGCCACATCTGGACAGGAGCTGCTAGAAAGGACTTATCCTACCTTGATAGAGTTCAAAATAGACTTCGTAGCCTTGTGGGGGATGTCCTTTTCTCTTTCCTGCAACCTCTTTCTCACAGAAGAGATGTTGCGAGTTTGTCTCTGCTTTATCGTTATTTTCATGGAAAGTGTTCGGCTAAGCTCCATTCTATGATCCCCCCTCGCCAAACTTTCACAAGAAACACCCGTCTAGCAGAAAACACTATCACTAATTTCCCCCACTCTTTATCTGTGCCTAAACTTAAACGTAGATTCCATGAGCAAAGATTTCTTAGAACTGCACGCTTATGGAATTGTTTTCCTTTTTTCTACTTTCCAGCTGACTACAATATGGTTGTCTTCAAGTCTAACGTAAACAAGTTTTTGATGAGCCATTCCATATAAGTTAACAAATTTACTGAATCTCCATTACTAACGGTTACTATATTGTCCAATTTCTACTGTACACTCTTTAACCCTTATCCTCGAGTGGCCTCTTGGCCTTGATAAGTAGTGATGCCTATGTAAAAAAAAAAAAAATAAATAAATAAATAAAAAAAATCTCTTGACTCTGTGAAAAGTTTTAGATTCATGAAAGCTAAATACAGCTTAATCTTATGGTACTTCTCTTAAATTTATCTCTGAACCAAACTGAATTTCATGTATGATTATCTTATTTGCTGCTCAATTATTTTCTCAATCACTTTTCAGGACCTGATCAATCAACTTCAAGCCCCCCCCCATCAAGTGCTCTCCCTTTATACTTGGAATGTTCACAATTGCACTAAAATCAGTCTTTTTCTTTTTTATCTGATTTGTCAAGTCTGATCATATCAAGATCTGTTTCACTTGCAGCCTTTTAACAACAGTTCACTTTAATCTTTGTCGTTTTCACCTTACAGCTTTTTCAATTCTTACAGCTGGACAGGATAGTACTTCTTCAACATTTTAATGGTTCCATGAAAACTCAGTACTCAACAATTTCTCACCGTGGCATTTCCGAACATCATGCCCAGTTCATTTGTTACTAACACTCCATTGCTAGTTTGAATGCACTTCTTTCCAACAATAAAAAGAAATTTTTTTTCTGTGTCCAGCTAAAAGTCAGAAACTACACAAGACATACCCACAAAGCTGATGTATTCTTTCTCAGCATTGCTTCAGACACTTTATTTTCTTTGTGGAATTTTTTTTTTTTTTTTGGAAAGGGGAGGGGAACATTCCTATCTACTTTGGGTTTTAATCTCAAGCTAAAGAGTGGCAGGAACAGTCATACAGATAGTAGGAGAGAACAGTTCCAAGATGTTTCACACGCATATTTGAACGCTTCTATTTTGTTGACCATGATCCCAGGCAGTCATACAGATATTATATCCGTTATAATAAAGTTGTATTCCCGTCTGTTTGCAATTTGATTAATATGTACAAAAAGCAGAGTTTCACAAATTAATTTTTCATACTAAAAATGGACGTGTTTACCCACTGTGATTTCTATACATACTATTTATTCAAAGGAAATCTACATCCAAGAACTTCATTTGCAAAAGAAAATTTATTTTAATAATTATCTCAATGTTTTGTATGTTGAAATAGAATTGTTTTGTTCTATTTAGAATTATTATTTAAAGTCAATATATTTTTAATTTATTTTTAATTATTCTTAGCCAAAGCCAGTTGCCTTTATACATGGAAGTAGGTTTAAGCCATGAGTTATTTCCCCATTTAATTTTCATAGATGAAAATGGATATGTATCTTAAAAAGTATGTGACTAACCCTCCTGCCCATCTGCCAATATATTTCAACCTAGCAATGACAGTTATATACAGATAGTAACAATATATAATGATACGATGCAGTAATATAGATTCAACTTAAATGTTGATATGCTTAAAGTACAGTTTTCGTTTCTCAACCCGAATGCTCATAGGACTGGTTTTATGCCATTAAGTGGAATGGGTGGCTTAAGCCACCCCTGTAACAAGAGACTTATCTGTCACATTTTTATCCCCAATAAGGCTGATATGCAAGCACCCAAACAGTGTTTCCAAACAGTCATCCATCTACGCCTCAACATTGTTTGATTTTGGTAATCTAATGATAGATAAGGTCGGCAGTGGCCTCAAACAAATCTGATTGGTTAGTTTAAAACATGTGACATTGAAAGGATTTTAAGTTAAATGACACAATTTGTGAGAGAAAACATGTTGAAGACTTTGGAGATGGGGATTAATAATTAGGATTATTTCGACTGCTATTCTAATCTTTGTTGTTATTTCATGTTTCAGACGATGTATCCAAAGACCTTGCCCAGGAGCATCTTTTAGAATTTGCAAATCTTTGTTAAACCGAGGAATCTATCCAGAATTTCTAAATGAACTGTAGACATTAATTCTTAGATATTATTGCAGTAAGGATTGAATCTTGAATGTAAAAAAAAAAAAAAAAATACATCACAGATTATTACTTAGCTGTATAATATAGTCTGGATAGATAGGGGCATTTAAATGTGCCTTTTTTTGAAAATGGAAAAAAAACGCACACAAACAAGAAAATGGTGTATCATTTGGTTTTTGGTTTTATTAACTTGTCGGAAAACAAAAAACAAAACAAAACAAACTACAAAACTGTTTGACATAATCCCTTTCTCATTCACAATTGAACATGTCACACTTTTTCGGTTCCATCTTTTGCGTTCACCAAAAAAAAAAGAAACCAAAAGATAATTAAAATGCATTAAACAATTAAGGACAAGACGAACCACGCGCCAAATATTGGCTCAACGACAATTTTAGAAGAGTTTGGTTTGAACAAAATATCCAATTCGTAAAGATGTGCTGTAAGGGAGACCACTCATGTTAGTTTAAACCAACTACAAAAACAATTTATCCTCACTTATAATTTTTTTTTTCATCCTTATAATTTTTTTTTTTTTACAAACATCAGATTGAAAGTTTTCAGATATAAAATCAAATAAAATAATTTGTTTCAAATTGAAATTATTTACCTTAGAAATATTTTTATATTAAAAATGTTTTTATATCATTTTATTTATGAATAAGCTTAGATAAAATCTAATCAAAAGAAATAGAAAAAAAAGATACATGAAAAATATTCAAAACAATTAATATGGTGCAATTTTATGAATATAAAATCATTTGTTAATTTAATTGGATTTTTGGTCTGCCTCCCGGCCCCCCCCACTTATGCATAAATATATATTGAATGAAATATAATTTTATTAAAAAGTTTGGATCAAAATAATTTGAAGCGCCCCAACATGAACAACTGGAAGAACACATTTTGCCTTAATGATTAAAAAAAAAAAAAAATTAGTTCCTGTTTTTATTGCTTATGATAAACTAGCTGGGATACCCATACTTGCCCAGTGCAAAAGTCTAACATATTTCTACTAGAACTTCTGTGTTTCCCTCTTTCCCTGCCTTTCTTCTGTACTCAGTCCATTTTTTTCCCCCCTTTCTTCCGCGCTCAGTCCATTCCTCTCTTTGGACACACGCAATTTGTTTTCATAGATTCTTTGAGGAATCAATCAGCGTGAGGGAATCGATTTCCTGGTTAACAAAAAATTAGTACATTAAATGGCTAGAAAACGGACCCCACCTGACAAAATATGTACCAGTTTAGGATCACAGAACAAATGTTTTTCTAACTTTTAGATATTATTCAAATGCTTATTAAGAAAATACCAATTTTGTGGGGGTCTGTTTTGCATTTTTTAAGTTTTAGTCGGACATACAAACATAAAACTGCCCTTTATATAATAGACTAGCAGAGTTACTTAGTGTTGCCAAAGGCCATAAAATAAATAAATAGAAGGTGCAGTTCAGAAGTAACTAACCCTTGTCTCACTATAAATTCATCAAGCAGTGCCAATTCAAAAAAAGGAGGTTGCAATTCAGGATTAGGCAACATTTACTTCATTATAGACTCATCAAGCAATGCCGATGAATAAAATCCAGAGTAAGTATCTACTAAAATTTAAAAATGTTCTTGCATTGAAAAATGAGCCAACAATTTCTTTCCATATTAGTAGACCCCTCTGAACCTAACCCTAACCAGTTTACCCTCATAATATATTTTTTTTAAATTTTAGGGTAACACCGATCAAGAAAATATAATTTTTTTGTATATCTTTGCTCGGTTGTTTTGAACTTTTAGCTAAATATACAAAATACAATTGCTTTTTATGTAACAGATTAAAGATTACTATAGTGAAAAATCCAAAAGTTTTTGTAAAATATCTCTGCAGAACGTTTTTTATTTACATTTTTTTTTTTTTTTAATTTCATTTGTGTAGACATTTTGTTTCAATAAAATTTTGTAAATAAAATTATGCATCCTTTTAATTTTGTTTTTTTATAAATCTTCAATGGTTATAAAACAAAATGTTAAGACTATTTTTTTTTTTTTTACTTAAAAATGTGCATATGGCAAAGCATGCTCGTAAATCAAACTAGGTATGCAACACTTGAAGTACAGGACATCTGTGCTCATTTTTTATACGCACAATGACATGGAAAATCCATTCTAGCCATCTTTTTATCGAATTAGGTACAGTTTTTTTTTGTTTTTTTTTCAAAACTGCCACTTTCAAAATTTTTGCGGAGAATCTTAGTAATGAACATGGCTGAAGAATCCATCAAAATATTTCAGTGATGGAGAAACTTTTAAAAAAGAAAATAGAACTTCGGCATGTTGGCAGGTGGAATATAAAAAGGGAGGATGGCACTCAACACAAGAGCGTTAAGAGGACAAATATTGTTTAAACTGACAATTCTGCTTTTTTTGTTGTTTTTTTTTTATTCATAACCAATAATAATAAAATATGATTTATAGTAGTTGGAAACGAAACCTAATCTAGAGAAATAAAGGTCAGATTTAGTATTGGATACTTTTAAGCAGAAAAAGATTGTACGTTTTTTTTTTAAATCTGAAATTTGTTACACATTGTTATTAGTAAAACTTTTTGTAAATAAAACTCATTCAAAAAAATCTTTGATGATATTTGTTCATAATTCAACTGGAAGTAATATAGAAAAGGTGACAGAGATCTTAGTAAACAGGACAGTCTTTTGCGAAGAGCCATCAACGTTGATGCATTCCAAACACTTACACAACAACATAAATCTATAAGGTAGCAAATTACTTCATATGTTATTTTGTTTGATAGCAAAATCTTTTGTTATTAATTTTGTCTATTTGTACATCTTTCTTGTGTTTTAGAGATGATCTGAAAAAATAACCGCATTTATCAACATATTTTGATGCTAAGTCTTTTGATGAATTCATGTTCACTGTTTCTTCAAATAAATAATATGAACAGGTTACTGACAAAATAGAAAAAAAAATGTTTTCACATTCGAGTTTAGGAAGTTGCTTTTTTGAACACTATTTCTAAACGCAAACCAATGGTATGAGCAACTAATTAGTAAAGTCATAGTAATTTTTTTTTTTTTTTTTTTTTTTTTTTTTAACTTTTTAATTTTTTTTTTTTTTTTACTGTTCATTCTGGAGGTGTCTCAAATCTATTTAATCCAAGAACTTTTATTAGTTTATTTATATATGTGGTATTAAAAACAAAATATTTCGGTTTTAAATTTGATTTCTTTAATGACTTATATCACCTATGTTTTGATTAATTAGATTTACTTCATTACACATCCCCACACGAATAGAACTATCCCCACCAAAAAAAACTTTTTTGTATTCATAAATTTAGTTTATCAAAGTTAACAGTGTTCAGAGGATGGGAACGTAGGTTATATGACATTGGAATATTTTATATTACTTCAAGTATATACATATCTATAAGTGTCAAAACATGGAGGACCCCTGTCACAGCCCATGTGAACTTTTCCAAAACTTTACACAGAAGCATATCTAATATAGTCATTCACATTTTAAAGACTTGTTTTTCCAGATATATTCAACACACACACATATATATATAATATAAAGCTGAACGTCTGTGTGTGTGTCTGGTCAGGAATAGGCTCCTATATGGTTGACTATTATAGAAAACTGATCATATATAATGATAGAAGATGTATCGAGACACAGGAATGGGTATGTTTGATCTGGCATAATGATGATTCATTAAAATTGTGGGGTATGCATACGTGCCTGGTCCACAAAGTATGGAAAAAAAAAAAAAAAAAAAAAACGTTTACAAGTGTTTTTATATAGATGTACATAATACTTTGATAAGTATGTTTTAACTTAAATAGGGATGGTATAATAAAATTGTCTGCATTTGTGCCTGGCCTCTATAGAATGGAAATAGGCACAAACTTTAATAAAGACTTTTTATATCTATCTGCATAAGTATACTTTGATAATTATGTTTCAGTTTGAAGAAATATGGTATAATAAAATTATGGGGTGTTTGTTCGCGCCTGACCTCCATAGAATGGAAATATGTCACAAAGTTTAACAAGGTTTTTTAATATAGATCCACAGAATATTGTGATAAGTGTATCAGTGTGAACAGGTATGGTATAATAAATTATTGGGTTTATCTATTTTATTTTTACTTTCATCATATTTTGCTTTGGTTTTGATACCCCCAAATTCGAAGCTATCTCTTTACAACCCTTCCTTTTTATAACCTATCATACTTTCATAAATCACAGTCCATTTTCTGTAGACTGTTTTTGAATCCAGTCAACGATGGGTACTTTTGCTAGTATATATATATAGCTGATTCTTTATGGGGATGAAATGTGGACGCCTATGTGTTACTCAATACCATAAATATATTTTCATAACTTTCTACCTAGCTCTACTCACATAATTATTTTGACCATAAGCAATCTTTTACAAGTCTCTATATCTGTGTGTGTGTGTATATATATATATATATATATATATATATATATATATATATATATATATATATATATATATAAGGATTGGCATTTTATTTTGTTGAATGTCTAATCTATATTTTGTTAAAATTGTTTATTTTAAAGTCCAGTTTTGCCAATTGAAATGTTATACATACACAAACACACATATATATACATATTAGGAGGTATATTTGGTAAAAAATAAGGAAAAAAAGTGCTCAATACATTAGTAGAGCTAAATATGTTGCTATTATTTCAACCTCGGGGATTTTGCTTAAATCATTACGAGTTGTTTTTCAATCAGCAGGATAATAAAATTATCCTGTCGATCTCGTCAGACAATCTAAGCTAAGTTTTATGCTTATATCGTCAGCATCAGACAAAGCCAAACTCTTTGTCAAGAACTTTGCAGCAAATTCTACCCTTTGCGACCAAGACCGCCAACCCCCAATATTTCCTCCTGTATCAGAAAACACGCTATGTGATATACGTATAACTGTACGTGATGTTGCGAAGCTAATCAAAAACCTTGATTCGAGTAAAGCAACTGGCCCTGATGGTATTCCAATTATAGTACTCAAAAAACTTCAACCTGAATTAGCGCCCATACTTACAAAACTGTTTAAACGTTGTCTTAAGGAGAATAGTTTCCCATCTCCCTGGAAAACCTCATCAGTATGCCCTGTATTTAAGAATTCAGGTGATCGCTCATCCCCCTCTCAGTACAGGCCAATAAGTCTCCTGTGCGTCATGAGTAAGTTGCTAGAATCTGTGTTAAATACAGAAGTAATCAAACATCTCAACAAAAATAACCTTCTTAGTGACACTCAATATGGTTTCCGTTCTGCTAGATCTACAGCAGATGTCATTACAGTTATATCGCATAGGATTAGCAAATCTCTCGACGGTGGCAATCTTTCTAGAGCAATTGCTCTTGACATATCTAAAGCCTTTGATAGGGTATGGCATAAAGGTTTACTTCATAAGATCGCTAGCTATGGTATAGCTGGAAAAGTCTTCTCAATTATTAAATCATTTCTTTTTGATAGGTTCATAAGAGTAGTAGTTGAGGGGCAAAAATCAGAAGCTCACAGTATTAATGCCGGTGTCCCTCAGGGATCCATCCTGGGCCCAACTCTTTTCCTGATCTACATTAATGATCTTCCAAATCATATCCTTACATCATTTGTAGACATTTATGCTGACGACACTACCATTTATGGTACCACATCTAAGACAGTAAACGAGCAAGTTCTCTCCAATTCTCTCTCCTCTGATCTTGAGCACGTAGTACAATGGGGAAAGGAGTGGCTGGTTACTTTTAATGCATCTAAAACCAAGCTTCTCTCTTTACATCATCAACATTCTAATCCACATTTGTCATCAATTGAAATGAATGGCTCTCGTCTTCAGGAGGCCTCAAGTTTTGACAAGCTTCTGGGCTTGACCATTACTCCTGATCTTAAATGGAACACGTATATCAAATCTGTTGCCAAGGCCGCTGGAAAAATGGTGGGATCTTTCTATCGATCCAGTAGATATCTCACTGCTGATGCTATTCTCTACCTATATAAGAGCCAGGTACGTCCAAGGATGGAATACTGTTGCCACATCTGGGCAGGAGCTGCTAGAAAGGACTTGTCCTGCCTTGATAGAGTTCAAAATAGACTTCGTAGCCTCGTAGGAGATGTCCTTTTCTCCTCCTTGCAACCTCTATCTCACAGAAGAGATGTTGCGAGTTTGTCTCTGATGTATCGTTATTTTCATGGAAAGTGTTCAACTGAGCTTCAATCTTTGGTCCCCCCTCGCCAAACTTTCACAAGAAACACTCGTCTAGCTGTAAACACTATCAATAATTTCCCCCACTCTTTATCTGTGGCTAAACCTAAACGTAGATTCCATGAACAAAGCTTCTTTCTTAGAACTGCACGCCTGTGGAATTGTCTTCCGTTTTCCTGCTTTCCGGCTGACTACAATATGGTTGTGTTCAAGTCTAAAGTAAATAAGTTCTTGATGAGCCGTTCCATATAAGTTATTAAATTTACCAAATTTTCATTACTAATGATTACTATATTGACCAATTTCTACTGTACACTCTTTAACCCTTATCCTTGAGTGGCCTCTGGGCCTTGATAATGTGGTGATGCCTTTGTAAAAAAAAAAAAAAAAAAAAAAAAAAAAGATTGTCTGACAAAATCAGCGGGATACTTTTATTGTTCTATCGATTGCAACAACTTGTAATTATTTAAGCAAAATCCCCAAGATTGAAATACTAGAAACAATATATATATATATATGACTACTTCACTCAGCCTGATAAATCCTAGCGTGGATGAAACATGGAATATTCTGTGTAGCTTAATTGCCATATATATTTTTATAACTTACTACTATATATATATATATATATATATATATATATTTATTATGATGAAAGTGGCATAATTTTAAAGAAAAAGATGCATCATCTTTTTCTTTAAAAGAAAATTAGCTTAATTATCCCAGATACCAATCTATTATTGAAGATTTGTGTGTGTGTGTGTGTGTGTGTGTGTGTGTGTGTGCATATATATTTATATATAAGTCAAATTTGCCAGCCCTTAAAATACCAAGAAATGTGTTTATTTTCCCATACTTAATATTTTTAAAAACTAAAATTGTAGATATACAGCAAAATTACTTTTTTATTTTAAATTGGAATTATTTACTGTAAAATATCTTTTATAAACACACACACAAAAACAGCATTTGAAAGTTATGCCATTTCTTTTCAATGTCATCTGTTTCAGTTTTTATGGTTTGATATAAAAAGAAAATACAACTTAAAAAAGAAAACTAAACAAATCATAATCATATCTGAAAGAATTTGTATAAAATTTGAAAAAATTAAACTTTTTTTACAGAAAATTCAATTTTGAGCATAAAAACAATGTACATTCAATATTTAACTAAGATATTTACAAATAACATCGGTGGTTTATGTGACCTCATTCATTTGACATCGATTGTAATTCAATTCAATCTCTCAGATTCCAACTTTTTGAGATTTGCTCAAAAATGTTCAAAAATAAATAAAATCACGAGTTGGTGTGAACAGAAATTGGAGCAAAAACGAAATGAACAACTTGAAATAAAAAACAGCAATAAAAATAATGAACTTTTAAAAACAAAAATATTGATGCCCATTGCTTTGGTTCATACTTAGCTGATGGTTCTTGCATCAAAATCGAAAAAGATGAAGTCAAAATTTTTCAGTGAGAGAGAGGACGTCTTCAACATTTTTTTTTTTTTTTTTTAATGATTCATCCAAGAATATAAAAAGGTTTTATCCATCCATCTGTCGGTCAGTATGTCCGTTATGCTGAAATTCGAAATTGCATTTTCTTAGTTGATCCTCTTTGTTGGTCTGTCATGGCTAATTTTGAAATATTTTCATTAATCTGTCCCCTTATGCTTGAAAAAGTAATTTTAGAGTGTGTGCCACACCTATGTAAGTGGATCAATCAATTGGTTCATATATCAGTATGCCTTATGTTTGAAATGGGTGTTCATCCAGTTTTACTCTTGTATTAAAAATTACAATTACACAAAAATCTATTATGTTCCATGACACGACATATTAAAAAGAAGGTTGTACACCAAAATTTACTGCTAACCTTAGATTGCATCATCATGGTTTTTTAAGATGCAAACTTAAATTTTTATATTAGAACTTAGAATGTTTTATTGTAACTCATTTATATACTGTTTGCATACTAATGCGGTTATAATCAGCTAAAATATGCCAAAGTTTTGTGCGAGCCTGTTACCGGGAGTGGTAAGGATTCAAAAGCATCTGTTATGTTTTTTTATTATTATTATTTTTTTTTAATTATTAGAAAGGTTTTCCAACACATAATAATGTACACACTATTTTTATTGTGAAGCGATTTATTGAAATTAAAAAAAAATGCAAATTATAAAAATAAAAATAACAAAATTAGTCTTTATTTGTATATAATTTATAATTAAAATAGGTTTATGATATGAAGTTTTGTTCTCAAAAAATAAAATTTAAAAAGGTTATAGTCAACTGAAGTTGGCAGAAGTTTCCAGTTGCGGCAGTAAATCAAAGGCAACTATTTTGAAAATATTCCATCTTGGATAAAAAATTAAAAAAATAAAACTTGTTTCATAAACATATTTTTATTATATAGTAAAGTTATTTTTTATGTTCAAATAAAGATTTTTATCTTTTTAAGTTTTATATATTTAAAAAGACGTCATATCGTAAACATATTTTAATTATAAATTATATACAAATAAGGGCTAATTTTTTAATTTTTTATTTCAATAAGGTGCTTCACAAAAAAAATAGTGTTAACATTACTACATAATGGAAAACTTTTCTAATAAATGAAAAAAAAAAAAACAACAAAAAAACAGCAGGGATGATTCTGAATCCTCACCGCTTCCGGTAACAGGCTCGCACAAAACTTTGGGGGACTTTAGCTGACTATAACCACTTACTCCTTATGGGGATGATCCTGCTGAAAGCCCATGTGGCACATTTTCAGACAGAGTTATCTTTTCCTTTAAAAATTTAATTTTATTTTTAATTCATTGTTTTTCTTATGATAATTGTCTATGGAGGTGGGATGTAAAAAATCGAAGGTAAAAATGAGATTCAGAAAAAAAAAAAAAAAAAAAAAAAAAAAGCAGGGATTTTGAACTCTCACAATATTTCAAAACATAGAATCTTTATTTTTTGTCTTTCTATACCATTCTGCATATAATTTCTTTCCAAAGATTAAAAATAAAAATTAGTGCTTGTCCAAAATTTCTGCTATATTATTAAACAAAAATAAAGAAAAGTCTGTATGATGTAGGTACCCGTAACAAAGAAAATTTTGTCTTCCAAAATTCACGTAAATTGGTTAAGTAGTTAAAAAAAAAAAAAATCATTTTTAAGCAAATTTGAGTTTTAATAATGCGTCCTCCCCCATCTTCCTGATGTTAAGAATCGCTTGCAGATTTGAATTATTTCCCTTGTTCCTTCAGCCTGTTTTTGAAATGGCAATGCAAGATAGTTTGCTCTCAGTTTGCCATAAAATTTGATTTCCTTATTTAAAATTAAAACTACTTGATCAATTTACACGATTTTTGGAATACAATATTTTCTTTCCATTATGGGTATGTACATGTCATCATGTCATACAGATTTTTCTTTATTCTTGTTATTTTAATGTGAGAGAATTCTGGACAAGCACCTAAAAATCTTTACAAATATGAAATGTTGGGCTTCTTTTTTATTTTCTTTTTAGAATTACTCAAATATTTTTTTTTTGTTTTCGATTTGCTCACCCATTTCTATAGTAAACGTCTGTCACTCTTAAGGTTCAAATACCGTTTTATTAAATGCGTCTAATTTCTAAAAAATATGGTCAATCTGTTAATCAAATTGATGATTGTTAGTCGGTCAGGCATTTCAGTTCTTATTTAGAATTCAGTTTAATTAAAAACAAAAATATATAAAAATCTTTATGATGTACATACCCTTCACGGTATGAATATGTCATATTCCACAATATTACAAAATTGATCAAAGAGTTTTTTTGTTTTTTTTTAAACAAATTTTTAGATGAGTGAGACAGGAGCCGCCCTGTTTTAGAATATGTTTAAATTCAAAAGGTGACAACTCAATTCAGTTACTGAAATTTTATTTGTATTAAAAAAAATATGAAAAACTTAATCATTAAAAATCGTAAATTTTGATTTTCTCAATAAAAAAAAAAAAAAAGACTATAATTACATGATTTTTAGAATATGACATCTTTGTTCCGTGGCGATACATCATAAAGATTTTTCTGTATATATATATTTTAATTAAGTCAAATTCTAAATAAGAACTTGCATTTCTTTTAGAGTTAGTTTGTTATGCATAAGTTTGAAATAGCATTTTTATCATCAAATCAGCAGAACTGTCAAGCGTCTACTTTTTGCTGCAGTAAAAAATTTCTATATGTTGCACTGTCAATCGATCCGTTTGTCAGTCTGTCACGCTTAAATTTGAAACAATGTCAGTAAACCTGCAGATTGAATACATCTTAAAATTATCTGGTCTTCTTTTATTCTTGTCGGCATAAAAAAAAAAAATCAGGGGTTTAAAAAAAAAAGTTTTATAAATTTTGTCTTTTTTGCAAATTTTTCTGAAAATAACTTTTCAGCTAAAGGCAAGAAACGTTTGAATTGGTTTAAGATGAAGATAAAAAAAACAATATACCACCATCCTGATCCTCTGCAAGGGAGCGGCACCCTCAGTTAAACTGATGCTAAAAACTAATTTGCCTCATGTGTTTGAACTCCGTATCATGGGATTATCTTCTTTTAGTGGGGAGGTCACAGGTGTGTTTGTTGCCGACCTTGTTTGGGGCTCCTTTCCACCAGTAGCCGCTGTCGCCCCTGAACCTTGCTGCTCGGGGGATTCTTCAATCCGTGACTTCCGCAATGTGGCAAAGATGTCCTTGAACAGAGAGCGGTAAGCTGGTGGGCTTGTCACAGAGTCGCCCGTGTCAGAGTTCACTTCGACACAACGGTGTAAATTAACGAGGAGAGTTTGCACTTCCTTGTGTGACACACGGAAATTACGGTCAGCCTCGTCGTCTTCAGCGTCAACTCCAACCCGACTCCGGCGAATCTTGTGCTGCAGCAAAGCCTCATATTTTTGACACAAAGCATAATACTGCGACTCAAGTTCACTCAGGATTGAAACGCTTGACTGGACCCCATTTCCAGACAGCTGTTCTCGTGTCTCCATAAGGACTTTGTGGATGGACTCATTACTACCATACACGCTGCCTCCATCCTCCAACCTTGCAATCTGGGGAAAAAAAAAACATTTTAAGATGAAACATTATTAAGCAGAACACACGGATTTGAGAACAAAAAATATGAAAAAGAAAAAATTATTTTGGAAAGAAATGAACGGAACAAAAACATTTGTTTAGATTAATCTTTTAATTCCATGAACAAACTGCACGCCTGTGGAACTCTTCTGTTTGCCTGCTTTCCAGCTGACTACGGTTTGGTAGTCTTCAAGTCTAACGTAAACAAGTTCTTGATGAGCAATCCAATTTACCAAATTTCCAATACTAATGATTACTATGATATTATCCCATTGACTACTGTACACTCAATAACCTTTATCTTGAGTGGCTTACAGACCTGTATAAGTGGTGACTTCTATGCAAAAAAAAAAAAATATTCAATGCATTTCAGGTACTTACAATGTCATTGCAATATCAGTACAAATTCAAAAAATTACAAAAAAATAATCCAGTAGATGTGTTAAATATATTTTTAACAAAAAAATCCACAATTATGTTCTGAAAAAATTTTTTGTTTAAAAATGGCGGACCCTTAATTTAAGTCAAGTCACAGGTTATCTTCCTTGTCTGCTGAATTACCTGCACAACTTTTGCCCATTAAAACATGACAAAACACGATCAATCGATAAATTCTATTTTTACCTATAATTATTTTTCTACAGGATCATTTTTCGCGACTTATACTAATTTCAACATGACATGTTAGTATGTAATGTTTTCACCTGAAATGCGTTGGTTTAAAAGATTACCAATCTACACAAGAACCAAACATGTAAATTGGGTTGCAAAGTATGATCAGCAAAAAGAATGTGACGATTGGGAATTGGGTCACAAACAGGTTGATGACGTAAACAAAGGTTATTTAACAAATTTATTGTTTATGGAGAGAGAGAGAGAGAGAGAGAGAGAGAGAGAGAGAGAGAGAGAGAGAGAGAGAGAGAGAAAGAATGACCAATTCGTGGAGAAGAAAAAAGAATTGTGACCAAACTGCACAGGTTAGAATCCAATCTGTTCTTTTGTAAATTAATTTAACTAGGAAATAAAGCACTTTTATAAAAAAAAACAAAAAAAAAACAAAAAAAAACAAAAAAACCCTACTCCTTTTATAATAATAAGGGAACCAACTTGGCTCTGAAAAGAAATGAGAAAGCAAATATGATCGTTTCTTTTACATTCAACACTTAGGTTTAACAAACAATAAAATCTCGACTTCCTTGTATTATGAAGAGAATTTAACTGAGGTATGGCAAGTGTACCCCCCCCTCCCCTAAATCAAGCATATTAGCTAACAGCTATAGAAGATAAGATTCAGATCGATTCAAATAAAGGATATTCACATTGAACAAAATTCATCTCCCCCCTCTCCCTCTCCCTTCTAAATTTATTTACTTTCTTTTTTTTCTTTTTTACATTATCCATTACCTCAGAGTTCCTTAACATTTGCAAATGTTTAAAGTAATTTTTTTTTAAATTGTGCATTATTTTATTGTTACCAGAAAAGGAAAAACATTAGCGATTCTACACTATTGGGACGAAATTTTGAAGTCGATAAATAGAGTTTTCAGATAAACACCAATGGTTTCTACTGATTTTTTTTGTCAATTCTAATAAGTTACAATGGTAGCTTCCAAGTAATGCAGTCAAAATTACCTGAATATTACCGAATTATTAAACAAAACAATTTTAATCATGTTAGCAGGTGGAAATTTTTGGCCATCTTGTTTAAATCAAAACAGAAAATTACCTCCCTTTTGAACTCTTCTATCTTATGATCGTTTTCATCGAATTCTATTTTTTATTTTCTTTAACAATTTTCTACCTTATCAATTTTCATAATCATCTCAAAAATATAACGAATATGTAGATACCATTGTTTTCACTTGAAATTCAGTATTACGATTTCCGAAATTTCGTCCCAATAGTGTAAAAGTGCCAAAACATTTAATTTTCAGTGTTTTGTCGACTTGTAAAAAACTAAAGTAAAACCTACATCCTTCATGATGTATACTCTGCCTATTCTCATTTTTGTCAACCAATCACATTTTTCTGTTTGCATAAGAACAGAAAAACTCTGAAAACACTATAACTTTTTAAATACAGGATGGAACGATAAAATTGTCACCCTAGAAAAGACAACATGATTCCATTTCCGTTTGATGAAAACCGGTTTTCTTTTTTTTTTCTTTTTGTTGCAGACCATCTACTAGTTGACCAGCTAGATACAAATCCCAAGAGTGATATGAGCCTTCTATCATGTCTGAAAGTGACACAATGTTCAACGAGCGAGATCGGAGATGCGCCACTGTACAGCTCATGCTCTCTACCAATCCAAGTTATGACAACAGGATTATTGCCAGCACCTTCAAAATGCAAATCAGGATGGTTCAATGCTTGAAAGCAAAGCTCAACAAAGTTTCCGGACATGTTTATGGTCTTTGGTGTGGTTTCAAGTGAGGGCCACATCATGCCACTTGACATGTTTGAAGTTGGCTTGAAAGTCAACACCAAAGTTTATTTGGATGTGCTGAAATGTGTAGTGATCCCAATCAGGTGGTTGCTGGCAGATCATGGGTATGGCAGCAGGACTTGGCGCTAGCCCACAAGTCCAAAGAGACCAGGCTTGGCTTCAGAAGAAATGCTACAACTTTGTACCTTTCTCTCACTGCCCCTCCCTCCTCCACTGATCTGAAGTCGCTGAACTACTTCGTTTGGTCATACGTCGAGAACATCACCAACATGGTCTCTCATGACACAAAAGACAGCCTGATCACTGCCATCCGTCGGCACTTGTGGAAAGGCATGCTCCCAGTTTCAGACCCGTATCGAGGTGGTGAATGGAGGCGACTACATTGAATAGATGTCAACTCTACTATATAATCAAGTAACCTGAATTGATTATTTTAATAAAAGTTTTAAAATAAATCTGTAGTTTTGTTTTCTTTAGGGCGACAAATTTATCATTCCACCCTGTAATATATAAATTGTTTAGAATTATCAGTGCTTATTTAAAAAAAAACAACAACAAAAAAAAACCCAGACTTATAAATACAGAAAAATCTTTATGATGATTTAATCATCACGGAATGAAAATGTTATATTCCAAAAATCATATAAATTGATCAAGTAGTTTTTTTTTTTTTAACTAAGAAAATCAAATTTTACGACTAAGCAAGTCATAGTGTTTACATTGACCATGATGAAATAAATAAAGGGGTGGTAACTAAATTCGAAGTATCTCAAAATCAGCCTTACACTGAATACAGTTTAGTATTGAAAACGCTAAAAATTGTAAATTTTGATTTTCTAGGTTTAAAAAAGATACTTAATCAATTTACATAATTTTTGGAATATGACATCTTTGTTCCATGATGAGTATATATATCAAACGTTGTTCTGCATTTTTTTTTTTTTTTTTTTAAATCAGTGTGATTCTAAATAAGCACCGAATTATTCCTTTGTTTGTGAGAAAGAGATTTGTAGCTTTACAAAACAAATTCCAGATGAGCATGAAACTTTGTAAATTGAATAAATTTCCAACTTTAAATTATGAGACTTTGTTACTCTTTGATGTTGTTTTTTTCTTTTTTTTTAAAAAATGGGTTTCCACTTATTAATATCAGAAGCTACTCAGGGATATGCGTTAACGAAATAGATGAATATTATATTTCATTCAAAAAATATTTATTTTGACCCAGAAGATTGGTAAAAATACAGACAATTTTTTTGTTCAATTTAAACATAAAAGTCTTTTTAAAGAATATGTATTTTTGTTGTTGTTGAGTCATCACCTATCACGGGCAAAACCATTAATATATTAGATATGTTTGTGCATCTAATTTATTTATTTTTTATTTGCAGACTGTTATCCTCATCTTTGTAGTTGTTGTCTCACCATATTTCAACCAACTCATCCTCCTGCAATGGGATAAGAATGCTGAGTCTTCTAACTTTATCCCCAGTAATTACTGCCTTCCATAGTTGTTGTCCCACCATATTTTGGCAAACTAATCCTCTAGCTTGCTTTCGGTAAGATTGAAACCGCTATTTTCAGACAATGCTCACCTGAAACCATAGACTCAATGCCTTTATCCACTCCACAACAACAACTATGAAAATGAGGATAACAGTTCGCAAATAAATAAAATAAATACACAAATTAATCATCTCAAAGGATTCCAATAAAAAGATAAATGGATAATATGAAAAATAACAAATATACTAGATAGATTTGGTTCCAAAATTATTCTGGTTTGCAAAAATTGGTAAAATGCAAGCATTTTTTTTTTCAGTTTTAGCTTAAAAATTTGTAATTTTTTTTTAAGTATACACTTTGTTCTTACCAATCACTTATCAAGAACAAAAGCCACTCGGTGATAAGGGTCAAAATGATGGATGGATTGTCAGTTGAATGATGAAGAATATTATAAGTTTGTTTCAAAGAAAAACTCATTCCGGGTTAGAATTGAAAGATTAAACATTCCGGGAGTGGAAGACAGAACATTGAAAAAAATTTTGACTTTTTTTTTTGTTTTATCTATTTTAGCTATCAGTTAAACAATTGCATGTTTTTTTTATTGACTAATAACCTATTCACTTTTTACAATTATTTTACTAACATGTGTGAAAAAAAAATTTCTGTTAAAATTGTTAAACTGTTATTTTGCTGAAATAATGCAAGCGGTGGACACATTAGTTAACTGTGCCTTTATTTCAAAGCATAGCTCAAATAATGTAAGGGCGATAACTCTTGTTTTAAACTGAAGGTTAAAATAGGAATTACCTTACATTAAAATTTTCTCTTATCTCTATAATAGCATCATATACGTACGACTTGCACATTATTATTAAAAAATATATTTTCAATACACAAAACTAAATTCTAATGAACAATATCTAAGAATAAACAGTTGATGCAAAGAGTTCATTGTTTGAATATAAATAAATGGTTTTTATCCAAAATTCAATCTAATTAAAAAAAAAAACAAAAAAAAAAAAAAAAAAAAAAAAAAAACAATCCAGAAAACTTTTTATGATGTACGTACCTGTCATGGAACAATCATATTCCAAAAATCATATAAATTGATCAGGTAGTTTTTTTGTTTAACTAAAAGATCAAATTTTATGGTTTTTAGTGATTAATAATACTTTGCAGCCATTAGAAGACTGATTAAACAAACAAATAATAATATCTCGGTAGTTGAATTGAGTTGTCTCTCTAGATTTCTAAAACATGGTGGATCCATCTTGCTTCCTCATAAAATTTGATTTTATAAGTTAATAAAAATAACTTGTTCAATTTACATGATTTTAAGAATGACATTTGTTCTGTGACAAGTATGTACATTAATGATCTTTCTGCATTTTTAATTAGGTTGAATTCTGGTCAAACATCAAAAAATTTTATTCTAATGCAAAAGTGTTGCTTTTTTTTTTTCAATGCTTGATCGATTTGTTAAAAAAAGAAGAAAAAAAAGCTAACATTTTTCCATTCGTTTTAACAGAAAGGGCTTACATATAAGAATTTTGAATTCTGTGACATGCTAACCCTAACTCACCTTTCCTTCACTGGTCATGTATGGTTCATCATGTTCAACCTCTTTACCAAGGACACCTGCAGGTAGACAGGGTTTGATCTCATTACCACACCGCCGGCACACCTTCTCGGATCGTAGCTGTAACTGTTTCAACTCCGCCTCCAATTTGTTTGTCTCAATCAAACGCGTTTCTAATTCTTCCACTTTGCTCTCAAGATTTTGATTGTCTTCGATCATCACAGCCACCTGTGCACAAAAGACAACAAAAAGAAAAAAAATGGGGGAGACAATTTTTTATCAAGGAATTTCAGAAAAGAAATTCAAACTTGGAGAAGAGAATAAAACGGAGAGAATTTGATTCTAGAAAATTCAGCTGAGAATATGTGTCTAAATCAGAAAAAAATTATCTACAAAAAAATGAAGGAAATGCGTTTAACAGTAAAAAAAATAACGTTGAATTTATATAATTTTGATTAGTTCAGACTACTGTTCTCATGTTGAGTGTTATTTGCAGAATGTTTTGAGTGATGTAACCTCTGACCCCCTACAATTAAATTTAAACTGGAAAATAAAACACAAAACCTTAGTTCTAGCTATACTGACATTTTGAAAAAAAAAAAAAAACAATGAAATAATAATAGTACTAATGCACTGTACAAACTGGATGTTGTTATAGTTGCATATTATGAATCTGATTTCTTGGTACTTGTATGTCTGTTTTCACACTGAAATAAGGTCATTATTTAGAAAGCCATTCTTAACATGAAGATGGAAGGATGTTTTGTAACTATTTTGTACTTTCACCTAACAATTTAATGAACACAAATATCATGAAGATTGAATTTAACTTGAAAATATGATTAACAACAAAAAACCAAAAACATTAGTTTGAAAGAGTTTTCAAGCGTTTTTAAAGGTGCTCTGCATATTTCAGCAGCGATGTTAGGTGCTGGTCAAGCCAGTGCGGACATTTATGAGAAATGCACAATTAACAACTTCCGGTTTTTACAATGCACTAGCGCCAAAATAATGAACAAACTTAAGAAAAAGAAATGTTTCAAGAATAATAGGATAGAAATGTTGCTAAGAATAACAATGGCGAAAAAAAAAATAATCTTAAAGAAATACACGGCATACCATCTGCAAGAGAATCTAATATAAAAAATATATATTGCTAGCACATACATTGCACTTAAGATTAGACTATACAATCATAGGACCTAATTTTAAAATATAAATATATATGTACTTACATGCATCAATTTGTGTGTGTGTGCACACAAGCCCCCCCCCTCTCACTCTTGGGTTGAGCATTCTTGGTAGTGATATTGCCAACTGCTACTTTAGTATAATGTAAACGCCTTTGTAAATAAACAAATGGAGCACTGTGAGAGTTAAAGTACAATGTTTATATAAAGCATTGTTAGCCAGCATTGCCTGTCTCCAGTAACCTGTTGGTTAGAGCTACCGACTATCAACTTGGTTGTTCAATTCTGGGCTTGAGATGGGTGTTGGTCTAGCGACACTGAAGAGCTGTGACACAGTAAAACAGTCTTTATATATTGGCCAAAGATGAATACAGGTAAGGAGAAGATTTTTAATAGCAAAAATAGGTTAGTAAAAAAAAATAATAATTTGGAGCAAAAAACTAAATCCAATATCCAACACGTTTTTATTCTTGTCTTATAAGGGAGGTGGTGTTTGATCAACACTGCTGAGGAGTCATGAGATAAAATACTGTTTTGTTTTTAGATCCCCAAAACAGTCTTTCATCGTAAAAAACTGAGGATTTCTATAATAATATTAAGACTAGCATAAATTTTTAGTAGTAAACTAATATATAAGAGATTAATTGAGTTACAAGCAAAGGAGTTTCCCAATGAAGGACCTGATGAGTTTTTAGTCGCGTGCAAGCGACTCTAAGTCGGTCAGTCGGTCTGTCCATAACACTTTTGTGCTTGGCCTTTTTGGTTAAGATCAAAGGTCTGTTGTTAATAGATGCTGTTCTTAGCTTTTTAAGTTTTTCTTGGCCAAAAAGTGCAGTATCTGTTCCGGCAGATACTGCAAGCAAAGACACTATGTGGGGGCAACCCCACATATAAGACCTTGGTCAATGTAGGGGCAACGCTTCATACCAATTGTCACTATCCAGCTCCCCTACTCCCTGGGGAGTTGGTCCCCATTTCCCCTTCACTCCTCACATTAAAAATCGGCCTTGTGCCTAATTTGCTCGGTGGGGGAGCAAATAAATACAGCTTTTCTTGGCCTTTTGGCCAAGATCAAAGTGTAGTATCTGTTCTTACTACATGCTGTACTTATGTTTGTAAATTTGTGATATTAAGTGAGGGGATCACTTTTCTGTATTAATTTAATGTAAAATGATCACCCACTTTACAACCAGTCAGTCTCAAAGCCATTCAAGTCATTCTCCAAATCATTCAAGTTGTTTTTGAAGGATTCCAGTTATTTTTTAAGCATTCAAGTCATTCTTAAGGTCAGTCAATTCATCCTTAAGTTCATTAAAGTCATTCTAAGTAATTTACTTTTTATTTATTTAATAATTCAGCCCATTTTTCGGTCATTTTAGTTTATCTTTAAGAATTTCATGCCAATCCTACATTCATTCATTCATTCATTACACGAGAGCACACGACTAATGGCTATCAGCCTTGTTTTATCATAAAGTTTTAAATATTGAAAATCTTCGAAAACTAATATATATTTAAGGAGATTAAAGAAAATAATGAAGGATTCTTTTAATGTGCACTTTCAATACACACACACATAATCCAAAGTCCTTTGCTGGAAAATTATTTTGCTAGTAAGTCAATTAATCTCTCATAATCATTGTATTAGTATGCTTTCAAGAACCTACACTAGTTCTAGTATTTTAGGGATCATCAGTTGTTTAAGATGAAACACTGTTTCGGGGGATTAAAAAACAAAACAGTATATTATAAGGTACATGCAAAATCAATGCCGATGTTCGAAATGAATAAACATTTTGACCCCCTCCCTTTAATTAAAAATTCACCAAAAATCAGGAAATTAACCAATTTTAATGGAATTTTCAGTATTTATCAAATAATGATCACTGAATATAATGAATTTATTATTTTTATTTAAATCATGGTAAAAATGTATTATTTTGTTTAAACAAAAAACACCTTTACTAAAGTTATGATTTTCAGTAGTAAAAAAAAAAAAAAATGATTGAATTTATTTTTGCTTTTTTATGAAAATATAGCATCATAAAATACAATTTAAAAGAAATTTAAATTTTTACAGGAACATTACGATAAAAGCCCTTAAAGCCTGTATTAATGAATTCGATATAACTCAAATAAAAATGAATTTCTTGAACTACCGATCTTATCGTTGAATTAAGCATTGTTTATTTAATATTTTCACACAAAAAAATTATAATAGCAAAAAATATTTTATATGCAAGATTTTAATATTTTCCTTGCTTGAATGAAAAGACAAAAGCAAAACCAAATTTGGATGCCTAATATTTCACCCTTTTTGATTTGAAGAACTTTATCAAAGTTGATACAGTTCTCTAATTAAAAGGGATGAAATAGCAGTCAACGATAAATGATTGTGGTTTGATTTAACTTCTGTAGTTGGCAATTATCCACTTTCCCATATATTTTCTCTCCATACGTGTAGCTAGAATTTTCAGTTTTTATATACAATTAAAATACTGACATGATAATTTTAAAAAAGCCCAAAGAAATTAATACCTCTTACCAAAAAAAAAACAAAAAAAATCTGAGTTTAGAAGGATAAAACACTTGTAAAATTTGCTATAAATTTTTTTAATGAAAAGTTCAAAGTCTATGAGAGAGAGAGAGAGAGAGAGAGAGAGAGAGAGAGAGAGAGAGAGAGAGAGAGAGAGAGAGAGAGAGAGATATCAATAATCGTATTATGGAATTATTAATATAAACTAACTAGGTGAATGCCCAGGTTATTTTATTTGCGGAGCAGAATAGTTTTAGTCCTCTTTACAAGAATTAAAATGATAAATGATATAAAACTATATGTCTAGAATCTTTAATTTAATTTTGATCAAAATCCATGACATGATTTTGATTCTAGAAAATCTTTCAAATTTAAAGCTTAGGCTTAAGTAGTCTTGAGGAGGAATTGAAATTCAGGAAATCTTGTTAGATTGAGGCCTAACGACTTTGAATCAAATTCAATGCAAACCTGAAATATTTGAACCTTCAAATGAAGTGTTATGTCCTTATTATCCCCCCCCCTTCAAAATCCTTTAAAAATACTTCAAATTTATTAACTGATGTCTAATACCTATTGTTAAAAATTCACAATAATCATAATTATCTTAAGTTTTACAAAAGACTTCCACCACCTTTTTGGTCCCTTTGCATAAAACTAAATTAAATTAAATATAGATCACATTTGGACCCCCTTACACCTAGCAGCAGTGTTCTAAACTTCATAATGATTGGTTAATTAGTTTAGGAGTGAATCTTGTACATGCAAACATACCTAACTTTATATAAATGAAGATATCATGTAGCCCACATTATGATAAATTTATGCCAATCGGCTTCGTCTCAATCTTTAACAATCAGTTAATTAGTTTACAAATGAATCCTTACATATAAATTTATACCATACCTAACTTGTATATACCGCCACTGACCGGGATTTAATAATGTAATTTTAGTTTTTTTAATGAAAATATGTAAGTCATATATGATGCTATTACTATAGAATTAAAAAGAGGAAATTTTAATGTAAGGAAAGTAACTCCTATTTTAACGTTCAAGTTTAAATAGAAGTTATCTCCCTTATATCATTTGAGCTATGCTTTGAAATAAAGAAAGTTTACAAATGTGTCGTCTACCACTTGCGTTATTGCAGCAAAACAGCTTGAATAACAATTTTAACAGAAAATTCATTTTCTGCAATTATTTCACTAACATATCAGTAGGTAAAACAATTTTCTGTTAAATTTTTTTTTTTTTTTTTAAATTTAGTTTAATTCAATTTTATGTATGTAAAAAAAGTGGATAGATGTTCTCCTTGAAAATTCAGATATGACTGAGGTTAGTGAAATTTTGATAATACGTATCAGGCATCCATTAAAATATATCTTAAAAAATTGAATTTACCCTGACATCTTTATCTGTATTGTATATATAAAACGAAATAATCAAGTTTTACATTTGCAATCATTTTTATTTTTTAAATATTCGACAATTCTTATAGGAATCTAATTGCAATCTCTATTAAAAGTATTAAATATGTTGGTATCAACAGCATTTCTGAATCCACAAAAATTCTTTAGATCATCAACGATATATTCAGTTTAACATCCGTTTTATATGTTAGCATGGATGGCTTTATGAAATTGACTTCCAATGTTACTTATCTCTGCCAGATCTTTATTTAACACTTTCTTTCAGAACCATGTTTATCACTTCCTCTCCTCTATTCATTCATCGTGACCATACCATCAAAGTCTGCTCTTTTGCATGTATATCCTTATAGTGTCCAAATTTAATCTTTATCTGAGTTCATCAGAACTAAGCCTGTCTTTAAAAATCACATTACACATCCGTTGCATCATTTTCATATCATTTCTCACCATGCAACGCATATCCTCAGCTCTCCATAGCCAGACTTTACTTCCATACGTCATCACGCTGCATACACATGCCTGATAAACTCTTCCCTTTATAAACAGCAATGGCAGAATTTCACTGAACTTATTTCATTCCCTTCCTAACTATTGCAACCATAATAGCACTTCACTGTGCTTCAGTGTAACAGAAATTTTCAACAATCTCAGACAATCCCAAGATACTTTCTCCACGTCTGAATTGTCACTCGCAGAAACTGTCAAACTTTGAATAATTTATAAGAATGGATGTTTTGAAGTCCATTCGATCTGTACGTTTAACAATTGAAATCCTATGTTTCTGAATTTTTGAGATGAAGATTGATTTTTTAGATTATTCGGGCTACTGCTCTGATCTTGAATGTTACTCTCCCAACGTTTTGGTTGATGACACTTCCAAACTTCTTCAGGTGTATTTTATTGAACTCTGAAATCTTTCTGTCAAACTCAAGAATCGGCACATAATTTGAACGGAAACCTTTATTTAACCCATGAAGTTAACATGCTCTCATTCCATCAGAATAGATGTAATTCATAATTGTATTCTGAATGTGTCCTTGACTTAGGATTGAACCTTCAATCTCTAGAAGAGTGTCACTTACAACTGAATTTTACCAAATGATTTATCCGTTACACCACAAATCTTTGTAGACAACCCAAATATGAAATAATCCAATGAATATGAAATGTATAATCCAAATATGAAAATCCTGTTTCAAATGTAAGCATGACAAACAAATAAAAAAAGGCAATTTCAAACTTAAGCGTGACATACTAACTAAGGAAAATTCAATTTCAAACTTAAGCATAACAAATGTCACTCTAAAGAAAATAACACTACAGCTTTATTTTAAAACTTTTATTGAAAAAGAAAAATCAATTCAGTTAACTTGATTATGTCGTAGAGCTGATATCTATTCAATGTGGCCGTCTTCAGCTTCAATCACGACCACAATATGGGCATGAAACTGGGAGCTCGACGAATACTCGGCGGATGACGGTGATCAGATTGGCTTTGATGTTTCAGGAGGTCATGTTGGTGATGTTCCGATGTATGACCAAACAAAGTAGTTCAACAGGTTCAGGAGGGGAGCCAGTGAGAGAAAGGTACAAAGTCGTAGTACTCCTTCTGAAGCCAAGTCTGGATCTCTTTGGATGTGGGCCAGCGTGGAGCTGCTGCCACATTCAGGGTCTGCTAATGGCCACCTAATTGCACCAGGGAATCATAACACTTTTCAGCACATCCAGGTACACTTTTGTGTTGACTTTCAAATTGACTTTGAAAATGTGAGGTGGCATGATGTGGCCCTCACTTGAAACCACACTAAAGACCATGACTGTGGGCGGTTTGTTCAGGTGTGCCCTCAAATGTTGAACCGTCTGTATTTGCATTTTGATGCCGTCATAACTTGGATCGGTAGAAAGCAAGAGTTGTACAGCAGCACATCTCTGATATAGCTTATTGAACATTGTTTCACTTTTAGACATGATAGAAGGCTCTTATCGCTTTTGGGATGTGTACACAACTGGCCAATTAGTAGATGGTCTGCAACAAAACATAGAAAACCAGTTTTCATCAAATGGAAATGGAATCATGCCGTCTTTTCTAGGGTTACAATTTTATTGTTCTACTCTGTAGATGATTTTTTAAATATATTTTCGTTTTGTCACAGATACCATACAGATTTTTCTTTGGTTTTGTTTTTTAATATAGTAGGAATTTGGGACAAGAACCAACATTTTTATGGTGGAATGTGTTATAAAGCTTTTTTGATGGAGAAATTTAATTTCACTCTCAAATCAAATTCCCTCTGTTCATTAACAGTCAAACACAAAGAAAGGAAAGAATTAAAAAGTTTTGAATTGTCCTTTATAAACAACAGGGAATAACACCACATCAATAATACTATTTAACCAATATTGAGAGAAAGACAAACAGAATGTGTGTGTGAGAGAGAGAAAGAGACTAATTTGGGATTTTGTCTTGATTTTTTATATTTAATGGGCTTTGTTCCCACTCCCCTCCTCAATTAGGTTGGAACAATTTAACTCAAGCTCAGTGGGTGACCCAACTGGTCACATTTTACCTTGTCATACCATAGTTCAACAGTGGTGCTGTCACTGTTGGGTTGAGGTGTTGCTCTGTTCAGTCATAGGAGGTCAACCTTCTCTGGTTTTATCTTTTCTCTGAGAAGAGGGTTAGTTTATTGCTAATTGCCTAAGACACCCTCACCAGAGAATGCTAACAGAGTTGCTCAGAGTGTGTTGACTTCTCAAAACCACACCGTACCTTGTGTCTAATCTCCTAGCAAGGATGTATATAGGATTTAAGCTCAATAGATGTTAATTTTTTTTATACTCCAGAATATATATAAATAATAGTAAGATTCCAGTAACCATGTCTTTATCCACTTCGTTAACATTTATACAATCAAATTACAACAGAGTTATATATGTTTGTTTGTTTTTTCTATGAGTATATCTCAGCAGAAGGAAAGGCCAAAAACTCGTCCAGAACATCAGGAAATAATAAAAAAAAACAACAACAAAAAGATAACAAAACTCACGTCATTAGAGCATTTATATATGTAGGTTCAATTAGGAATATACGTTTCTATGGGCAAATAGCTCCACTGCCTTGTGGATGTCTTGAGAAAGGCTAAGGGAGTAAATCCTGACAAAAACTTGGTGTGGAGTTCCGATAAGCAGATGGTGAAGCACTGCAACACCTTTCCAACAATTCCTGCATCTGTACTGGCTCCAACTGTATTGGCTTGCATTTCCATCGGATTTTGCGACATCAAGAAAGGGACCCTGATAACTGGGCAAACTCAAGTCTTCTTATCACCTGCGCAGGCTTGCATCTGGAGAGGCAACTCCAGTTTTGAGTGTATAGCCACAGTAGATGCTGCAGTACATCAGATGCAGAAAGCCATTATCTCGTGAGCCAGAAGGTTGCCAGCATACATTTCTGTTTATTTTCAAGAGTGCCATAATTAATAAATATAACTACTAACTACGAGAATTTAGGAAATTATCCTTTTTGAAAATGAATGTCATGGTTTAGGAACTGAATTTTGATTTAAATTGTAATAGTCTTAATAAAGTTTCAAGAAATAAAAGGAAACTTTTCGATTTAGCAACAAAAAAAATAAATAATGAATTTTATTAATTGTATAAAAAAATGAAAAACTCATGCAAAAAAGAAAAAAAAAGAAGACCCAAACAAAAATCATAATTCACCATTAAAAAGAAAATCAATATTTTAGCCCCGAAAAGATAATTCATTTATAAACTTTTTTAAATAATATTTACAAATATTCCATATCAGTTTGACCAAAGAATCCAAGATGAAAAATGAGTTTTTTTTGTTTTTTTTATCCCCTCATGCTATTGAATATACATTTCACAAAAATTATCTTAGCAGAAAGAAAATGGAATAAAATGTCATAGAAGTCTAAAAATAGATTTACTGCAATGATTTTTCCACTTAAAATAAAACCATCATCAGATGAAAAGCATACTGAAAACTGAAATATTCATTCAAATCTATATAATAAAATCAAATCAATTTTCCCCTATTTTATTTGTTATTATAGTTTTAGAACCAAAAGTTTTATATACTAATCTGTTCTGTAAACCACTTAGGCCAAATCCTCATGCATGTTTCCAAAAGATATGCGTTTATGTTTTCTTTAAAATATTCTTACATTTTGTTTGAGTAAACTGCTTCACCCAAATAAATCTTATACAGAGAGAGTCGCCATCATTTCCATTCTCAGACTGATATCTAATCACACTGCCCTCACAAACACTGGGCAATTTTCCTAATAGGGTGAAATCACTACAATTATTTCACTTTTTTCTTACTCTTGTCTATATACAAAACTAGATTTTAAATCAAAATAATAAACGCTTCCTAATAATACACTATACAATAATTTCACACATTCTAGATTAGTGAATTATCTACAACTTGCAGAAACTGATAAGCAAGTCAAAATGGCATATATTTTACTTTGTTTTAAACATGTTGCCGTTTTTTTTGTTTGTTTAACTTAAAAAATATTACAGAATATATAAATATTAACAATACTTGAATTACGTTTTCTAAGCATATTTTCCACGTTTGTCCCCACCTGCCCATTTCCTTTGATTATAGAATCACTTTCATAGTTATGTTATGCTCAGGAATTTCTTGATTAAATATACTTTCCCAAGCAACGCTGGATCACAGATCCCATTAGTTTTAAATAAAATTATGCCAGTCAGATATCAAAATTTGAATCTAAATAACATTTCTGACAAATCAAACTTTGATTCTGACTAGCCAATTTTTATTTGTTATTATTGCACCATGTTAATGATAATAAAATTTATTTCACTTCAATTTATTAAAAAAAGTTTACTAATCAGGGCTCTACGGACAAATTTATCTTTGACAACTAAATATTTCTGTTTACTAGCCAAATAGAAAAATTACTAGCCAAACCCACGTGACTTTTAGAATATGACATTTTCATTCTGCGACGAGTATGTACATTATAAAAATTTTCCTGTGTGTGTTTTTTTTAATAAGTGGAATTTTAAATATATAAATTTTATGTTGATACTTGAAGGTATAAGCATTCTAATTTCTTCATATATTTTTTAAACAGCCTTTGTTGAAAAACAAAAAGAGTACATTGTTCTATTAAACTGTTATTGTTAAAATAACTTTTTTTTTTTGATAAAAAGAACAAAGTTGAAAAGATATTTTTCACTCAGTGAGCCCTGGAAGATTGTTAGTGAAAGAAATACAATCGGCAAAAGATAAGCGTTTCATTATTTCTAGTCGCCACTTTGAAAAATCACTCGCAAATGTGACTGTTTCACTCGCACTGTAGAGCCCTGCTAATAGTTTTTTTTTCTTATAGTTTAATCACAAAATACATGCTAAAATGTTCCTTAATTTTGGGATTGAGTTATGTTTGAAATATAATCAATTTTAATTGTTTTGATTAGCTGTAAATTGCAATTAATTCACCTAGTAATTCCTCTCTTATTAAGTATCTGTTCTATCACTCTTCCTCTCTCACTATCTTGTTTGACCCACCATCTCACTCTTGTTTTATACTGTTTCTGTCAGTCTGTCTGTGTGTCTCCTTTCTAGTTTAGTAACAAAATAGTAATAAAAAAAAAAGGACAAAAGAAAAATACAGGAATAGTCCATTATAAACAAAACATTATATCGCCACATTTAACTTAGAGAGATTTCTATGGCAAGCGTCCAAAACTAGGGGACAAAATTTTAAAACCCAATATTTGTTAGAAATAATAACTGTGAAAAGCTGAAATATTGATATCTGGTAGTCGTTATCATTCAAAATAACATACTAAAATTTGAATCATTTGCAAAGGATAGAAAAAGAATTATAACATTTATTTATTTTCAAAATAGGAACGTCCAAAAGTAAGGGACAAAATTGAGAAAGACAATGCTATATTCAAATTTTTTGATTTCCTCTAAAGAATAAGTCCTACTTAGTCATTTGTAAACGTTGCATCAGCCGGCACCATGGCGAAATGCCAAAAACCTGATTACTCTGTGAGACAAGCTATTGTGAAGCTACAAAAAGAAAAGCACACCATTAGAGAGATTTCAGAGAAAGTGAAACGTTCCAAGAGTGTTGTAGGCAGACAATGATACTGGCAAAATAGTTAGTGCTTTTAAAACCCAGCAGACCCTGCAAAACTTCTGCAAGAGAAGATTGAATAATGCAGCATATGTCATTAAAGGACCGTTTTAAGTTTTGCACAGAAATTAAAAGGGTTATGAATAATACCTCATGTGTTAATGTGTCAAGACAGACCGTTTCTAGATGACTGCAAGAAATAGGGCTGTTTAATCGAACCCCAGGGAAGAAACCACTTGTTAGTTTGAAGAATAAGAGATTAGAGTTTGCAAACAGGTATTTAATTTGGACATATGAAAATTGGGCAAAAGTATTTTTCAGTGATGAAAGCAAGTTTAATTTATTTGGAAATGATTGAAAAAACAATATAAAGAGAAGTATTAATGAAAGATTAGGTGCAAAGTGTACTAAGAAAACTGTCAAGTTTGGGGGTGGAAGCGTCATGATATTTGGAATGTTTTCTTGCCAAGGTACGCCTCTTGTCCGGTTACAAACTCGTGTGAACGCGCAGATATATAAAAACATTGTTCAAGATCATGTTGTGCCAATCATACAGAATTCAGGTTTCGATAAGACTATCTTAATGCAAGATAATGCCCCATGTCACAAGGCAAAGGTGGTAATGAGTTACCTTAGTGAGCAAGATTTCGAAATTATGGATTGGCGACCGCAAAGTCCTGACTTAAATTCAATAGAACATCTTTGGAAGACCTTAGGAGTGAAAGTTATCGAAAGAAATCCCACTAACATCTTACTTGGTTAAAAAAAAGGGTGAGGTAAGGGGAACAGGAGGCAAAAGAAAAATGATAAAAAGATTTCATATGAATGGATAGTCCGGTGAAGGGTAAAAATCCAAAAATGGTAAATCCAAAACGGTCGAATTTAAAATTTCAATCCAATGGGTAAATTCCAAATGGTCCAAAATAATCCAAAAGGCAGAGTTCCTTGGAAAAAAGCGCAAATGGAATGAATTCCAAATCATTAAAAGAAAAGCACTGGAGATAAAATTTAAAACACGTCTGTCAAGGCTGGATGAATCAAAAGATCTGTGACTTACTTGTAGTTTCATTAAATACTTTTATATGCAAAATCCGATCCTGCATTTTGCTAATTCCTGCCTTCTGATGAGAAGGAGAGTATTTCTTTGAAACTCCGCGGATTAAGGACTATCCACTTATCTTGTGCTTCCTTTTTAAAATTAAATATGTTTTTAACTCTTTTTCAAGATGTCTTTTAACATGTTTTATTAATCATTTGTTCATATTATAAGCTCCATTTCCTTTTCGGTTTTATTGAGCTTTTACATATGGCTGAGTTTATTTTACTTGTAAATATTAACTCTTTAATATTTATAATATATTTTAAGTTTACCATTTAGATTACCTTGGTAAACTTATTGTAATTTTTATTTTATTTATATATATATATATATATATATATATATTTTTATATATATATATATATATATATATATATATAATTTAAAGGAGATTAGAATAATAGTCTAAAGAGCTAAGTGTATTTTAATGTAATAGTGAAGTTACTAGTTTAATTAAAATACAGGAAATGCTCGTTGTAATTTAGATATATACAGATAATTGACTTTGTTGTTGTTCCTTCTTATGAAACTGATTTTTAATTTAATTAAAATTTGATTTTTAAATTTAAAAAATTTTTTTTAAATTATAAATCACATTACTTAATATATATATATATATATATATATATATATATATATATGAGCAAACAGTTAATAAAATATGTTAAAAAACACTTTGAAATGAGTTAAAAACATATTTAATCTGAAAAGGAAACACTAGAAAAATGGATAGTCCTTAATCTGTGGAGTTTCGAAGAAATACTTTCCTTCTCATCAGAGGGTAGGAATAAGCAAAATACGGGATCGGATTTTGCATGCAGAAGTATTTGATGAAACAACAAGTCAAAGATCTTACTTGAAAACAAAAAAAGTAAGTGAAGCAGAGGGAATATGGTGAAGAAAAAGGTGATTACACATGAATGGATAGTCTGGTGGAAGATAAAAAATCCAGTGACGGTAAAATCCAAATGTAAAACTTCAAGAAAGTTAAAAGAATTTCCATTTGTACAAGTAAAATCCAAGGAAATCCCGTAATTGGAAGAAGATGGTCCATAATAATCCAAAGGCAGAAATCCATGGAATAATTCACAAAAATGTGTACAAGGAAAAAAGAAAAGATTCCAATAATATTAATAAAAGAAAAATAAGATATGCTTTTCACTCTACTTCCGAGACATAAATATGGATTATTATGGACCATCTTCTTCCAATTACGGGATTTCCTTGGATTTTACTTGTACAAATGGAAATTCTTTTAACTTTCTTGAAGTTTTACATTTGGATTTTTGCTAACTCCTACCCTCTGATGAGAAGGAAAGTATTTCTTCGAAACTCCGCGGATTAAGGACTATTCATTTATCTAGTGTTTCCTTTTCAGATTAAATATGTTTTTAACTCATTTCAAAGTGTTTTTTAAGATATTTTATTAACTGTTTGCTCATATTATAAGCTCTATTTCCTATTTGGTTTTATCGAGCTTTTACATCTGACTGAGATAATTTTATAAATATTAATTCTTTAATATTTATAATATACTTTAATTTTACCATCTTGGATCATTTTGGTAAATTTAATTGTAATTTTTATTTTATATATATATAAAATATTAACTCTACTTTTGCTTAAACAGTATCGCCTGAAGACGACTCTAGTTACTTGTAACTTGAGGGCATAGCTCAACAAAATTTCCGGCCACAGTTATGATCTTTAATGTGGTTTCAAGTGAGGGCCACATCATGCCACCTTACATCTTCAAAGTCGGCTTGAAAGTCAACACCAAAGTGTACCTGGTGCAATTAGGTGGCTGCTGGCAAACTCTGGGTATGGCAGCAGTTCTCGGTGCCAACCCGCGAGGCCAAAAAGACCCAGGTTTGGCTTCAGAAGGTGTGCTATGACTTTGTACCCTGCTCCCACTGCCACCCCCTCCTCTTCCAACCTGAACCTGCTGGACTACTTTGTTTGGTCATACGTCGGGAACATCATCAACATAACCTCGCACAACACCAGGCTGATTGCTGTCATCCACTGAGTATTTGCAGAGTTCCTGTTAGCACTTGTGGAAGAGGCATGTTTCTAGTCCAGACTCAAATTGAGGCAGTGATTGAGGCTGAAGGCAGCTACATTGAATTGATGTCAGCTCTACTACCTAATTAAGTTACCTGAATTGATTTTTTCAATAAAAGTTTTAAAATAAAGCTGTAGTGTTGTTTTCTTTAGAATGACAACTTTATTGTATATATAAAAAAACTAGGTCTAATTTCCAAACTTTACACATTAAATTAGATTCGGCAATAATGAATCAAATGTCTTCCAAGTGGTCTATTGTGTTTGGTTTATCAGTGTAGACATGAGACTCTACATATCCCCAAGAAATATAATTTAATGGGGTTAAGTCACATAAATGAGGTGGCAAATTTACGAGTTCATTTTGTAAAATTATTTGTTCATCAAATGTTTCAAAATGATTTTTGAAATAAATTTGCACAATTTACATACAAACGCTGCTCGGGTGTCAGCCTCTTCATTATGAATTGCCAAACCAAGATGAACTCAAAATAACTGATAATTGCTGAATCTACAATTAAAAATACAGTTCTCAATTTAAAGTTCGTTGCTTCTAAAACACACACACACACACACACACACACACAAATTATATTATCCACTTAGTTTTGGGTTTTGGTGTGTGCAGAGGTGGTCAACAAGGCTGATCCTGGCCTTGAACTGCCTTTCATAATGAGGGCAGATAGTTTCCTTTTCATATCCAGGTAGTTCTATTTCCATGTCTGGTGTAGCTTTAATACACACAAATGGGAGACCCAGGCCAAAGTCAAATCTGGAGGCCGACTATCACTGAAGGCACGGCCACTTTCAAGACCAACCGACATATGGGCCTCAAGGAGAAGAGAAAGGGGGGGGGGAAGAGACAAACGCCCTCAAGCTATATTATATTAGTAGTATGCGGAAAGAATAACAAGAAAAAAAAGAGATAAAAATCAAAAATGGATTACTAAACTAAAAGTTAGATAGAGAAGGAATGACCAAAACATTAAGTAAAAGAACCGCTATATAAAAAAAAAAATTAATAATCAAGCAGTGAAAGGATGAGGGTGGTAGGATAAAAACAGGAAAGGTTGACCACAATTTAGAAACTTGACCACACCAACTATTTTTGAAGTTAAAAGGGGTATTAATAAAAGAACCAAATTTATAAAGAATAAAAAAAAAATCCAGTTTTATTTGATGATATTTGAATAGAATGATGATGATGATGATGAATAATGATGAGGTTATCATCATCAGCATCATCAAATAATATTCAAACTCATTTTTCATGGCTCACGTGACATCGACAACAAACACAGAAAATAAGGACATCATCTATGACCGAATACACAGCAGTTTTGATGATGAACTCGATGGTTAGCTTTCGAAAATGTCGACAGCCAATATGGGACACAAAAAACGTTCACCTATGAAATAGATAAAATTTTTAAAAATGTTTCTTTACAAGGAGTGAATTTATTTATTTTCTGAAAAAAAAAAAAAAATGCAAAACAGTTTGTATAGAAGATGCAAGTAAATTGAAAACAAAATTAAATTAAAAGATTTCCAGCTATGGTATAACTGGAAATGTTTTCTCAATTAAATCATTTCTCTCTGATAAGTTCATAAGAGTAGTGGTTGATGGGCAGCAATCAGAGGCCCACAGTATTAATGCTGGAGTTCCACAGGGGTCCATACTGGGCCCAACTCTCTTCCTGATCTACATCAATGATCTCCCAAAACACATACTTAAATCATTCGTTGACATCTATGCTGATGACACGACCATCTACGGCAACACATCAAAGGCCGTAAATGACAAAGCTCTCTCTGATTCCCTCTCCTCTGATCTAGAGCGCATAGTTCAGTGGGGGAAGAGATGGCTGGTTACCTTTAATGCATCTAAAACAAAGCTCCTAATGTTACATCATCAACGCTCTGATCCTCATCTGGCATCAATTGAAATGGATGGCTCTCGTCTTGGGGAGGCTTCATGTTTTGACAAGCTCCTGGGTTTGACCTTTACTCCTGATCTGAAATGGAACACGTATCTCAAGTCTGTTGCTCGGGCCGCTGGGAAAATGATGGGATCCTTCTACCGCTCCAGAAGATATCTCACTACTGATGCAATTCTCTATCTCTATAAAAGCCAAGTACATCCAAAGATGGAATACTGCTGCTCTGGGCTGGAGCTTCAAAAAACAGCCTATCCTGCCTTGACAGAGTACAAAATAGACTTCGTGGCTTAGTGGGGGATGCTCTCTTCTCTTCCCTGCAACCTCTCTCCCACAGAAGAGACGTTGCGAGCCTATCTTTGTTTTATCGTTATTTCCATGGCAAGTGCTCATGTGAGCTCCAATCTCTGGTCCTCCCTCGCCAATCCTTCATGATAAACACCCGTCTAGCTAAAACCACTGTCAGTAATTTCCTCCACTCTTTATCTGTGCCTAAATCAAAACGTAGATTCCCTGAACATGGCTTTTTTCTGAGAAGTGCACGCCTGTGGAATTCTCTTCCGTTTGCCTGTTTCCCAACTGGCTACAACTTTGACGTCTTCAAGTCCAACATAAACAAATTCCTGATTAATCGCCCCCTTAAGTAAGACACTTTATCAAATCTCCAATACCAACTATTACTACGATATTATCCCATTGATTATTGTACACAAAATAACCCTCACCCCCGAGTGGCTTCCGGGCCTTGATAAGTGGTGATCCCCATGTAAAAAAAAAAAAAAAAAAAAAAAAAAAAGAAAGAAAGAAAAATTATCTATTTTTTTAAAATTATATAACAACTAAAAAACAGAATCAATCCATAATCATGATTCATGTTTATTCTTAAATTATTTTATTTATAAGTGTGCCTATATTTTTCCATAAATGCCTTACATGTTTTTCTTTGTGGTGATGGGAAATATGGTCCCATTGTGCTATCATAACTCATCAGAGACAAACATCATTACAAATTGCCACAAATAGATGAATATATAATGCTCTGAAGGTCGAAATAGATCTTCATTAATCCTATTATTTGTAACAATCTGGACTATTATTACAAGGAGTATAGACTTCCAAAATTTTTGTTTTATATAACTTATTATATATAATACTTTCCTCTATAATGTATTCTATGTATATATATATGGAAAATATATATATAAAATAAAAAAATAATATGCTTTAAAAATCAATATTAATCATGGAATCATATTTTTTAGATATAACATTAAATCTCGACAACACTTACTATTCCATAAGCTAAATTAAATTTTATAACCTTAAATACATTATTAAATCAATTACTTCAAATATCTAAAATAAAATTTTGAGATTGTCTGCAAGCAAACATTATCAGCATATAATCTGTCTGTTGTCTAGCATGCCAGTTACAACAACAACAAATTCTGGATGAAATTAAATTTAAGGAGGATAGTAATGACACCTGGGAAAAGTTAATCATCTCATAATATGATCATTGAAAAAAAAATAAATAAATAAAAAAATAAATAAAAAAATAAAAAATAAAAATATAACTATTTCTCTCCTATTGATATAGGTCCTGGATATGACCTTAAACTATATTCAGTGGTGAGGCCTTAGCTTGCGAGCTTTGGGGAGTGTGGAGCCACCCTTTAATTGCCATTGCTCCCAGGTCCACTCTGACCCAGAGTGGTAGTACCTGTTAGGGTCCCAACTATGGGTTAAATAGAAACCGACTTGAAAACAACAAATATATTCTATTAAAAAATTGATATAAACAAACACGAAATTAAAAATGCCTAATACATTAATTAAGAAAATAAATAATCAATTAGAAATTGGTTGGTCGGTTAGTTGTTTTTGTTTTACGGCATATCAACCCTTTTCAAGTCATTTAATACCGAATCCAAAGATTTTGAAGAAAAATTTTTAATAGAATATATTTGTTGTTTTTTTTTTTTTTCAGGTCGGTTTCTATTTAACCCATAGTTGGGACCCTAACAGGTACTACCCCTCCGGATCAGAGTGAACCTGGGAGCAATGGCAATTAAAGGGTGGCTCTACACTCCCGAAACCCTGCAAGCTGGGGCCTCACCATCAGAGTATTTAAGTTAAAAATAATAACCCTTTAAATGATAATTTAATGAAAAATGGTGGACTTTATGAATGTGTTATTAATTTATTAATAATAAAGATAAAAATACATTTATTTCTATTGGATCCACTACAGCTAAAGATAAAGATTTCCGCACAGAATTTCTTGAATAACGATTGATACACTAGCTGGACTTCCCATCCTCAGCATATTTGGCTTCTTAGATAATTAGATAACAAAAGTGAAATTTAGCATAACGTTATACATTTGAAATTCTTACAGTGTTCATAAAAGATTTAAAAAGAAGCACACAAATTCATTTTGTTTATACAATTTAAAAAAGATGTAAATTACCTCCAAAACTTTTTAAGTCGAAAGGTGATTAGGATTAACTTGAGATTTTAAAGCAATCGTCTTTATAGCTATAAGAGCAAACAGGACTATCAAATATATGTAGAGCAAACACTGAATCCAGAAATATTCTGTTGAAAATTACAGTGATTGCTGCCCTTATGCACATGGGAGAAAAGATGCAGCTCAATTCACTTAGTCATTCGGATATGAAATCTAGATATTAATTAAAAGCATCATCAATAGTTTAATGTCCGATTTTTACGCTACCATGTGTTGGAAGGTTATTAGAAAATCATTTCAAAGCTAGCCGGTCTCTTGCTAGGTCTTTATCCCTCTTTTCCTCAAATCCATCCTTATTACTACTCCCATGTTCTCTTTGGCCTTTCTCTGCCAACTGACCCTGTTTCTTCAACTGTTCTGCATTTACTAGCCAAAGAACTTTCATCTATTCTTTTAAGAAGATCATACCAATGAAGTCTCCTGTTCTACACACATCTCCCTATACTGTCCAGATTTAATTTTCCTCTGGGGTCATCAGATCTAATCCTGTCTTTAAGACTCAGATTAAACATATACAATATGTGATCAAAACAAACAAATTCCTGATGAACCGCCCACTTAAGTAATGACACTTTATCAATTCTCTAATACTATTACTACACTATCCCATTGATTACTGTACACACAATAACCCTTATCCCTGAGTGGCCCTTGGGCCTTGATAAGTGGTGACCTCCATGTAAAAAAACAAAAAAAAAACTAGATCCAAGACAAAATGAATAAAAACATTGATTAAAAAAACAAAAAAGAAAAAACTATGATAGTGCTTATAAAATATGAATTCTAAAAATGAACCATTAACATATGTTCATTCATTCGATCTATATAGTGAGATTCACACAGATACATGAAATCATAATATTTGCTTTAATGTGTTGCACACACTAGCATATGTTAAACGACTTTTAGAAACTGACTTCAAATCTGACCTCTCTCTGGTCGAGCCTTTATTTATCCCTTATTCTTTCAAGTCCATCCTTAACACTTTCTCCCATGTTTTCCTTGGCCTTCCCCCGTGAACTGACCCTGCTACCTCAACTGTTCTACATCTACAAACTCATTATAAAACCAACAAATATCTTCATGAGTAGCAACACTTTCTGTTCATTGTCTATCATGCTTAAGTTTGAAAATAGTATAATAATAAATGTTTTGATTGAATTATAGATGCGTCCTAATATTTCTATGCATTCAGTTGGTCTGTCATGCTTTTCAAGTTTGAAATATCATTTTTGTCGATCTTTCAAGCTAAAGCGTGAAATAACGTGATTAAATGTGTGTGCACAAAGTTATGTTCATTGGCCTGTTATGCTTCAGTCTGAAATCGCATTTTCATTTTTGAACGAGTCAATCGAATAGCTGCTTCTAATTTCTAAATGCTAATTCTAACTGAAAAGATAAATTATCTTAATAAAAATTGTGCATTTACTACTCTAGAAAACCATGTTACCATAATATTTATTGGATGGATTTCTTTCATTATTTTGTTTAATTTTCCAGACTTCAAAGGTGATCTCATTACTGTTCTAACTTAGCAACTCGGTACTAGTGTTTTGAATTAAATAAACGCTTTTAAATAAGTTAAAACACAAAACCACTTATCCAGGTAGGCAGAAGAGTAACTTATCTTTTCTTTGATAACATTTATTTGTTATATATTTGCTTTTTGAACCACTTTTTCGGGTTGTTGTCTATAGTAATAAATGTCCAAATATTTTACGTTCTTTTGGTTTTCCAATAAACTTTCATCTTTCACTTGATTTTCTTTCTTTCACAAATCAATCACTGATTTTTCATCTGTTATCAACAAAAAAAAAAGGTTTTGTACAAAAATGTTGGTGAATTCATATATATATATTTTTTTCTCAATATTTCAAAGCTACCTAAGAGTTTGAAAATTTACTCCAATAAAGATATGAATTTCCTTACTGGGAGAATAATTATCGGAAAAAGTTGCTGAATTTATTTGTCTCCCTCTAATCGCAGGATGATTTGACACAAAGGTCAGAAAGTAGGATTAAAAAAGCCAATACCCGAATTGAAGAGAACTCTTGCCTCCAAAAAATGCCTGGCCAGCCCTATAGTCATTCCCCTGTAGGGATACCTCAGGTGATTAGCAATAAACTAACCCTTTCTCAAAGGGAGAAGACGAATCTTGTGAGGGTAGACCTCCTAGAACTGCACAGACATACCTCAATCAACAAGGAACAAACTATTTAAATAATGACCTAGACTGTTGGTTTTGGTGCCTTGAAACAAGTTAATAATATACCCCCCTCCCCCAACTAGAAGTATTCAGTCGGTATTGCTTTGTGGAAATATACTGCTAGCCAGCAGATTTTTTTGGAAAAATAATTTTACATAATGTCATATTTACAATTTTTGCCTTAAAAAAGTTAAACACTTTCAACACGGGGTCAAATCATAAAAAATACTGTCAGCACGATGGTCTTCTAAAATATATTCTTTACTAAGATACTTTTGGTTCTATTTTATTCTTGCTTTATGAAACAAAGAAAATCTATTAAAAAAAAAATGAATTGTTTCTTTACATTCTAACATATTCCAGTTATTTTATGAACCTAACTGATAAGTGCCTCTAATCATCTCAGATGGCATCAAAAGGAAAATTTCGAGAATATCCTTAGATATATTGAAAAATTAAACCTTATTAAAACTTATACAAATGTTCTGTTAACATACCTATAACATACAAACAAACACGGACTATATATATATATATACATAGATATTATTGTGCTTACCTCAATTTCAAACTCCTCCCTCTTTCGTTTTTCTATAGCTTGTTGAGTGCGTAGTTTTCGTACCGTATCTTGGAGTTTTCGGATCTCTGTCTCATATGGATTTAGGTGTAAGCCCTGCTTGTATTGGTTGTTAGTCCAACTGGGAAAATTTGTGGGAAAAAAGTCTTCATAGTTGATTTCGTGTAAACTTGGAACGCTCATTGTCTTGCGACGTTCGGCCTTTTCCCGCAAACGTTCGGCCGATATCAATTCATCGATTTTCTTCTGCTGCTCTTCATTTTTTACTTCCATCGCAGCTAAAGAATCCAACAACCTTAAAAGAAAAAAAAAACAAAGGAAAAAAATATTCATGCAATCAATTACTTATTAAAAAATAGCTGTATTTTAAAAAATTTTTTACTTGGATACATTAATGGACTACTATTCTCATCTTGAGTTATTTTCACAACGTTTTGGCTGATGTGACTTCAGACCATATGTATCTGTATTTTTTCAAACTCCGGAATCTTTCTCTCAAACTCCGGAAGCTTTCTCTCAAACTCCGGAATCTTACTTTCAAACCCTGGAATCTTACTTTCAAACCCTGGAATCTTACTTTCAAACCCTGGAATCTACATAAAATTTTAAATGAAACCCTTTAATTAATCATGCTCTCGTTCTGTCTGGATAAAAATTCCAATTAATTTGTAATTGTGGTCTGAGTATCGCTCGCACTAAGAATTGAATCTAACCTCCAGATGAGTGTCACAACTGAATTTATCCGTTATGCCATGGGTCCTTGCAGAAGGTTCAATCCTCTGTGCAGGCAATTCTCAAAATACAATTTCAATGTAATATTCCTCTTCCTTACACCACATAACTTTCCACAAGCACCAATTATATATTTGTCCAGAATTTTAAAAGGTGACCATGCAGAATAAGTTGAACAATCCAGAAATGAGGTGGCGTGCTCTCCTATATCTCAGTGCGGTAGTCAATAAGGGAGCCTTCAGGTCAATCTAGATTAGGTCGGTCCATTTTTTGTTATATTACAGAAATAATTGGCATCAATGACCTTCAATGTAACATTTCATGCTCCCATCCCTACAGCACAGAACTCAGCTTCCCACAAGCGGCAATTGTTATTTTCGTCCGACTTAATAGTTAAAATTGTATCTAGTTTCAAATAAATTCTGATGAAATCTATTCTCGGACATTTACAAGCCAGAATTTATTCGCAAAAAAATGAAAAATAACCAAAAATCGATCTTCTCATTGCATGAAATCTGCCAATTGATTAAATTGCCCTGCTGAAGGCAACTGCAGACGATGGAGCAATTTGAAAAGGAGATCACAAATAGTTGAAGAAAAAAAACAAAACAACTTTGCTGATGGAGGGATTTAGATAGAATCATGTCTGCTGATTTCAGCAAAAGGTCTGGCACTTCACCAACCATTGATCTTATGAAAAAAAAAAAAAAAAAAAAAATGATTAATGGATTCTGTGTTTGAATGGAAAATGCGATCAACTCATATTTCCTTGAATTGCAAATTTGGATGACAAAAAGCCGAAACATTTATAATTTCACTCTAAGAGTATTTTTCAGATAGACCTGCTTGTTTTCAATTCCCATCAAGCTGGAAAACAGTGAATAGTCTACCATCTATACAGGGGTGGAAGGTTCTTACTAACATGTTTGTATCCCCCCCCCCATCCCATGCCAATAAAATTATTTTAATAAAACCGATTTATTTATGCTCATATTTATTTATTTATTTATTAAAAAAAAAAAAAATCAATTTGGTAATCTTATGTAGGCTGACCCCTAGAGTGTAGTATTATGATGATTGAAGATTCTAGCTTGTAATTTTTTTGTATTTTTCAAAAATAAATTTTTCACGCTATGTCAAAGGTTATTTGGAGATTGTGTACAACTCCTGCTTGACAACAATTGCCAATCCAAATGCTGTTTGCCACGTATTTCTACTTTCATCTTTTCTTTTGACCGTGTTGTCAGTCTCTCACATTTTTCTTTATGGAAATCGCTCGAGACAAGGCATGAAACCACTATGTAAGGAGCTAACAAGAAAGAAAGCTAATTATTGCAAAGACAGGAGATGCCTCTTGACTTCATTCTTGAAAAGACCAAGAAGAAGGAAAACAGTGAGCAGGAAGAGAGTTCCACAACCTTGCAAAGAAGCCAGTAAAATAGGAAGCTGTATTACAATGACGTATTAAAACAGTGAATTGATGGAGACCTTTAGACCACCGCATCAAACAAGCTGGAACAAAGGAAGCAGGGACTAAATCAAACAATTCTTAGGAACACCTGCCATAATAGTATTTGTAGAAAAGACTGAGACTAGCAACATCACGTCTGTGAGGGGAGATTGCAGTGAAGAAGAAAATGTGGGGCCAATCAAATTACTGATACGTTTCTACTTTTTATCAAGAACCTTCAAATGGGACACAGATTCATCAGCCCAAATATAACAGTACTTCATACATGGTCTGGAAGCAGATTTGTAAGGACAGAGAATAGGCAGAATCAATTTTACGAAAAGCTGAAAAAATAATGTATAGACCATAACACGTGCTTTCTTATTGAAGCACCTGTTTGGCGGCTACACTGAAACCACTCATTCGTCATCCTATCTTGCCTGGTTCCCATATAATATGCGAGGGTTGGCTAGCATATGCAAACATAGATAAAAGAAACAGTGTTAAACCTAGAATAGAGCCCTGAGGAAAAACATTAGCAACCACCCTGAGAGTGTGCACTGGCTCACAAGTATAAAAAATAGAAAAGAAAAACTTGCAGGAAACAAACTCGGACACATTCCAAAGATATTAGTTGGGCTGTGTGTGTGTGTGAAACCATCGCAGAAAACGATCTTTTAGCATTAAAGTTCACATCTACATTTTTTTTATCATAGCTGTGTTTGTCATTTGACATCAACTAATTTCAATTGGCTCTGAACCACAACTTGTGTTCTACTGTGTCAAATTCTTAACTTTCGCAAACCTAAGACTGTCCGTAAACCTCATCATTAACTGTCATAAAATTCATTGCCACTCCTAAAACTGTTCGTAAGCTAATTCTAAATATACAAACCTCTACTGACCTGTCCTTTTGTCTCAATCACTGCAAGACGAGTACTTGATGTAAATCAATTAAAGTATGTGTGTATGTTATTGTCATGACGCGTAGAAAGAGGAACCCCAAACGTAGTCCATCGCTAGTTATCTGATTGCATCAGTTTCCAGCAATTTTTTTTCTTAGTCTGATCTATTTTCACCCGGCTTTGATACCAACCTCTCCAATTCCTCGAAAGACTTTCGAGCCACCAACTGTCCCAAACTGGAGACGGTCCTCAATTGTCACAAACTTGAGACACTCTGTAAACTCACCCTAACTCACAAAACTCATTGCTACTCCTAAAACTGCCTGTAACCTAACTTTAAATATATTGACCTCTATTGTTCCAAATCACTAAGACACCTTGATTAACAATCCTATTTTAGTTCCTGTTTGTGTGCCTTGATGAAAAACTTCTTTTATGTTTGTTCTGTTGACAAATTTATCTCCTTTTCTTTTTAAAAACTTCCTAACAATTGAGGGGAGGGGTTGTCGATAGTCTCACAGTTGTGTTAGAACTTAATTGTGAAAACAATGTTTTTGTTTTGTTTTTTATTCTATTCTAAATATTCTAAATATTAATTTGTTGCTTTGCCAAAAACACTTTCATAAATGGATGATAAACTTAAAACTTTCAGGAGAAAAGAAAACAATGAGAATTCATATTCTCTAGATTCATTCGTCAAATCCAAGCATTTAGTGATAAAAATGCTATTTCAAACTAAAGTGTCACGATTAGGAACATCAGTTACTGTAGTCTTTCCATGAACAGAGTTTCTTTTCAAGGGTTTTCTTTTGGTAAGGTCTTTCTTTCTCCTTTAGAAAAACCTCTCCCCATCTGTCTCTTTATATACATTGTTTTTGTCACCACAAAAGTATCAGTTGTTTTATTTTCATTTTATAAGTTTTTTGTAAGCTTAAATCAATAAATATGTTCATTCCTTCAATTTCAGCTGATGGTTCCAAGCCCATACTAGTAATGATGCGAAAGACCCATCAAACCAACCAGGTATAACCCCTTCATTGAAGAGGAAAGTGACTATCATGCTCCTGGACAGCTAGTGATGCTGTACCAAGGTGATAAGATTCTTAATATTCTGAACAAAATGAAGCAATGGAGGTTGGATGCCATATTCCAGAATGGGTCGCATCAGAGATATGCATAATCGTAGGAAGATGTTGCCTGTCGCAGTGACAAAGTAGATAGGAAATGAAAATGCTGTTTCAAATTTAAGTGTTTCAGACCAACTGTTTAGTCTGGTTATATTGTTTTATGGCATATCAACTCTTTTTGGGTTATTTAATGCGTAATCTAGTAATTCTGAAAAAAATAAAAAATAAAAAAATAGTTTTCATACTTCAAGTTCTTTATATCTTCAAATACTAATTCATGGTGTTTGGTTTGATTGTTTTATTTTACGGCATATCAACCCTTTTCAAGTTGAATCATTTTGAAAAAAAAAAAAAACGTTTTTATGCTACAAGTTCTTTATATCTACAAATATTTATTGATAGTGTTTGGTTTGGTTGTTTTGTAGAGGAAAGTTTGTTTTTTTTTGCTTTGCAGAACATGATTGAGTTTTGCAAAGAGGAAAAACAATAGCAACCAAATTTCCACTAACAATTACTACGACATTGTCCCATTGACCACTGTACACTTATTAGCTCTTATCCTCGAGTGGCCTCTGTCTTGACCTTGATAAGTGGTAACTTCCTTTGTAAAAAAAAAAATGTTGGGTGCATTTAAGTTAAGAAGCTAATATCTTTAGAGAACAATCGTACATACAGATGTCTCACATATGTGCGTTTGAGTGTGTGGATGCATCTTATTTTAGGTTAATCAATGAAAAGGCAGGTCAAGGAAAATTTGGAATGACTATTTCAATGATGACCTCAAACAATGTCACACAGAAACAAATATAAATGATAGAATTTCATGGATAAAGTCATTTTGTATCATCATGAGCAAGCATGTTTCTAACAAAGGGGGAAGAATTGCTGTTTTTTGGAGGGGGAGGTTCTATCCATATTACGCTTATTGTTGGCCAGTTTTTGACCTTTTTTAAACTCCTTACACCGAGTGGCTTCATGCCTTGTCTGCAGTGATTTCCATAAAAAAGATAAGACATAATCAGTTTGGAAGGAAGAAGCAGACAAAAACATAATAGTCTAGTTTGGATCAAATATCAACATGTCATACGGATTACTATTTGGGTACAGTTCTAAAAATTCAACAAAATAACTATGCATGATAGATAAACGTTTTTAAAAAGTACATTGCAACTGTAGCAAAAGTTAATTGTGGTACTTATGCAGAACAGGAACCGGGTTATATAAGGTTCCAAAACAATTGGCAAATATTATCTTCATTATTTTTTTTCAGTATTTTTTGTTTATTAAATTATATGAAAGTACAGTTATTTAGAAATCCACGTTAAGAATAGCTAACATTATTTCAACATGATCTGTAAACTGTACAAGTACCTTTTTTCATTGAAATTACTATACAATGACTATTTTTAATTATAATTGTTATTTTTTCTTGAATTTTTTTTTTTTTTTACAAGGAATTCACTACATCAAGATGCAAAGGTCACTCGAGGAAGGGTCAATGAATGTAAGGTGGTAGTGTAATAATCGTAAGTTGGTGTAAGTTTGGTAGAATTTGATTATTTAAGGAAATAGCTCAACAAGAATTTGTTTACATTAGACTTGAAGGCTATCATACTGTAGTCGACCAGGAAGCAGGCCAGTGGAACTGTTCCACAGGCGGGCAGTTCTAGAAAAAAAGCTGTGTTTGTGGAATCTGCGTTTAGATTTAGACATAGAGAGTCGGGAAAATTGTTGATAGTAGTTGTAGCAAAGTCAAGTATTTTTAGCAAGGAGTACCATAGATTGGAGTTTAGCTGAGCACTTGCCATGAAAATAACGATAAAGCAGAGACAAGATCACAATGTCTCTTCTGCGGGAGAGAGGTCGTAGGGAAGAGAAAAGGGCATCACTCACAAGGTTTCGAAGCTGGTTTTGAACTATCAAGGCAGGATAGGGCGTGCCGAGCAGCTCCTACCCAGATGTGGCAATAGTACTCCATTATTAACTGTTTGCTAGAATTTTAAATATTGGCTATCGTTTTAGGTAAAAAAAAGAAAAGAAAAGATAAATCCTGGGCCTCATGAGACTGGAAAGAACCATACTTCAGCCGAACAGAGTGGGACCAGAAGAAACCAAAACAGCCCACTCTCTATCAAACTAACTGTTGACACACCAGTTCTTGTTAGATCACCGAAGTTAAGCAATGTTGAGCCTGGTCAGTACCAGATGGGTGATCAATTTGGGAATTCCAGGCGTTGCATGTAGGAGGATGTTGACACTTTCTTGCATGAGCTACAAAAACCTAACATCATCTCCCTTGATAGTGATATACTAGCAACTGAAGACCACTTGTGAATTTGATATTCTCATGAAACTTCCTTCTTTGGATGAAGCTGGTTGAACCCACCTTAGGGTAGTGCCATAGTTCACCCTTTTCATTTTCAAATAAGTTTGTCTTATATTCCTGTGTTTATAACTATTTTTGGACCATCTTTTGCGGTGATAAAATTGTTTAATAAAGTTGATTTAAATTGTAGAGAAGTTTGTCCTCATTTTTATGAAAATGACAAGGTATGAAGCTATCTGATGTAAAAAAAAAAAAAAAAAAAAAAAAAAAAAATTTAAAAGTCAAAACTAGCTAGGATAGATGAACAGCAATTCTTTTTTCTTTGTTAGAAACATCATTCATGGAATACGAGGATTAAAATAAGAAATGCGAGAGTAACTGAAAAGTTAATAACCCATTTCTTCATTCCAAAGAAGGCCAGTATAATGAATACAAATGCCATAACCCTTTAACAAAATGGCGATCTCAACAGGCTCTTCCACCATCAACAGCCGAAAACGAGTGGTTTTGCTCATATTTCACGATAATAGAATTAGAACAGTTCCATTTTGTTAACAATAAACTTTTTTTTAGTAAGCAACAGCTGTGAGTTTAGATTTATCAACTCAACAAAACAGTTTTGAGAGATCTATAACCTAAAAACACTTTCGAAACCAAGCAATAAAAAAAAATAATTGAAATGTTATATCATAAAACAGTGCTCCAGTAGAGCTTTGGAGTTATATATATATATATATATATATATATATATATATATATATAAGTGTGTAGCCTGAAAGTTTTTTCCACATTTAAAACTATATATAAAATTAATCCCAAGTCCTTCGTTGGAAAACTATTTTGCTACTAAGTCAATGAATCTCTTGCAACCAGTGTATTAGTTTGCTTCCAGGAATTCAAATTCGTCCTGTTCAAGGATCATCAGTTGTTTACCATGAAACACTGTTTCGGAGATTTAAAAACAGAACAGTATATTAAATCACGGTTCGTCAGCAATGTTGATCTAACCCTAACCTCCCTTAAAAAGCAAGAATAAAAACGTTCAGAATATCGGATCTAGTTTCTTACTCCAGATTAATTTGGCTAACCTATATATACAGGGTTACCCTCCCAAAACGGGCCCCAACTCTAATTAGGCCCCATTTCTTAGTGTTTTGTCCGAATGAAATGAAACTTTGGTCATAACTAGTTTATTATATTTAAAACATCACATCAAAACATTAGGGTCTTTGGTCTTTTTTCTCCATTGACTGTAAAATGCTCAGAAAAACAATTGAATGTCCTGTTTTTTCTTGGGGGGGGGGGGCACCCTGTATATGTAGGTGTGTGTGTGTGTATATATATATTGTTGCTGTTTTCTTAAAATGCTATGGACTATATTATATGTAGTTAATTTTTACAATGACAAAAAAGTGAAAAAATATGTATATTTAAGTATTCTTAAAATTAACAGAAACAGTTGTTTAATAATATTTTTTTAGTGTTTTTTATTTTCTTATCTTTCTTGTAAAATCACAAAATTAATAAAAATTACATGTGTATCACAAACGTTTTTGATTCTTTGTTGAATCATCATCAGGTAAAAAAAGTAAATGAACAAAAAAAAGCTGTAAAAACAAAACAAAAAAAAACAAATAAAAGAAAATTTCAAAACATAACTGCGAAATGGGCATGTAAAGCCTTTCAGAAATTGGAAGAACGTTTTCACACTGTTCCAGGAAAGACATTAACAATATAAATTCCGTGATGCCAAAATTAACATGACAGGATAAAATTGTATTACATTAAGCCTCTTAAAATATTATTACTGGTTTCATAGACAATATTGTTAATTGTAGCTTGTTGGGTTTTGATCGAGGATATTTTTTAACTTTTAAAAATTAGTTTTGGAATGTATTATTTTAGTGTTATTAACTAGGATTTGTCTTAAAATCAGAGAGGGGTTCGGCAACTTCATATTTTAAAACAAGATTAGTTTAGTTATACATTGATCAGAAAATAAAGTAAGAGGACGATTTTAAGATTAAATCACAGAGAAAACTGAACCCCCTATTAAAAACTGAACAAGTAATATTTATTATTATACTTCTTGCAATGTTAACATTTGATGTTTAATAAATAATGCAAAATTCTGTTTAAAAACTGAACAAGAAGTTTTAGAGAAGGCAATGTCATTTCATTTTGGTTAATAACTGCTTTCATATATGGGAATATTTTATTTGATAGATTATACTTGTGGCAGTTCTAATGAAAAACAAGAAAAAGAAACCTTTACATTTGTAATTCAGAAAAATACTTGAAAAATTAGTTTTCGTAGCCACTAGATAATAGGTAAGTATGCAGATGCATGTGTGTGTGTGTGCATTTGAGAAAAAAAACGAGAAAGAAACATTCCAACCTTCCAAACTGAATTACCATCTACTCATGCCGTTTTATGTATTATGCTTTTTCGGGTGTTTATGTGGAGTTTAAAATTGTCAAGATTTAATCTTAGAAGTCAGCAAGCAAAAGCAAAAAATAGAAAAAAAAACCTAACAATTCTGTACAATTGTCTAAGTTAGATTTCGTGTCAGGTTTCACACCCAAAATATTTCACTACAATCACAGAAGTTGGGCAGATAGAGTGTCAAAAGCACATACTCACACTTATTTGAAAATGAATAAAATAAACAATTAAAACAAAAAGCATAAAATAACAATAATGTCTATAACTCACTGAAGGAGGGAGTCGACCAAAATATTTTAGTTATATTGTTTTCATTTAATTAAAAACAAAAATCAAATTTAGTTAAAAAAAAAAAAAAAAATGGTTTCTTATATTTTCAATTTTACGGTCCTTTTCAATGTAAAAATATTAGATTTGTTATCTATACACATGTCACCAGTATGCCCTTTACATAAAATGTAGACATTATTAACAGTCTCCATTTCACACTAGGAGAAATCAGTTATCACTGGTATTTGTTGTTATAGCATGGCAATGAAGAAAAAAAAAATGTCTATAGCTCACTGAAGAAGGTCAAGGTCAACCGAAACTGAAATTATTTTCATTTATTGAAAAAAAAAAAAAAAAAAAATCTTTTAGAATCAAATTTGGTTTAAAAAATCGTTTATTATATGGTGAATTCTTCTTCCGGAATCTGTAAAGACCAAGAGACCACAAGAAAAATATAACAGTTAACTGGTCAATTGTCGAGAAGAAAATGATCTTTCTTTACCAACTCGCCGTTTGAGAGATAAAGGATAACTTTAATAGAATATTCAAACATCTATGTATCTCATGTAGAGATCAAATGCTAGCCACTGGAAGAGTCTCTTGATTTCTGAAAACTTCAACTAAGAGAGAATGTAAAAATAAAAAAGAAAATAAAAAAAAAAATAGATTCGTCTTGTCAACTATGTAAATTAGCTGAAACTCTAAAAGCTCAGTTTACATGCATGTGCCATCTAATATACAGTGATTTGTGTTAGTTAGCTTTCAGACTAGAAACAAGATGTATTATCTGTTCTGCCCTCAGATTGTTCACGAACCCACCCATGTGTCTGACACTGACAGTCAGTATGCAAGTCTCCTAGGCCTTTTTCTCACAACTTGTCCTGAACTATGTTCATCTTCTGTTCTGTCTCCACTGGGATTTTCCAACCATTCAGTTGTATCATTAAGATAAAAACAAAATGTAATAAGTCCTCAGATGCACCTCTCCATCGTACAGTATATCGATACTCTATCGCTGACTGGGATAGTTTCCATACATTTATATCAGATCTATCTCTGCATTCCATGTTTAAAAAGAATGTGTCATCTATAGTATCAGACTTGACGGAATGGTTAATTGTAGGTATAGACTGCTTCATACTCTTCAAAAAATTCCAGCAAAACCAAACAGCCAACCGTGGTTCTCTTCAGAATGTGCTGCTGCCATTGTGCATAGAAATCACTTTTTCCATTGCTTCCACCGTAGTAGATCTACTGAAACTAAAGCCACTTTCAGGACCGCCAGCAACCATTGTAAAAAAGCAATAAAGAATGTGAGAGAGTTGTATGCTCAGTCTGTTAAGTCCAAAGTAGCTAAGCAGCGGCTTGGTCCCCACCAGTTTTGGCAAATAGCAAATAGGGTCCTGAACAGAAGTGTGTGGGTGCTCCATCCCAACCATCATCAATGAACCCGAGGTAATCTCCTCAGCATCAGACAAAGCCAAACTCTTTGTCAAGAACTTTGCAGCTAATTCTACCCTTTGTGACCAAGGCTGCCAACCTCCCGTATATCCACCTGTATCTGAAACCCTGCTGAAATACAAATATTTGTGCATGATGCTGCCAAGTTAATCAAAAACTTTGATTCCAGTAAATAAACTGGTCCTGACGGCATTTCAATTATAGTGCTGAAAAAGCTTCAACCAGAACTAGCTTCCATACTTACAAAGTTATTTAAGCGTTGTTCTTAGAAAGCTGTTTAAGCATTGTTTTAAGGAGAATTATTCCCAACACCCTGGAAAGCCTCATCAGTATGCCCTGTATTCAAGAATTCAGGTGATCGATCATCTCCCTCTCAATGCAGTAAGTTTCCTATGGATCATGAGTAAGTTGCTGGAATCTGTGATAAATAGTCAACCACCTCAGCGAAAATGACCTTCTTACAGATATGCAATATGGTTTTTGTTCTGCTAGATCTACAGCAGATGTGCTAACAATTATATCTTATAGGATTAGTGAATCTCTCAATGGAGGTTTCCTTTCTAGGGCAATTGCTCTTGACATGCTTTTGATAGGGTATGGTATCAAAGTCTACTCCACAAGATCTCCAGCTATGTTATAGCTGGAAATGTCTTCTCAATTATTAAATAATTTCTCTCTGATAGGTTCATAAAAGTATTGGCTGATGGTCAGAAATGAGAAGCTCACAGTATTAATCCTGAATTCCCTCAGGGGTCCAACTTGGGCTCAAATGTCTTCCTGATCTACATCAATAATCTTCCAAATCACATCCTAAGATCATTCTTAGGCTGTAAATGACCAAGTTCTCCCTGATTCTCTCTCCTCTAATCTTGAGCATGTGCTACAATGGGGAAAGAGGTGGCTGGTTAATTTTAATGCATCTAAAACCAAGCTTTTATCTTTACATCATCAACGCTCTGATCCCCATCTGGCATCAATTGAAATGAATAGCTCTCGTCTTGGGGAGGCTACATGTTTTGACAAGCTTCTGGGCTTGATCTTTACTCCTGATCTGAAATGGAATATGTACGTAAAATTTGTTGCCAAGGTAGGTGTAAAAAATGGTGGGATCCTTCTACCACTTCAGTAGATATCTTACTACTGATGCAATTCTCTACCTATATAAGAGCCAGGTATGTCCAAGGATGGAGTACTGTTGCCACATCTGGGCTGGAACTGCTAGAAAGACTTATCCTGCCTTGACAGAGTTCAAAATAGACTTTGTAGCTTAGTGGGGGATGCCCTTTTCTATTCCCTGCAACCTCTTTCCCACAGAAGAGATGTTGCGAGCCTGTCTTTTATCGTTATTTATCTTGTTTTATTGTTATTTTCATGGCAAGTGCTCATCTGAGCTCCAATCTATGGTTCCCCGCCAAACTTTCAAAGCAAACACCCGTCTAGCTGAAACCACTATCAATAATTTCCCCCAATCTTTATCTGTGCCTAAACCTAAATGTAGATTCCATGAACAAAGCTTCACTGTACACCCATTAAACCCTTATCCTCGAGTGGCCTTCGGGCCTTGGTAAGTGGTGACTCCTACATAGAATAGCTTGAATACTTGCCTTATTATCAAATAAAATTGATTTTTCATGCAAACTTTAGAAATTATAGGAAAATAACCAACAATTTTATATGCTAATCTATTCCCTAACAATCGACAGCACTTCCTAATACATTTTTCATGAAAATATTCTTACATTATTCAAAGATATCTCTCTTCGTACAAATGTGTCTTCCATAAGGTAGCAAACATTTTCCCACTATAATACTTTTCTTAAGTCTTCTACATTGGGTTCTTACTTAATACAAAGGAAATCATTTTACCAATTCTCTAATTTCAACCTTCTTAATATCTAATACATAACATACAAGCTTATAAATCAAAATAATATTTACTCCTTAACAAGGAATATCAGAATTCAAACATTCAACCATTGGGAATGCCCGTTTCTTATTTGTTTTATTAATTAATGAACTCATAGTCGCTTGCAAATGTCACCATCTACATGACCTATTCACACACAATTCATTTTCTTGTGTCTGAACACTCATTTATTCTTTTACAAATGCTTTTATTACAAAATATTACCTCGCTGAATTCCTCTACTGCCCAAGAAGAGTACAGACAACATCTTCACACAAATAGATCGCAAGTCACATAAAAAAAAATCTGCTACAAAGATGTGAAATCCACGTGTGCTACCATGCTATACACATCTCTGACTCCAATGATTTTTCTTATGGTCTTCTCCATCTTCTCTTCTGGCTGTGTTATCTTTCACATTGACAGCTGCCAAGGGGTGCACAGTGGCTCGCACTAAATAACTCAAAAGAAAATACAGACTGATATTTTTATGCAAATATTAGTTGCGTTCTAGGTGTGTGTGTGTGTGGTTATATGACACCATCAACCTTCTGAATGCTAAGGTTCACATTTATGTCTATTGTCAAGGTGGTGTTCATAAGTCAATGTCCGCTCATTTCAATCTGCCTTCAACTGACAACATTCCTCAACTGTGCCTGTCGTCAACAGTCACACCTAAGACGGTCCCCCAACTATTCAGAGTTGTTGTAAAAACCATTGCAAAACCCATCCCACTCTCAAAACCAACTCTAAAATAGACTTTCTTTGTCCCAATCATTGCCACGCCTGGACCAACAATCCCACCTCAGCTTCCTTTTGTATCCTTTGGTGACCAACTTCCTATCAATTGTCTTTCCACCAACCCCATTTCCTATACCTTTGTTTTCCTGATAAACCCACTTCCTCTTACCTTTTGTCATATTTATTTTTCTCTTTCTCCCCCACTTCCCAAAAATTGGTTGGGGGAAGAGAACGATAGTATCAAAAAGAAACCACATTTCAGAATATTTAGAGTATACTTCTCTACTTTAAATATAGCTTAGTTTAATCACTACTACCTTAGTTTAGAAGGATTTCCTTTAAATCAGAATAAAAACGATGCATTCATTACAAACTTTTTTCAACTGAGTTAAAACTCAGTTGACAAATGGTTTGTAATGAATGTATATTCATTACAAACTGAAAACTATAAACAAAAACATATGACATACAGTAGCAAAACACTAAAAGACCCTACATATTCTTTAAACTTCAATCATTCTTTCCTATTTTCCCCAACCACAAGAGAATGAGATTACATATTCCAATGCCAAATTCTTCTTTTTGGAATTCAGCTTACTGATAGTGCCAATACTTGAAGTGCTTCCATCCTTAAAATAACCCTCCGATATTTAACAGAGGTTTGTTACCTCACTTGCAAAAAGCCTTTAAACTACCGAAAGCAATTTGTGTATATTGAAAATTTTGAGTACTATCTGTTATATATATTATTTGTTTCTTTAGACATTTTCAATGTCTTTTCTTATTACTAGACACATTATTATACGAAACCAGAGTTAATCAACACTTGTGTCTCTAAGGCTTTTTTCATATACGAGATGCCTTCAATAAGTTTCCAGACTTTTTGTACAGGTATTTAAAATCGTTGTAGACTTGAAAATTCAGCAGGTTATTGCTATACATATGACTGACCAATTTCTATGATTTCAGGTTCCAATAAACAGCTACAGCAGGAATTGGAATACTCCCAACTAAAGCTTGATTGAAAAATGCAATCTAGACACGAGGACACTTTAGAAGAACGATATGCAATAAAATCCTGTATATAATGTATAGAATGCTTCAAACTGATTTTAGACCATCTTGCATGAATTGAGCATAGTTTTTGAGTGGCATAAAAGGAAGACAAGGTGTCTGTGAGGTATGACGAGGGATATGGGAAGAATAAGGAAGTCAGAACACCAGAGTTGATTGACCAAACAAAGAATTTCATGGATAAGGACTGTAGTGCGTCTATAAAGACAATAAGTGTACAGTATGATGTCAGTGTGGAAACTGTACACACAATTATTCGCAAGGAACTGAAGATGCAGAAGATTTGTGCGATTTTTGTCCCAAGGGTGCTCAGAGAAGATCAGAAAATCGTTGTTATGACAGCAGCGAGATAGTCGAGCTGATCAGTTCAAATCCTGCAGTTTATGCACTAGTGACCAGTGATGAAAGCTGGATTTACTGCTATGACCCAGAGACCAAGAGGCAGAGTTCCCACTGGAAACATGCTGGCTCTCCCAGACCCAAGAAGGCCAGACAGACCAAATCCACCAAGAAACTTATGAGGATCTTTTATTTGACAGCACAGGCATGATCTACATGCATTGAGTTCCCACTGGACAGACAGTTAACAAGGAATACTATGTTGAGGTTTCAAAGGAGTTCAGGAAGAGATTCCATTAGAAGAGGCCAGCACTCTTCAAATTGAATCAGTAGAATTTTCACCAGGACAATACACCAGTCCACAACTTCATCCTTGTCACAGACTATTTGACTAAGATGGGCATCAAAACAGTTCCTCACCCACACTATAGTCCAAACCTGTGACTTTTGGTTATTCCCTAAGCTCAAGAAAAACCAAAGAGGCTGCTATGAGGGTCACTGACACGCTCACAGAAGAGGACTTCCATGAGGCCTTCCAGAAGTTGTTGGAATGGTACAACAAGTGCATTTTGCAGCCGGAGGAGATTACTTTGAAGGGGACTAGAATTTCATGTGTGTACTATCAATAAAAGTGCCCATATGAAAAAAAGATGTGTACATATTTTTGATTTTTTTTTTACTTGAGGGTTACTACTTCGCAAGGCCCAGAGACTACTTTGCTTTACATGTGTAACCTATCCATAATCATGCTTCACACACAAATGAATCAACATTTTTAAAATTAATCATGTAGTCTCAGGTTTTAATAAACTGACTTACGTTTCTATCCGTTGTTTTCCTGCTCTGGCATCTGTAACCAATCTTTGGTTGGTCTTTTCCAGTTCTTGAACATTTTTATCCAATTCTTCATAAATACGCATCCGAGAATCATTCACCTGTCGTAAAGCTTCCAACTGTTTGGTGAGATACTGAAAAAAAAAAAAAATTTAAATAAAATAAAAAAAATCAACAGAAAAATAAAAAAAACCATCCATAAATAAAAACACAATTTGCTTGATAAATATTTAAAAGAGAGAGAAAAAATTGCTACGTGCAGTGGTGGATGTACCTTTTGGGAAATCTAGAACTGAAGTTTAAAATAGGTATCCCAAACAGAACATTTTATTTTCATTATACCCAAAAGGTTTTGAGCAAAATCTCACTATCCAATATTTATCTCCCTTCCATGTCAGGATGATGTGACACAAAGGTTGGAAAATGGGATTTAGAGAGCCAGCTCGAGAGAGGAAGAACATTGTGGCCTGCTAAAAATGCCAAAAAAGTCCCATTGGTTTTCCCCAATTACCTCAAGGCAATTAACAATAAACTAATCCCTTCTCAAAGGAAGAAGGCAAAGCCTGGTAGAGTGATCGCTTAAAACTGCACAGGACCAAAGCCATACTTCAGTTAACAGACTATACTTACTTTTGTGCAGAGGGAACTCTCTTGGTTATTCTTATTTATTACTCACTGGTAGTTCTATTGTCACAGATTATTCACTGACAAAAATTGGTAGTATTCCCTAAAATCTGGGTTACAACAAGTCTCTCCAGATTTCCTGTACTCTACATCGCTTTCAATAAACTTTACGTAGGATTCTGCATTATTGCAACAGCTGCTTACAATTGACTTCTTGCTGACAACTACTGGTTTTCACTGTAATTTGGCTGGCAATAAGCCTCCTCAACGTTCAGTACTCTTTGCACTCATCCAGTAGAGGTCCGGTTAGGGACGCCTGAGGTGATTAACAATAAACTAATCCCTTCTCAAAAGAAGGTAAATCTTGGGAGGGCAGACTTTCTAGGATCAGAGACATACCTCAGTCAACATTAAAAACCCATCTTAACAATGACCTAGACTATTGACTTTAGTGCCAAGGGAAAACCTCCTGGCTAGATTCTCATTATTCTCATTAAAAAAAAAAAAATGTGTAAAAAAAAAAAAAAATGACATGGAAACTCAACTTTGTTCATATTAATATTCATTTCAATAACTAACACATTGAGTTTTCATAATGATTCACAGCACATAAGAGATCACGTTTGATTTTGTTTTTAACAGTAATTTGATAAGAATCTACAGGCGAGAGAGGATACAGTCCACCCCTGCTACCTCCACCATTCCTACCACTGAATATAACTGCAGCATCTGCCAAAGTAGCTGCAAATCTAAAATTGGACTATTTAGTCACAACAGACGCTGTAATAAACCAAACTAGGTGCAGAATGCCATTGTCTCGAGACAGAAGGTAGCCAATAATTCAATAAGGAAATCTCTAATTTTGAAAAGAAAAAATAAAGCAGTCACTATCGTTTTCAACTTTCTTTTTTTTTTCTGAAAAAAAACCGCCTTAAAATTTAATATTAAGTGCACCATATTAATGAGTGATCCCTTTTTCATTAAGGCTAAACTATCTTTATACGCATAGTGATATCATGTACATAAAATTTGAAAAATACCAACATTTTTTTCATGTAAAAAACAAATCATTTGTCACTGAAAATAGTAAGTTTACATTTGGAGGTTATATCAGTTGAAACAATGAGGAAAAAAAAAAACTAGTTTAAATAATACAAATTGGCAGGATCTGTGGAAATTTCACAGCAGCATTTTTCATATGTAATATATTGCTGCTGCTCATTCTCTGGACGTTCAGCGTGAATGGAGACCCCGCCATATTATTATAGCCCTTTTGTGAAAACTATAAAATTATTTATCTAAGTATACTACCTTTAGACACAACGGATATTACCCCTGGATCCTAGTCAGAAGACCAAAAAGGTATATTTTAGTTTCACGCACGGCCCAAAAGCGACATCATCTTTTTTTTTTAATTATATTTTCTTTAAAATTGCGTCTTCAGTGATCAGGAGATCCTACTTATTTAAAGGGAGGATAGAAGGTGAACATTAAATTAGTGTAACTATATACTAGTAATTTAATGTTCATAGTATTTTATCGCCTTCTATCCTCCTTATTCAAAAAAAATAGAATCTCCCGATTGAATAATTTATAATCTGGAAACCATGACACACGTACTTGCGTTAAAAAGGTACTACAGTATTAATATACAGACTTAAAAAAGATTTCCTGCAGTTACAGTCACATGCAAACCATCTTTGTTAGATTTTGAAGACAACAAAAAGATCATGAATGTATCCAATATACAGGAAGTTCCATGTATTTTTGGATGATTCAATTTATTATAAACCGAGTCTTCACATTTCAGATTACAGATTCTTCCTTTTGGACTTCACGGAGTATAACTTCATGGATTGTTTGATCATTTACTTCTATTGAAGATGACTTTTAATTCACAAAAATGTTTGTTTTTAATATATTTTCAAATTTATAAAAACCAGTAATACGTGTTTTGCTAATTTTTATTTTCTGATGAAAAGAACCTAACTTTGAAAATTTATGGGTTAAGGACTATTCTTTATTTTGATTTGTTTGAATATTTGATGGATTGATAAGTATTGTAATTTATTCAAGTTTTATTTTCATCATAAATTTTTCTTGTTTATTAATTGATACAGAGTGGAACGATAAATTTGTCGTCATAAAGAAAACAACACTACAGCTTTATTTTAAAACTTTTATTGAAAAAAAATCAATTCGGGTAACTTAATTAGGTAGTAGAGCTGACATCTATTCAATGTAGCCGCCTTCAGCCTCAATCACAGCATCGATACGTCCGGAACTGAGAACATGCCTTTTTCACAGGCTCCGCCAGGAGCTCGGTAAATACTTGGTGATCAGGTTTGCTTTGGTGTTATGGGAGGTCATGTTGGTGATGTTCTCAATGCATAACCAAACGAAATAGTCCAGCGGGTTCAGGTCAGGAGGAGGGGGGAGCAGTGAGACAAGGGTATAAAGTAATAGCACTCTTGAAGCCAAGCCTGGGTCTCTTTGGACTTGTGGACCAGCGCAGAGTCCTGCTGCCACACTCAGGGTCTGCCAGTGGCCATCTGATTGCACCAGGGGATCTCTACACTCTTCAGCACATCCAGGTACACTTTGGTGTTGACTTTTAAGCCGACTTTGAAGATGTGAGGTGGATTGATGTGCCTCTTTGAAACCACATCAAAGACCATACCTTTATTTTCATCATACTGCACACATCCCTGATATTCATGGCAATCCAGCGATGCATTTTGAGGGTGCTGGCAATGGACCTGTTGTCATAACTTGGATCGCTGATCTTGCTCGTTAAACATGGTGTCACTTTCAGACATGATAGAAGATTCCTATTGCACAACCAGCCAACTGGTAGATGGTCTACAATAAAAAAGAAAAATCGGTTTTCATCAAATATAATTGGAATCATGTCTTTTCTAGGGCGATTCTGTACATAATGGAAGCCACCAAGCATGAAATGAAACTATGCAGAATAACTCCATTTAAAAAAAAAAAAAAAAAAAAAAAACGCTATCCCAGTTTCAGCACTTCTTGTGTTAACTTATTTAATAATTTCAAAAAGACGCCATTTATAGAAGAGTAAAAAATAAAGTATTTAAAATTTTTTTTTGTTTCATGATGACAAGTGTTAAAACAAAAACACTTACAGAAATGTAAAAAAATAAGTTTATTTTTTATTGTTAAAACTAAAAAAAACTTTATTTAAAGAAATTAAAGTTTATTATTTCTTTATTGCTTTATGATAACACAAGAAAAACATGAAATGTAATAAGTCCTCCTGATCTAAATTAATGATCTTCCAAATCACTTCCTTACATCATTCGTAGATATTTATGCTGACGACACTACCATCTATGGTAGCACATCTAAGACCGTAAATGACCAAGTTCTCTCCGATGATCTTGACCACATGGTACAATGGGAAAAGAAGTGGTTAGTTACTTTTAATGCATCTAAAACCAAGATTTTATCTTTACATCATCAACGCTCTGATCCCCACCTGGCATCAATTGAAATGGATGGCTCTCACCTTGAGGAGGCCTAGTGTTTTGACAAGCTTCTGGACTTGACCTTTACTCCTGATCTGAAATGGAACACGTACATCAAATCTGTTACCAAGGTTGCTGGAAAAATGGTGGGATCCTTCTATCGATCCAGTAGATATCTCACTACTGATGCAATTCTCTATCTATATAAGAGCCAGGTATGTCCAAGAATGGAGTACTGTTGCCACATCTGGGCAGGAGCTGCTAGAAAGGACTTGTCCTGTCTTGATAGAGTTCAAAATAGACTTCATAGCCTCGTAGGAGATGTCCTTTTCTCTTCCCTGCAACCTCTATCTCACAGAAGAGATGTTGCAAGTTTGTCTCTGCTTTATCGTTATTTTCATGGTGAGTACTCGACTGAGCTTCAATCTATGGTCCCTCCTCGCCAAACTTTCACAAGAAACACTTATCTAGCTGAAAACACTATCAATAATCCCCCCCCACTCTTTATCTGTTCCTAAACCTAAACGTAGATTCCATGAACAAAGCTTCTTTCTTAGAAGTGCACACCTGTGGAACTCTCTTCTGTTTCCTGCTTTCCAGCAGACTACAATCTGATTGTTTTCAAGTCCAATATATACATACAAGTTCTTGATGAGCCATTCCACTTAACAAATTTACCGAATTTCCATTACTAACAATTACTACATCGTTCAATTGACTACTGCACACTCATAACCCTTATCCTCGAGTGGTCTCTTGGCCTTGATAAGGGGTGATGCCTATGTAAAAAAAAAAAAAAAAAAAAATGTTTTTTCTTTTTTGTTTTGTTTTTTACATTTCTATACATGAAGTCTTTTTGAGATAATGTATTCATATTTCGGTTCATGTTTGGTGACTTCCGTTCCATATTTGCATCAACTGTATCCATTTCTGCCATCTTTGTTTTGGGAGCGTAATTGTTAGAGATTGCCCAATATTTTTGGTTGTTCTATTTTCTGTGTAGTTATAAAAATCTGACCGTTTGCTCACTCTACAACACACAATATATAATTGTTCATGTGAGAGGCAATCGTTGTGTTTATATAAACCACACAGTTGTAAAGCTTTGTCAAGTAATGCCAAAGTAATGTTTTATGGTGCTTCTATATTATAATGCAAAATATAATGAATTTCTGTAAAGTATTAAATGTAGGTAAATTCCTTATTTATACTGAAACAGGAAGCTCTGTTTCGTAAGCGGAATACTTTTATATTAATTTTAGGTTTTCATCCAACACCGATCTTTGATCACCAACGCTTTTGTTCTGCTTTCCTTTGTAATGTTTAAACCTACATTTTTGCTTTTAATGTTACAAACTTTGATAGATTAAATAAAATAGTTCAAACAGAAGTCTTTTGTGTGAAAGAAAAAGTAGTCTCTTCTTTAAATTCCTCAAATGTTTTTGGGTTTGTTTTACTATACACATAGATACGAAAAAGTTGTCAAAAAACAAAAATATAGCAAATAAATGTTACCAAAGGCAAGATAAGTTACTTTTCTACCTAACTGGATAAGTTTTTAGTGTTTCTTATTTTATGTAAAATGTTTATTCGGTTTAAAAAACATACAGTGTTTATTGGTATATGTGAAAAAAAGACAAATGGTGGCGTGCTTGTTAAGTTTGGGAAAATAAGTTAAAACTAAAAAAAAAACTAAACAAAATATTATTAGAAACCTACTCAATATGTTACCGTGACATAGGCTGACATATAATGAGTGGGTTTCTAACAGTATTTTGTATAATTTTTTTGAGTCTGGACTCATTTTCCCAAACTTAACGTATTCAGCATCGAGTCGCCGCCATTTGTCTCTTTCACATATACCGATAAACACTGTATGGTTTTTGAATCGAATAAACATTTTATATTAAATAAAAAGACTAAAAACTTACCCAGTTAAGTATAAAATGAGTTATAAGTTATAAACCCGCCGAATATATGTCAGCCTATGTCATGGTAACATATTGAGCGAGTTTCTAACAGTATTTTGTCTGGTTTTTTATTTATAACTCATTTTTCCAAACTTACCGCCTCAAAGAGAGAGTCGGCCGCCATTTTAAATTTTCCAATACATCGGTAAACACTGTATGTTTTTCGAGCTGAATAAACATGTTACATTAAATATAAACACTAAAAACATATCCAGTTAGGTAGAAAAGTAACTTATCTTGCCTTTGGTAACATTTGTTATGTCGCTGTTTTTTTGACAACTTTTTCGAATCTATGTGAATAGTAAAAGAAACCCATGTTTTGTTTAATAAAAATTACAATTCTTCAGCAATTTGCATCACATTGTTTGCTTTGTCATTATTATTTTTATTATTTTTAATAGTGAAGTTTATATTTGGTAGTAAAAACAAATTACTTTTTTGCTAATAATGTTATAAACTATGAAGTAGCGTTGATTTTAGTGTACAAAATTAATGTTGTAAAAAGTGAGCATTTCAACCCGCCAAAAATGTTAAAACAACAAATCAAGCCATTTTTTTTTTGTTATTTATGTGAAAGTTTAGTATTTTACCGTTGAAGCCCACCCATAAAGAAGTTTTAAATAATTTATAATAAAATGGCCACTTACAAAGAAAACTGAATAATTTATTAAATTAGAATTAGAATACGATATATAAAAACACGCATGTATCTGATTAAAATGCTATAGCAAAATTTCAAGTCAATCAGTAAATTCGTTTTTTTTTAGATTACCTATTCGTAACATATGAACAATTACATTTTTATTCATATAGATCACTCAATTATGTATTGCAATAAAAAATCCAATCATGTAAAGTACTAAAAGTATTAAAAAACTTATAAAAATAATTGCTAAATTTATGAAACCATAATGCAGTTGTTTTTTCAGAAACAAGTCAAAATATTGATTTTTTTGTTATTAGTTAATACAATAATACTTTTTTCCTTTCCAAATTTGAAAGGAATTTTGAAGCATTTAAACTGTCGAATAGAAAATCATTAAAACTGGCTTTCTTGGAAAATCCTCATGCATTAAAAACAAAGTTTCAGAAGCCAATAATTTTATAAACAATAAAAAATAATATTACATTAAAATAGTAAATTTGGTTTACTTAATTTGATAACCAAACGATACTATGATGATTAGATTTAATTTTCCAAATGCTATTTAAAATAAAAATACTTGGGTAAAATTAAATTAAAAAAAAAAGTTAAAATTTCAAAAAAACATTCACAAATTGTGATCGTCTTCTTGTTTTTGTTCAAATTCGGTGCCTTGACACTGGTCGTATTGTCAATGATGTCCCAAACAAAACAACTTCAGTTTAAAATGTTTTATTTAAAAAAGTTATAATAGTTTTTCTACTAAATGACAGGTTTGCAACCAGGATAAACATTATTTCAAACCAAATACTTGGTCTACTTCCAATTGAATGCAAATAGACCGCTTGGTTTCTCTGACCAAGCAGAGACCAAAACTAAACTCCTCTGTCCAAATATCAAGAAAACCTAAAAGCGTTTGTCTTAGAAGTTTCACAACTTCACAATATCTGCCTTCCTCTCAACTCGCCTGATTGCAACCTCAAGAACAATTAGGGTTTGTTTTACTATACACATAGATTCGAAAAAATTGTCAATAAACAAATATACGAGGGGCGTGCAATAAGTAATGCCCCTCACCCACTTCCCATAGCAGTAGAGCAACGAAACTTGGCACAGTTATTAGTCTTTCTCTACATAGGAACCACCCAGAGTTATGCATTTCTCCCATAGTTTGATGCAGCTCTGGAGACCGTTTTTGTAGAACACCCCAGGTTGGTCCTCCAACTATGACGTGACTTCAGAAATCAAGGCTGCATCATCTGGGAAACGCTTTCCTTTCAAAAACAACTTCATAGCTGGGAAGAGGTGAAAGTCAGAGGAGGACGCGGAGGAAGTCGCTAACATCGCAGGAGGACGCGGAGGAAGTCGCAAACATCGCAGGAGGACGCGGAGGAAGTCGCAAACATCGGAGGAGGACGAGGAGGAAGTCGCAAACATCGGAGGAGGACGAGGAGGAAGTCGCAAACATCGGAGGAGGACGAGGAGGAAGTCGCAAACATCGGAGCAGGACGAGGAGGAAGTCGCAAACATCGGAGCAGGACGAGGAGGAAGTTGCAAACATCGGAGCAGGACGAGGAGGAAGTCGCAAACATCGGAGCAGGACGAGGAGGAAGTCGCAAACATCGGAGCAGGACGAGGAGGAAGTCGCAAACATCGGAGCAGGACGAGGAGGAAGTCGCAAACATCGGAGCAGGACGAGGAGGAAGTCGCAAACATCGGAGCAGGACGAGGAGGAAGTCGCAAACATCGGAGCAGGACGAGGAGGAAGTCGCAAACATCGGAGCAGGACGAGGAGGAAGTCGCAAACATCGGAGGAGGACGAGGAGGAAGTCGCAAACACCGGAGGAGGACGAGGAGGAAGTCGCAAACACCGGAGGAGGACGCGGAGGAAGTCGCAAACATCGGAGGAGGACGCGGAAGAAGTCACAAACATCGGAGGAGAAAGTCGCAAACATTGGAGGAGAACGAGGAGAAAGTTGCAAACATCGGAGGAGGACGAGGAGAAAGTTGCAAACATCGGAGGAGGACGAGGAGAAAGTTGCAAACATCGGAGGAGGACGAGGAAGTAGCAAACATCAGAGAGGGGGAGGAGAAAGTGTAAAAAAACGCAAGTAAGAAACAATAGGGGTGGAGTGTAGAAGTAATGGATGCAAAAAATATGAATGTGGAAAGAGATGCGATGGCTAAACATAAAAGGACTAAAATCTCGTTATAAATTAAGCTCCCTTCCTCCTAATTGGTGCTAATCAATATTTAGATAAGAGAAAATCATATAAACAGAAATCTATCGATTTTGATGAGTCATCGTAATGAAAATGAAAAAGTATCCATGGTTGCAAAATGTCCCTTTTGGATTTTTGTTATCAAAGGAAGGAACATAAATTTTATAAAACTGAAAAAAGCATAACCTTTTTTTTTTTTATAACAATTTTAGTATACCCTTTTTAAGGTTCTAATATTAAGGGGATGTCTTTGGGGGGAGGAACAGGTTTAAGGAAAACATTTTTAAGAAATCTATAAGAGCAAGTGAAATATTAGAGGGAGAGGGAGAGAGAGAGAGAAGCAGGCAGGCAAGAGAGAGAAAGAGACAGTCAGGCAAGCAAGCGAAAGAGAGACAGACAAGAAAGAGACAGACAGACAGGCAAGCGAAAGAGAGAGAGAGTTAAACAAGCAAGAGAGACAGACAAGCAAGAGAGACAGACTGACGAGAGAGAGAGAGACAGACAGACGAGAGAGAGAGACAGACAGACAGACGAGAGAGAGAGACAGACAGACGAGAGAGAGAGACAGACAGACGAGAGAGAGAGACAGACAGACGAGAGAGAGAGAGACAGACAGACGAGAGAGAGAGAGAGAGACGAGAGAGAGAGAGAGACAGACAGACAGACGAGAGAGAGAGAGAGACAGACAGACAGACGAGAGAGAGAGAGAGACAGACAGACGAGAGAGAGAGACAGACAGACGAGAGAGAGACAGACAAACAGACGAGAGAGAGAGACAGACGAGAGAGAGACAGACAGACGAGAGAGAGACAGAGAGACAGACAGACGAGAGAGAGAGAGACAGACAGACGAAAGAGAGACAGACAGACGAAAGAGAGACAGACAGACGAGAGAGAGACAGACAGACGAGAGAGAGACAGACAGACGAGAGAGAGAGAGAGACAGACGAGAGAGAGAGAGAGAGACAGACAAGAGAGAGAGAGAGAGAGACAGACAAGAGAGAGAGAGAGACAGACAAGAGAGAGAGAGAGACAGACAAGAGAGAGAGAGAGAGAGACCACAGACAAGAGAGAGAGAGAGAGAGACCACAGACAAGAGAGAGAGAGAGAGACCACAGACAAGAGAGAGAGAGAGAGACCGCAGACAAGAGAGAGAGAGAGACCGCAGACAAGAGAGAGAGAGAGACCGCAGACAAGAGAGAGAGAGAGACCGCAGACAAGAGAGAGAGAGAGACCGCAGACAAGAGAGAGAGAGAGACCGCAGACAAGAGAGAGAGAGAGACCGCAGACAAGAGAGAGAGAGAGACCGCAGACAAGAGAGAGAGAGAGACCGCAGACAAGAGAGAGAGAGAGACCGCAGACAAGAGAGAGAGAGAGAGATCGCAGACAAGAGAGAGAGAGAAACCGCAGACAAGAGAGAGAGAGAGACCGCAGACAAGAGAGAGAGAGAGACCGCAGACAAGAGAGAGAGAGAGACCGCAGACAAGAGAGAGAGAGAGACCGCAGACAAGAGAGAGAGAGAGACCGCAGACAAGAGAGAGAGAGACCGCAGACAAGAGAGAGAGAGAGAGACCGCAGACAAGAGAGAGAGAGAGAGACCGCAGACAAGAGAGAGAGAGAGAGAGAGACCGCAGACAAGAGAGAGAGAGAGAGACCGCAGACAAGAGAGAGAGAGAGAGAGACCGCAGACAAGAGAGAGAGAGAGAGAGACCGCAGACAAGAGAGAGAGAGAGAGACCGCAGACAAGAGAGAGAGAGAGAGACCGCAGGCAAGAGAGAGAGGGAGAGACAGCAGGCAAGAGAGAGAGGGAGAGACAGCAGGCAAGAGAGAGAGGGAGAGACAGCAGGCAAGAGATAGAGAGGGAGAGACAGCAGGCAAGAGATAGAGAGGGAGAGACAGCAGGCAAGAGAGAGAGAGAGGGAGAGACAGCAGGCAAGAGAGAGAGTGAGGGAGAGACAGCAGGCAAGAGAGAGAGAGGGAGAGACAGCAGGCAAGAGAGAGAGAGAGAGAGACAGGCAGGAGACGGAGAGACAAAGACATGCAAGAGAGAGAGAGATAAACATGTATGAGTGAGAGACATGTATGAGGGAGAGAGAAGTCAAGAAAGAGGGACAGACAAGAGAAAGAATAGGAAAACGTCCACAAAAATGTACTTAATCGATTCCTCACAATCCTAAGCTCAGTCTTCATTTTCCCACAATAGTTTTTGTTTCATTTACTGCTTTTCACTCAAGATGAGATTTTTAATTAAAATAAAAAGTGACTAAAAAAATTGTTAATGAAAACCTGTTTTACAATGCGAAAGACACTTTACATATCAGACTTTTTCTTTAGAAAAAATTTTACTGAAAAGAACTGAGGTATACCATAACACTCCTACCTTTTAAATGTACATTTTTGAGATTTTTTCCAAACGCCTAGCAATGCTTTTCAGAGAAAAAAAAAAAAAAAAAAAAAACTAAACATGAACTAAAATTCTCGGAAATAGTTTCAGAAAATTAAATACCTTTGATTCAATTACCAAAAAATATGCCCATTCATTTGGGTTTTAGTTAAATTACTTGAATTACAAAAAAAAAAGAAAAGAAAAAAAGCCAATTAAATATAAGAAATAACAGGAAAAAATCTGAAATTAGTAAATTTCTACTTGCAATATCTTCCACTCAGCTACAGGTTAAATAATATAAGTACATATGGTGTTATTTGCTTTTGTTTATGAGGAAATATTTCACTCTATTTTTTCTTAAATTTTTTTTTTTTACACAGGCATCACTACTTATCAAGGCCTAGTGACCTTCGAGGATAAGGTTAAGAGTGTACAGTAGAAATTGGACAATATAGTAATCGTTAATAATGGAAATTCGGTAAATTTGTTAAGTGGAACGGCTCATCAAGAACTTGTTTACGTTGGACTTGAAGACAATCAGATTGTAGTCAGTTTGAAAGCAGAAAAATGGAAGACAGTTCCACAGGCATGCACTTCTAAGAAAGAAGCTTTGTTCATGGAATCTACGTTTAGGTTTAGGAACAGATAAAGAGGGGTGGGAATTATTGATAGTGTTTTCAGCTAGATAAGTGTTTCTTGTGAAAGTTTGGCGGGGGGGGGGGACCATAGATTGAAGCTCAGTCGAGTACTCGCCATGAAAATAATGATAAAGCAGAGAAACTCGCAATATTTCTTTTGTGAGATAGAGGTTGCAGGGAAGAGAAAAGGACACCTTCTATGAAGCTACAAAGTCTATTTTGAACTCTATCAAGGCAGGACAAGTCCTTTCTAGCAGCTCCAGCCCAGATGTGGCAACAGTATTCCATCCTTGGACATACCTGGCTCTTATATAGATAGAGAATTGCATCAGTAGTCAGATATCTACTGGATCGATAGAAGGATCCCACCATTTTTCCAGTAGCCTTAGCAACAGATTTAATGTATGTGTTGCATTTCAGATCAGGAGTAAAGGTCAAGTCCAGAAGCCTGTCAAAACACGAGGCCTCCCCAAGACAAGTGCCATTCATTTCAATTGATACCAGATGGGGATCAGAGCATTGATGATGTAAAGACAATAGCTTGGTTTTAGATGCATTAAAAGTAACCAGCCACTTCTTTCCACATTGTACCACGTGCTCAAGATCAGAGGAGAGAGATGGTAGTGTCGTCAGCATAAATGTCTACAAATGATGTAAGGATGTGATTTGGAAGATCATTAATGTAGATCAGGAAGAGAGTTGAGCCCAGGATGGACCCATGATGGACTCCAGTATTAATACTGCGAGCTTCTGATTTTTACCCATCAACTACTACTCTTATGAACCTATCAAAGAGAAATGATTTAATAATTGAGAAGACATTTCCAGCTATACCATAGCTGGAGATCTTGTCAAGTAAATCTTTATGCCATATCCTCTCAAAGGCTTTCGATATGTCAAGAGCAATTGCCCTAGAAAGGTTGCCTCCGTCGAGAGATTCGCTAATCCTATGACATAACTGTAAGCACATCTGCTGTAGATCTAGCAGAATGGAAACCATATTGTGTGTCACTAAGAAGGTTATTTTTGCTGAGATGGTTGATTACTTCTCTATTTAACACAGATTCCAGTAACTTACTTACTCATGACGCACACAAGACTTATTGGCTTGTACTGAGAGGGAGATGAGCGATCACCTGAATTCTTAAATACAGGGCATACTGATGAGATTTTCCAGGGTGATAGGAAGCAATTCTCTTTAAGACAACGTTTAAACAGTTTTGTAAGTATGGTTGAAGTTTTTTGAGTACTATAATAATTGGAATACCATCAGGGCTAGTTGCTTTACTAGAATCAAGGTTTTTGATTAGCTTGGCAATATCACGTACAGATATTTGTATATCACATAGCGTATTTTCTGATACAAGAGGAAATATTGGGTGTTGGTGGCCTTGGTTGCAAAGTTCTTGCCAAAGAGTTTGGCTTTGTCTAATGCTGACGAGATTACCTCAGGTGCATTGATGATAGTTGGGATAGAGCACACGCTTCTGTTCAGGATTCTGTTTACTGTTAATATACAAACATATGGAAGCGAGAATGATAGAGACCATATAAAATAAGTGTGTGTGTGTGTGTGTGTGCATAGTAAGACAAATACAGTGAGAGAGGAAGAGAGTGATAGACAGTAAGAGATCGGTCACTTGGTTAGTTAATTGCAACTTAAAACTGATGAAAACAATTTTTTCAAACATAACTCAATCCTAAAAGCGTGTATTTCGTGTGATATATATATATATATATATATTTCTGTAGAAATATATTTTCTTATAATATATACTAATCCTTATTTAAGAAGCTTAATGTAATTACAGAGCAATATATTGAATAAATGACAAAAAACTATCTTCCAAAATTCATGATGTTGACCATCTTACAGTTTATTCCTTTGATTCAGTTGCCATTTACAATTCTTGACATTATCAATCACTTAATTATTATATCGATCAGTGAATGAATAACATATTCACTGATTGATATAATAATTAAGTGATTATTTTGCGCTACAAAACAGATGCTTGCTGTAAATGTCAACTGAATTTAAGGAATAAATAATAAGATGGTCAACATCATGAATTTTGGAATATAGTTTTGTCATTTATTCACTATATATATATATATATATATATATATATATATATATATATATATATATATATATATACACACATACATATATACACACACACACTCAAATGATAAAATATCTATATTCCAAATTTCAAGATGTTCATCTTACCGTTTATTTCTTTCAGCATGTTAAAATGTTCAATTCTTGACAGCACCTGCTTCATAGCGCAGAAACATTCATAAAATTATATCAATTTTTGAATGGTTTCTGCAATGACTCGTCAGAAGAATAAAAACTTAAGAAAATAAAAGGAATATGGGCAAGATTACATAAATCTGAAAAGTGTTTTATAATATTCTTTTTATTTTCTCTTTTTTATTTTATTTTAATTTTTTTTGTGCATATTCTTTTTATTTTCCTTTAAAGTTAATGAGTTCTTATTCTTCTGATGAGTCAGGGTGAAAAAAAAACTGACATAATTATTATGAATGTTTCCGCGCTAGGAAACAGCTGCTGTCAAGAACTGAACATTTTACCGGTTATTTCTTTCAGCAACATATTGAAATTTGGAATATAGATATTTTTGTCATTTGTTTGTATATACTCTACTTATATTTAACACACATCGAGCTATATAAATAAAAGTATTGATATAAATAAAGGATGAAATATAACTAAATAAGCATATTTTTATCACATATCTATACTTCTTTAATTTTTTTTTGTGCATTGATATTAAAAACCCTTTTTTTCTATTTACTTAAAAAGAAAATACAACTTTGTTATATCTGGGTCATGGAATTGCATTCATCTGTAAAAGATCTAGCTAATTTGTATATTCTCTGAAACATTCATTTTAATTAATTCCCTATTAGTTTTTTCAATTTTCTCATGGAATGATCATCTATTATGTGTAATTATATTCATGCAGACATTCTACATGATTTATACTTGCATAATATTTGTGTAAAAAGGTTATAGTAAACACAAACCTCTTTCTATATTTATTTATGTATGCATATATTTGTTTTAAAAAATTTGCCTACTAAACTCGTGTCAGTTTTTGATCTACAGACATGAAACTTAATATATAGGGTATTTGAACCCATGCAAAACTTTATATTGAGTTTCAGCTGAGGAAAATCAGTGCAAAAGCATGAAAGTTTTTAAAATGGAATTGGCCTGGTGAAGGCCAATCGATGGCATTACGAATATGCATGCACAATGTAATGGCTATTGGCTCATGTTTTAATCTTAACCTTGCGGCAAACCAGGACTTCAAATACCACTCTTTTTTTTTTTTTTTCTCAACACACACCTCCAAATACCCGGGCAATGCCGGGATGAAATGCTAGTATATATACAGAGATTATTTTTACATTTTTATAACTTAAAAACACTAATGTTTTAATCATCAATGCAGAAAATGATAATTACTCCTAGTCAAGGGATTTGAACCCAGTTGCAAATCCACCTTTGACTCCATTTGCTAGGACGCTATCCCTGGGCCAGCATCAATTAATCCGAGAATGAAGAGAAAATAAACACCTATAAATGCAAAATGCAGGCATAACAGTAAAGCAGTCAGAGTATTCTAATGACTGGAAGTTGTGAACGTTGAATATCATTAGTTGACTGCCTTTTACTTTATTCAACTTTAATAATCTATAAGGAGCTTATAATTATAAATATTAAGCATCTTTCTTTTTTACCTATAGACACTAGTGTTTCATGCTTTTGCAATCATCAGTGCAAGAAGTGATAATTACTATGATACTATCCCATTGATTACTGTATACGCAATGACCCTTATCCCCGAGTGGCTTCCAGGCCTTAATAAGTGGTGATCTCCATGTAAAAAAAAAAAAAAAAATTTACTGGTCGAGAGATTCAAACTCAGTTACAAAGTTATCTTCGACTCCATTTCCTAATATAACCTTAAGGAAACGAACTTTGATTAACACAACTTTAGTAGGTGCTACTTTGACTTGATAGCTACAAGGAAAAACATCTACCCTATATGCCTCTCATTTTTTATTTTGTCAATATATGAATCTTAGGTGTTAGGATTAAGGTTAGATTTTCAAACTCTCTAACAGCGCATTCTTTTGAAACCAAAGCATAGATATCATATAAAAGTGAGTTATGATACAATCTTAAGGAGCACCCTTTAGTATGATAATAATAAACATGTCTATTCCACCTGCACATTTATTAATTATTAAATGCTTTTCAAATTTAAGCATGACTGAACATCTGAAAATGCAAACAAACCATGAGCTTAAACAATAGACCCCCAACTATATATTTTTAATGGTACTCATGCAGATATTGATCCAGACATAACTCAGTGTTCACTCGGCTTTCTCCGGAACATGACGTCAACAGCTCGGGTTCTGCTGCTACCTGACATAACAAAGCTGAGTCAATTACAATGCCGCGCGATTATTTTCAACTCAAATACAAGTAGCAGACGACAATTTGGATGAGAATAAAAAAAATGTTTCTCATTGAACATGGAGTAATCCTGGCAGCCATTTTTTTCACAACTGAGGAATTAGTAATGCTGTTCTTAATATGAGAAGGTTAGGGGTATTTCGAAAGCCATTCTTAACATAGGGAGGTTGGGGGTGTTTATTATGAAAGCCGTTCTTAACATGGAGAGGTTGAAGTTCTTATTCCAAAAGCTGTAAAAAAAAAAAAAAAAAAAAAAAAAAAAAAAAAAACCCTGGTAAAACTTGTAGAGAATGCTCTGCTTTACAGTTGTTTTAAAACTGGAACAGAAATTTATGTGACGTCAGACAGCAGCAGAACCCAAACCGTTGACGTCATGTTCCAGGGAAAGCAGAGCGAACGCTGAGTTACGATCAATATCTGCAGGAGTACCTTTTTAATTTTTATTATGAAGGAGGGGGGGGACTTGCACACAAATCATTGAAAAAATTAAAATAAAGTTCCTATTGATTTCTGTTTCAATACAATGAGGTACTTACATGAGGGACCATATAAAGGTTACTAAGTGAAAGTGCGCCTATGCAATGAATAGGATTTGAACAAGTTGGCAGTCCATGTTGTTGACCACTTAGCCACTTTCACCTCCCTATTGTTGTTGAAGTGTCGATGGTATTTATTTCTCTCCCACCACGAGAAATGTGACACCAGGGTTGGAAAAAAATGGGATTTAAAAGTCAGCGCCACATACGAGGAGCACTCTGACCCTGGAAAAATGCCTGTGCAGCCTTATCAGCATTCCCCAGCAGAGACGCCTCAGGCGATCAGCAATAAACTAATCCTTTATAAAAGAGAAAAGGCAAAGTCTGGGAAGATTGACCTCCTAGAACTGCACAAGACAAGCATTACACCACAATTAACATGGAACAGGTCATTACAGGAATGGCCTAATCTCTGTTGATTTTGAGTTCAAAGCGTTGATTTCAAATAATTTTTCTTTTTATCAGAAACGAAGGTTAACACCAAAACAAAGCATCCTTAAATTCCTAAAACTCCTTAGAGAGTCCAATTTTTTTTCATAAAGCAAAATGGATGCGTTTTATGCTGCCCTAAATCCAATATGTGGTCATTTTTCGTAACTAGTTCGGATATTCGGTATATCTTAAATAGTATGTGATTAATCCTTCTGCCCGAAAATATTTTGACTGGGCAAGGCCGGGCATATGTGGCTAGTATTATATAAGTATTTGATTACCTTTTTTTTTTTTATAGGAAACAATAAACCATGTTAGCATAAAATATTTTCAAATGAAAAAAAAAAAAAAAGAAAAAGCTGGGGAATACGAAATGACACTAAGTATCATATTGCCCAACTACCTTCCTAAAATTATAATGATACAAATAAGGTCAATTATAAATGTTAAAATATGTATAATTTGGCAAACAAACAAAATGTGTGCTTAAATTTTGGCATGCATTAATAAACAAAATAAATATATTTTTAAAATTTTACTAAAAGCAAATAAAAACACTTAATATATTTATTATTAAACTAGCATTTTGTCCGATGTTGCCAGTTGTAAAACATGCTTAAATATAATTTATGCAGATTCCGTATTTATCATTATAAAGCAGATTCTCTATTGATTATTATATTGTACCTAATATATAGTAGTGATTTCAAAAGTAAATGTATTTGGGTGCCATCAGATGAAATCAAAACCAAAACATTTAGTGCTCCAACATTATTTGTTACAATCTGTACTAACGATGAATGGATATCAAAACTTTAAAAATTAACTGACTTTAACATATAAATATATATTTGCACATGCATAGAGGAGCACATGCCTGCCAAGTTACAATTTAAAAAAATTTTTTGACCTTAGCAGCTATTTTTACTGGCTAAAACTCAAAGTGAATTTGTTCCATATGTCCGCATGCTCTATATATCAAGTTTCAAGTCTGTTGACCAATAATTGACAGTGAAGTTTGATAGAGACCATTATGCACACTCACAGACAAGGTCACTTTATATATGGTGGTGGCTTTCTCCAGTCTTGACAGACTATGGATACCCACTGTAAGGGTGCCTGCGCATGAAGTTTTTATGGCAAGAGTTGAGCAATTTCTAAACACTTTTCCAGAGTCGACATTGTTACACACTAGTGGCAATGATGACTGGAAACAAAGCTGAGATAAGCGGAGAGCAAATACAGCGCCCAGATTTTACAAATAGTCATCCATCTGGTACTAGCCAGGCTCACTGTTGCTTAACTTTGGTGATCTGATGAGAACTGGTGTGTCAATGTGATTACACTGTACATATACTTATAGAAGTTATAAAAAGGGATCAAAAACTATTCAAATGTTTCTACTTTAATCATATGAAGGATTAAGAAACTGCAGCTGATAGTTGACCCAGACTATGTCTGCAGTAGATGTAAAAACTTTTCTCACTGAATCAATAGACATGTTGATTGTGCCCTATTTGATACTGAAGTCATCTTCTGCTACTTGAACGACATGTTGAATGTCAGTGATTGTTGCACATGCCACATCACTGCTCACTGTTGGGTTGGAAGGATCAAGATCCTTGCATGCAGAAGTTTAAGTGTAATGTAAACAGACATTTTGCTGCTCAAATCCCTACACAGTATCCCTGTAGTTTTGGTACCTTGCGTCTAAGTGGCATCCTGCCTTATTTGGTGAAAAAACAGAAAAAATATGCAATTTTCATTGAAGATTAGAGACAAAAATCTTTTCAATCTGAGTTTGCTCTGCCTTGGGGCTTCAAACATCTCTGATCGGCAATATCTTTGACATAATGATCATACTATAATCCAGTCAATGTATGACTAAACTACTGAAAAACATCTCATCAACTGTGTTTCAATGGTCAAGTTGAGTCATGACAGCGTGGACTGCACCTTGCTTGATACTGAGGCCACCTACCGTGCTAAAAAGCAGCTTACGTTTGAAAGTATCCTGCACCTCTACAAGGCCACCATTCGCCCATGTATCAAGTATTGTTGTCACATTTGGGCTGGTGCATCTGCTACTGCTACTAGTCTCTCACTCCTAGACAAGGTTCAAAAGAGAGTTGCCAACCTGTTAAGTCCTGAACTGTCATCTAAACTTCAATCTCTGTCTCATTGACAAAATGTTGCATCCTTTTGCCTGTTTTACAAGTATTTTAATGGTGGATGATCCGATGAACTACAAGCGCTTGTGCTCCCTTGATGTAAATACTCCCTGACAAACCCGGCAAGCAGCAAAGTCCCACCCCTTCACAGTAGAGATCCCTAGATGTAAGAAAGTCTTCTACTCTAATAGTTTCTTCCCCAGAACTGCTAGACTTTAGAACTCCCTTCTGGGTTCCTGCTTCCCCAACTGTACTGATATCTTGCTGTTCAACTCCCTAGATAGTATTCCTGCAACTTATGTCCTTAATAGTAGCCACCTAGATCAAAATAGCACTGTGCCTTGTTTGGGGTGAAAATGTAATTAAAAAAAAAATATATATATATAATCCTTCTGCTACTTGGGTAACATGTTAAATGCTGGTGGCGGTTGCAAATGGCGGTTGTCTTGCATAGGGAAAGTTCAAAAAGCTGCTGCCAACCATTATATTTAGGCACATCTTCATGTTTAGAAGCAAACTCTTTTCAATCCGTGTTTGCTCTGCCTTTGGGCTACAAACATTTCTGACTGGCTTCTAACTTAATGGTCATGTGCTGCTGAAAAGAAAAAAATATCACATCGATCGTGTTTCATTGGAAACTTGGTACTTGCTGAGAATATGAATGTCCTGCATGCTCGACATCTCAAATGGTTCGGCCGTGTACAGTGTACAACCTCTTGCATCAACTCCATAATGCATCTGGATATCCTTAGCACTAGGGAGTGTAAAAAAAACAAGGAAAAAGTATCTCAGATTCATAAGAAGTGGTATGACTGCATGCAACCTGGATGATGATAACACTTTGATCGGAATTGAATTAAGAGCAGGTGTGAAAGCTTGACTGGAGTCTGGGACATTCGCAGCACCTTTAATACCAAAATCAAGTGAAGAAGAAAAAAAAAAAAGTAAAACTTACATCAATTTCTAAGGCTTGTTCTCCATTAATTCCTTGTAATTGAATGGTGTCCCTTTCTAGTTCTTTATTTCTTTCTAACAAGGCCTTGCCAATTTCTGCTGCCAACTGGAGATCTAAAACAGAGAGAGAAAAAGCATTAGAAACAGAAATTAGAAAATAAAGGATACTATAGCCACTTCCACCTCCAAAGAAAAGAAAAAAAACAAAAGAGGAGAAAAGATATAAAAAGAAAAGGAAGTAGGTTTATTGAATAACAAAAGGAAATGTTGATGAGAAATGTTGGTTCTCCAATGTAAGTTGAACATGAATATCAAAGAATTTGGTGACACAGCTTGGTAGGTTTGATCGAATGAGGTTGGCTGAGTGTAAATGTCACTATGATGTTGGATAGCTGCTGGGCAAACTGTAGCAGAAGTCATTTTGTGAAAGACAAGTTCAGGCACACAAAACTGTAAAAGGTGAGTTGCTCTGAACAAAGCAGGTTGATTCACACATACAGGGTGTCCATAAAGTCCGTGTGCAATTTTAAAATGAATTGTTCGAAAATCGAATCCATTTTACAGTTTATTTCTATTACCAACACAAAGTTATAAATATTTTAATGTGCACACAGACTTTATGGACTCCCTGTATAAGTTGAAAAATTGCCCTGAAAAGGGCAGGTTGAACCTCATAAAAGTGTAGAAAGTGAGTCACCCTTAAAAATGCAGGTTTGTTCTTGAATGGAGTGCTGAAACCAGAGATGTTGGTCGACAAAAGAGTCAAGTTGACAGCTGGACAGGCAGAAAGTCAGACAGTCAAACAGAAATAAGTAGTACCGTCAGAACAAGTCATATTTTTTTCTGATTCCAGGATATATCTGAAAACAGACAGGTCAATGAAGATTAGCTGATTAAAGATAACACATCACAATTTTTAGCTCACGATAATGTAAACTGACATTTAATATATTGCAGTGCTATAATATACATCAGTTAAACTAATCTTTTTCTTCATTGCGTGTTGATTTGATTTCAAAATGATGCGTTAAAAAAATATTTTAAGTCAACGTCAAGCTTCTCTTCAACAAAATGAAAGTTATCCATCTATTCCACAACACCCAATTTGTTATTAAAAAGAGCAGTGCATGTGACAAAATAAACATGAATAGGAGCTTTGGCAAGTCTTCAACTGGCTCATTTTGCATAATGGTAAAAGACCATGGTTCAATCCTCAGTCATGCCATAGCAAAAACTAAGGACCCCCCCCAAAAAAAAAAAAAAAAAAAAAAAAACAAACATGGATAGGCTAAAATTAAAGAAACTAAAAAAGAAACGATTAAGAGGAAGCCATCTATCTCTATTGAAATGACAAATAAAAGTTTGAAATGACAAATAAAAGTTTGAAATATGAAATAAGAGTTTGAAAAAGATGAAAGTATAAAATACAACTTCACACGAGCTAGATCAAATAAATCAATAAACCAAGTTGAATAAAATCATGTATTGAAATGAAAGTGATATTAGAGCAAATTCTGCAGAGTTGGTCCTGGAGTCGTTTGCTTACAAGAAACATTCCTCAAGGATGATAGCGATATTAAGGTCAAGAACTACACCCCATATCACCGATGTAACTTCTAGTGGAACATCTATAGTTGTGATTAATACAGTTCCACAAAGCCCTCACTATGGTCAACCACTTTATTTATCATTGTTTATTTTTAATGTTATGTTTCTTTTTTTTCTTCTTTTTTTTCAAAAATCTTTCTACAGATAAATGACTAAAAGCTTTGATAGAGGCAAGAGTCACTAAGCAACAATCTAACTGGTCTAAGCATAGACTGTTAAGACCAACTTCTATCTATAATAATGGAAAGGAAAAAAAAGCCTTTAAAAAAAAATAAATAAAAAAAATAACAGGAATTTATTTAAGTCATCTGCACAGTTAGGTGTAGATTGGCAAAGTTAGGACAACATCAAAGTTTAGAAATAAAGTAAGAGACTACCTTGGCTGCCAAAAATCTATGAGCAGTTTATTTTCAATGGAAGACAGCCTGTACTCGTGAATCCAGTGGATTAATCAAGCAGAGAGGAAGCGGGAGTCTTTCAGGAAACTCTGATGACTACTCTCCAAATCTTAAATGAGCTAAAGCAGTCCTTCAAGGGATAAATGAAATTAATACTCCCTGGAAACTGATTGGTCAGAATCTGACCAAATCATCTAACAGGGACAGTTCTCTGCATGAAAAAAAATAAATATTAATCTTTGTGACTGCTACATTTCCACTTTGATCAATTCCTACTCCTCCAAAATGGAGGCATAGTGAGGTGAGGGGTTAACTGAAAAAAAAAAAAAAAAATCCACCATTGAGTTTTACTAATTATGTTCCGACAAATTAAGACAAGGTACAACAATTGCTCCTGCTGGTTCTCTATGAAAGTTTTGATTTCAACTCTTGCAGAAATTGATTTCAACTCTTGCAGAAATTGATTACAATTGAGTCCAATTCTTAAAAAACCCCAAAAAACTGAACATCTCAATTCCACAAAAAAAAAAAATATCTTAATTAAGCTTCACTATTCCACAGGGGACTCATTAATATGTAATATATCGATGTTGGCATTGTTTAAATGTTCAGCCTAAATGGAGACACTGATATTGTAGCTCTTGTTAAAACTGCAAAGCTAGCATGGCCGCCCAGCGTAGCCTGGTCGTAAAGTATGCTTAAATATGATATTTTAATTCTTGTAGATTTCATATATATTATTATAGAGTTAATGTTCTATTTCTATGTTCTATCCATTTTTATATATTATAAAGTTGCAATTTCAAAAATAAAAAAATATATATCCATATGACTTGGGTGCATCAGCTTGAATCGAAACTGAAGCCAAAACTTATGAAAAAAAAAAAATATATATATATATATATATAAAACTTGAGTTCCTTCAACTATAATCAAAACCAAAACTCGAAGAATTCTTGATAAAATTATTTATTACATGAAATGGAAGGCCTTATTAATGGGACTACTTTTTTCTCCTATTTTTTTTCAGGGAAATTCGCCACTTATCAAGGCCTGAAGGCCACTCGAGGATAAGGGTTAATGTGTGCGTGTGTGCGTGCGTGCGTGCGTGCGTGTGTGTGTGTGTGGGGTGATGAAAATTGGGTAGAAATTGAATATTTAAGAAATGTTTAGCAAGAATTTATTGACACTGGACTTAAAAATGACCATGTAGTCATTCGGAAAGCAGGCTAGCGAAACAGAGTGGGGGAAATTGTTGATAGTGGTTGTAGCTAGGCGAGTGCTTTTTGTGAAAGTCTAGGATTGAGGGGGGGCATAGATTGAAGCTCTGACAAGCATCTGCCATGAAAATAATGATAGAGCAGAGCCAAGTCCGCACCGTCTCTTCTGTGGAAAAGAGGTTGCAGCGAGAAGAAAAGTAGTATCACCTATCAGATTTTGAAGCTGATTTAGAACTCTGTCAGGGCAGAATATAGGATGGTTTGAGTGGCTCCTGCCCAGATGTGCCAAGAATATTTGGCTCTTTAACAGGTAGAGGATTGTGTCAGGAGTGAGATACCTTCTGGAGTATGGAATGATGCAACCATTTTACCAGCCACCTCGGCAGCTGATTTGATGTAAATCTTCTATTTCAGGTCAGGGGTGAAGATCAGTCCAAGAAGCTTGTCTAAGCAAGGTGCTTCTTTGAGACGATAGACATACATATCAACTGCATTTGTGGTGGAAAGATAAATTAACCAGCCACCTTTTACTCCACTGCACCACGTGCTCAAGGTCAGAGGAGACTCAAGGAGATCTTGATCGTTGAGGTGTTGACAGAGATGATAGTGTTGTCTGTATATATGTCAACGAATGAACTTAGGTGGTTTGGGAGATCAGTGATGAAGACAAAGAAGAGAGTTGAGCTCAAGATTGGTCCCTTAGGTACGCTAACAATGATACTTTGATGTTTTAATACTTAATTACAAACAAAATAAACAGGATAGAGAGTGAATGTGTGTGGAGGGTTTTTAGAGTTTCTGGGTTCATACAGAGGAATAGTACCTCCCTGAGATGGTCTATGGAGTCCTTGACTCCATAAACCTCTATGCACACAGCACTATATAGACATTTTGCAGTTGCAATTTGTAACAGCCTCTCAATAAAGAATAATCATCTGAAAATTCACACCCTTCAAGAGGTATTAACCCTATTAATATGAGCATAGACAACACTGCACATCTAGAGGAGTAAACCTTGTTAAACTATCCTCTTTTTTTCAATGGGTAGCAGTAGTTCTTGCGGCATCCAGTGAAAATGTGGTAGCTTGGTCTTCCAGGGATTGTCTCTCTTGTGGTGTTTCTGTTTTAGATTTGGTTTAACTAATTCAGTTCCTATTTACTTGCCTCTCTATGAGGGTAGAGTGAGATACAAGGTCGGTTTTTAATGTGGGGGAGGGCTAGCTCTCCAAAAAGACACCAAATTGTAACAAAAATTAAAATTGCCTCAATCAAGAAGGATTTCTCATTCAGTGACCGAAGACTGAAAGATGAAGTATAATATCAGGACAGGTACTACACTTTGAAACATTTATTTGCATAAAATATAAAATATTATATTTGAAATTGTAAAATGTTTTTGATGGGGATATGAGATGAATGGATTCGCCAATCATTTTTATAACCAACGGCTGTGCTAAACAACCAATCAAAACGTCACAAAATTATTATAAAAATCGTCGAATTTTGGATTCAATCAGTTCGCCATTTATACGTCACGGACCGCATTTAATTCTTCGCCGCCATCTTGGTTACTGATCTGAACTACACCACCATCTTTGTTCAACATAATATCTCAGCTTGGTTACTATCTGAACTGCGCCGCCATCCGTGTTCAACACAATGTCTCAGAACTTAACAGAAACAAAATAGGCACAAGACTAAAGTCATCAAAAGTGTCGAGTGCATGGGGGTTGTTAGTCATCCTTGATCAAAGATGATAAAAGAAATGTTTATCTTCAGTCACCACAATACCACATTTACTCTAGGGGACCATCAAACTTAAATTGGTTTGAAATCTTTATTTTTCATAAATATGATTATATGTACAGTATTTCATTGAAGTATAATGGCATGGAAGAGAAAGAAAATCAAAAACCGGCTAGTAAAACCCTCCTCACTCTTTCTAAATAATAGAGTATCCACTATCTTCTGGTTTAGGTGAATCTCTAAATGGGAATGGAATCTAAGTGGGAGAAAGGAAAAGAAAATGGGGGATAGAGTATGGAGATTGGATGGTGTGCTACTAGCCAAAAGGCCAAGTACTTTGTTTAGTTAAAAGTTACCACCTAGCACAATCAGTATAATGTTTATTTCTTTTGGGATAATGTTGTTTGTAAATCATTCTTAAGTTGTTGGTTATTTTTGTTTTACGGCATATCGACCCTTTTCAGGTTATTTAATGCCGAATCCAGTGATTTAAAAAATTTTTTTAATAGAATACGTTTTTTTCAAGTCGGTTTCTATTTAATCCATAGTTGAGACCCTAACAGGTACTACCACTTCGGGTAAGGGTGGACCTGGGAGCAATGGCAATTAAAGGGTGGCTCCACACTCCCCAAAGCCTGCAAGCTGGGACCTCACCATTAGATATAGTTTAAGGTCATATCCAGGATCTAAATCATTCTTAAGGGTCTGGTATTTTTTGCATTCATCTTCATTTACACCACAGTCATTCAGGATTGTATATTTCTTTGTGTGTCGGCAGTTTCATGCAGTCCTTTGCATTATGGTTGTATTCTACAAAGTCTTACCTGCACTTGCTGCATCGGAAAGGCCAGTTAAAAATACATAATATACTTTGTTATTTTCTTTAATTTAATCCCTTTTTTAGAATTTATTAGACAAAATTTAACTTTTATTTTACCGTGCCAATAAATATGATCATCACTGTATATATATTAGTACTGATTTCAGAAGTAAAAAAAGAAAAGAAAGAAAACGACTTGAGTGTAATCAGTGAGAATGGAAAACAAAACATTTTGCGCTCTAGCCGTGTTCCCTACCGTTTGGGCTAATCAGGCAATTAGATAAGAAAAAATTTTAATTAAATGACTTCTAACTATAATATGATTGAATTTGCACATGGGTAAAACTAATAGAAATATGTTGGCTAGTTGAAATGAACATTTTGCATTTCGACATGCCAACATATTTCTTTATGCGTTACTCATCCAGCCAAATAAAAGTTTTACTCACTATCCTTAGTGTATGATTAGTATTTCCTACTAATTTCAGTTGGGTTAAGAGTATATTGTTAAACATACACACACGTACATCCGTTTTATTTATATAAATAATTATGGACAAGTTTGAACCTCCATATTTGTCGACGAGACAGAGTTCTCTCCTGATCAGTAGTGACTTGTGTCTAGAGGTTTGAATCAAGTGATGTGTATACCACAACAGAACGCATTTTGGCTTCTTCTGAACACATCCACCATTTTAATCTTTAATTTGTTTGGAAGAAAAAAAAAAAAAAAAAAAAAAGAATTACTTTATGATGCAAGGAGCTGCGGTGTAAGTAAATAAAGTACTTTGTAAAATTCAGTTGTAACAGTTACACTCTTCTGGAGGTTGAAGGTTCAATCTTCAGGGTGAGTAACACCCCAAAATAAAATTACAAATTGCTTAGGATTTCTACCCAGTCATGGTTGATTGAACGAGAACATGCTACCTCCGTGGATTAAATAAATGGTTCCGTTCTAAATTCGGTAAATTTTCAGATTAGGTCCACCTCCACAATTTTCTTTTAAATGATGACTTTTAGAGGTTTTCGACTATGCTGAATACGAAAATTGCATTAAAATTTTGCAGAAATAAGTAGCTATCGAGATATAAAAAGTTGTATAATGCATTGTATTCTTTGGCGGCCATCTTTTTTAGGCGTGTGCGCCATAAACAAATCGGTGCTAATGCACTTACTGATCCGCACTATTTTTTAAATCGTATTTCCAAGTTTAATTAAAGTTTTATGTTTTTTTTATTCAATTGTAAGGTTAAAGTACAGAATAGGTAAAAGCACCCTCCCCTCCCCATGTTAAGAATGGCTTTTTAAATAACATTATTATTTCAGTACGGATCAATAAGTGCATGAGTACCAACAAATCTACTCATCTATGACCGACACTGCACGCATGTAAAAAAGATGGCCGCTAAAAAATACAATGCATAATACAACTTTTTATATCTCAATAGCTACTTATTTCTGCAAAATTTCAATGTGATTTTTGTATTCAGCATAGTCGAAAACCTATAAAAGGTGTCATTTAAAAGAAAATTGTGGAGGTGGATCTAATCTAAAAAATACTCTAACGGTAAATTCTGTGCAGCTGCTCGAGTTCGACACAAAGACTCCATACTTCAACAAGATACACCTAAAGAAGGTTGGAGGTTATATCGATTGAAATGTTGTGAAAATTACAGTCAAAATGAGAACATAAATATTAAGAGAATCCAAATAAAACGAATTTTAATGTATTTAAACTATTGAATAGAAAATCATTTCTGGCTTTAAATTTCTTAGCAAATCCGCAATTAAAATTATTCAAAGTTTTGGAAGTATTTACTTCCGATACTTTTATAAATAGAGATAAAAACATTCTCTTAATAGAATTAGTTTTATAACAAACTAGCTGTACCCTGCCACGCGTTGCTGTGGCTCAATTTGGTGTAATGGAAAAATCTAATAAACAGAGAAAACGCATGTTTCTTATATTCTTAGTACAGCAATCCACTCCAAAAGTGTAAAAAAAAAAAAAAAAAAAAAAAAAATGGTACTCTTGCAGAATCTGACCAGAATCCTTAGGAGTTTCCATCAATCATGGCTTGGGCTCGACTAGCAGTCAATGGATTAAGCCGAACGTTGCTAAAATGTTGGAATGGTTAATCGAGTGTTTTTTTTTTTTTTTTTTTTTTTTTTTTGTAATCAAAAATCTTACTTTTCAATTAATATTTTGGTGGTGGTGGTGGGTACTATACACAGATTCGAAAAGTCCAAAAACAAATAAATGTAAGCAAAGGTAAGGTAAGTTACATTTCTACATAACTGGATAGTTTGTTTTTATTTAATGTAAAAGGTTTAATCAGCTCGGAAAAGCACAGTGTTTATCAATGTATTTGAAAAAGACAAATGGTCGTGGACTCTGTTGAACATGTTAAGTTTGGGAAAATAAGTACAAAAAAAAAACTGAAAAAAAACCTATACATAACAGTGTAAGAAACCCACCGAATATATGTGACCATGACATAGGCGGTGGATTTCTGACAGTATATTGTATAGTTTATTAGTTTTAACTCATTTTCCAAAACACCATAATCAACAGTGTCCGCCACCATTTGTATTTTTCAAATACACTGGTTTTCGAGTCGAGTAAACGTTACATTAAATCAAACGGGTTTGTATTACTGAACACAGATCCAAAAAAGTCGTCGAAAAATAAATATATAACAAATGTTATCTAAGGCAACATAAGTTACTTTTCTACCTAACTGGATAAGCCAGTTTGGTAGAAAAGTAACTTATTTTGCCTTTGATAATATTTGTTATACATTTGTTTTTTTGCAACTTTTTCGAATCTATGTTTACAGTAATATAAAACAAACAAAAAAAAAACATACACACAAAAAATATCCAGTTAGGTAGAAAAGTAACCTATCCTACCTTTGAGGTCCACCTACACAATTTGTTTTAAAATTACTACTTTTAAACGTTATCGACGATGCTGAATAAGAAAATCTTATTTACAGTTTGCAGAGGAAAGTAGTTTTCAAGATATAAAGACCTGTGCTATGCACTATAATTCACTGGCGGCTATGAATAAACACCCCAATCTCCCAATAAGAACAGCTTTCAGAATAAATAACGCCTACCCACCCATGTTAAAAATTGTGGAGGTAGACCTAAAGTAAAAATTTACCTTTTTTCTTTTTAAAATAAATTGTTAGTTTAAAGCACAACGCTATTGTGTACAACGGTTTTAATAAAGGAAAAGCATTAATATTTTCTTATATAAAAACAACTCCGAAAAAAAAAAAAAAGAAAAAAAAAAAAGCGTACTTTCAAGTTTGTTAGAACAAGTTTTATCGAAAAAAAAACAAAAACATTTTTTTACTTATGCTTTATTTCTTAAATATAACAATTCCTGTTTCACGCTTTTAACAAACGTAAATTTCACGTTGTCTGTTTTTTTTTTTTGTATTTTGTTACATTAGGTCCCCCTCCACGATTTGTTTTGAAATTACTACTCTTACAGGTTTTCGATGATGCTGAATAAGAAATGCATATTTACAATTTGCAGAGGCAAGTAGTTTTCGAGATATAAAGACCTGTGCTATGCAATATAATTCACTGGCGGCCATGAATAAACACCCCAACCTCCCAATATTAATGGCTTTTGGAATGAAAACCGACAATCTCCCCATGTTAAGAACAGCTTTAGTAATAAACACCCTCAATATTCCCATGTTAAGAGTGGCTTTCAGAATAAACACCCCTAACCTCCCCATGTAAAAAACGGCTTTTGGAATAAATACCCCTATCCTACCCACCCATATTAAAAATTGTGGAGGTGGAGCTAAGGTAAAAATTTATTTTTTATTTTTTTTAAAAATAAATTGTTAGTTTGAAGCACAACGCTACCACGGTTTTAATAAAGGAAAAGCATTCATATTTTCTTATATAAAAACAACTCGGAGGGGGGGGGGCGTATTTTCTAGTTTGTTAAAATAAGGGGTTTGTATTACTGTACACATAGATTCGAAAAAGTTTTCAAAAAACAAATATATGTTATCAAAGGCAAGATAAGGTCATTTTCAACCTAATTGGATAATTTTTTGTGTTTTTATTTAATGTAAAATGTTTATTCAGCTCGAAAAACATTCAGTGTTTACCGATGCGTTGGAAAATTCCAAATTGTGACGAACTCTCCGCTAAACACGGTAAGTTTGGGAAAATGAGTTTAATAAAAAAAAAACTATACCACATACTGTTAAAAACCCACCAAATATATGTCAGTGTATGCCACAGTAATATATATTGCACTAGTTTCTAACAATATTTTGTATATTTTTTATTTTTAACTCATTTTCCCAAATGTAATGTGTTCAGCAGAGAGTTCGGCGCCATTTTGAATTTTCCAACACATCGGTAAACATTGTATGTTGTCGAACTGAATAAACATGTTACATTAAATAAAAACACTAAAAAATTATCCAGTTGGGTACAAAAGTAGCTTATCTTGCCTTTGATAACATTTATTTGTTATATATTTGTTTTTTGACAACGTTTTCGAATCTATGTGTAAAGTAAAACAAACCCAAAATAAGTTTTATCGAAAGAAAAAGAAAAAAAAACAACAATTTTTTACTTATGCTTTATTTCTTAAATGTAACAACAATTGTTAGTTTAAAGCACAACACTAATGTGTACCACGGTTTTAATAAAAGAAAAGCATTCATAAAAACATCTCGGGGAGAAAAAGTGTACTTTGAAGTTTGTTAAAATAAGTTGTATTGAAAAAAAAAACAAAAAAAAACATTTTTTTTACTTATGCTTTATTTCTTAAATGTATCAATTTGTGTTTTACGCTTTTAACGATTGTTAAAAAAAAAGTTGTTTTCGTCATTTCAAAATGGTATAATTTTATCGTAAGGACCGCCACAATGAATTTAAATTTAAAAAATTGGGAATGTTTTTTTTATACTTATCGATAAAACATATAATGAAATATTGTAATCCGGAAGTCATCAACTCGTGGACCGCTCATTTCTACCGGAAATAAAATGGCGAAAAAGTTCCGCTTTACAAAAAATATTTTTATTTCATTTAATATTAATTTCTATGTTACTATTTTAATGATTAAAAAACACAGCGTGTTAAAGTCAAAATCGTATTTAATATTAATTTCTGTGTTACTAGTTTAACGATTTAAAAAAAAAAAAGAAAGTGTGTTATAGTCAGAATCGTTATTTTTCGTCATCTTTTCCCCAACGAATAAAAGTTGTTTTTTTTAATAAGGTATATTTACTTTTTAATATTTAAAAACCCAGTTAGATGACAAAGATTTTTTTTTTTTTTACACGGTGGTCACCACTTATCAAGGCCTGGAAGCCACTCAAGGATAAGGGTTATTGTAAGTACAGTACGTTAGTGTGGAGATTTAATGAAGTGTTCACTTAAGGGGGCAGTTCATCAGGAATTTGTTTATGTTGGACTTGAAGACATCCAGGTCCTAGTCAGGTGGGAAGCAGGCAGACGGAACAGAGTTCCACAGGCATGCAGTTCTAAGAAAGAAGCTTTGTTCATGGAATCTACGTTTGCATTTAGTCACAGATAAAGAGTGGGGAAAATTTTTCACAGTGGATTCAGCTAGACGGGTGTTTTTCATGAAAGATTGGCGAGGGGGGACCAGAGATTGGAGTTCAGACGAGCACCTGCCATGGAAATACCGATAAAACAAGGATAGGCTCGCAACGTCTCTTTTGTGGAAGAAAGGTTGCAGGGTAGAGAAAAGGGCATCCCCCACTAAGCCACGAAGTCTATTTTGTACTCTGTCAAGGCAGGATAGGCTTTTTTAGCAGCTCCTGCCCAGATATGGCAGCAGTACTCCATCCTTGGACGTACTTGGCTTTTATATAGATAGAGAATTGCATCATTAGTGAGATATCTTCTGGAGCGGTAGAAGGATCCCACCATCTTTCCAGCGACCTTGGCAACAGACTTGATGTACGCGTTCCATTTCAGATCAGGAGTAAAGGACAAACCTAGAAGATTATCAAAACATGGGGCTTCTCCTAGGCGAGAGCCATCCATTTCAATTGATGCCAGATGGGGATCAGAGCGTTAATGATGTAAAGATAAGAGTTTGGTTTTGGATGCATTAAAGGTAACCAGCCACGTCTTCCCCCACTGAACCACGCGCTCGAGATCAGAGGAGAGAGAATTAGATTCACCGTTATAAAATTTCACAGAAAACGGGATTGTAATTTCTAGTTTATCGATTTTGAATAAACCAGACGTTCCAGTTTTTTACATATAGATGGGTTCAGTTAATAAATTAATGAGAAAACTATACTGTAAAAATTAAATATTATTTTCATAACGCTAGTTAAAAAAAAAACAATAATTTAATAATAAAAAAAAATACAGTGTAAAAATAAATTTTTTAAAGTCATAAAAAAGGGCATAAAAAGAAAAAACACACCACACAGGCAAAGCCGGGTAAGTACAATTCACTAATATATATATATATATATATATATATATATATATATATATATATATATATATATATATATATATATATATACACATATATATAATTTAAAGGAGATTAGAACAATAGTCTAAAGAGCAGAGTGTATTTAATGTAATAGTGAAATTACTAGTGTAATTAAAATACAGGAAAGAAAAAGTGCTCGTTGTAATTTAGATATATAATAAGCTCAATAGGTAAATATCCTAGAGCTAATTTAATATTTAGTAATGTGATTGATAATTTAAAATTTAAAAATCAAATTTTAATTAAATTAAAAATCCGTTTCATAAGAAGGAACAACAACAAAATCAATTATTTGTACGATCGTTTCGGAAAACAGTGTTTTTATTGTGGTAGACATCAAGTTACGGACAATAATTATTACATATAGTTTTTTAATAAACAAGGTTTTCTCATCAGCAAATTATGAAGGGTTTTATTAAATTTAAATTTTAAATTTTAAATAAAGGTCTGGATTTAAAATTGTATAATATTGGACTTAAACCAAATTTATATTTTACTCTATTTCTTTTCTATTTCTAACCCATATTAATTTTCTTATCAATTTTAAATCCAGACCTTTATTTTAATTTTTTCCAGATACATCTGCCTTACTTTTAATGCTAGGTTTATTTATGGTGTCTTTTAAATTTAAATTTAATAAAACCCTTCACAATTTGCTGATGAGGAAACCTTGTTTATTAAAAAACTGTATGTAATAATTATTGTCCGTAACTTGATGTCTACCACAATAAAAACACTGTTTTCCGAAACGATCGTACAAATAATTGATTTTGTTGTTGTTCCTTCTTATGAAACGGATTTTTAATTTAATTATAATTTGATTTTTAAATTTTAAATTATCAATCACATTACTAAATATATATATATATATATATATATATTGTTAATGGTGCTAAACAATTAAAAATGTGCTAGATTTGGAAGATTGCTTTTATTTATTTATTCTAATAGATATACAGGGTGTCCGCAAAGTCTGGCTACATTATGTAGCCAGACTTTGTGGGCACCCTGTATACACACACACACACACACACGTGTGTATATATATATATATATATACAGGGTGTCCACAAAGTCTGGGTACATTATGTAGCCAGACTTTGTGGACACCCTGTATATATTTTTTGCAGAATACGGACCATGCTGAAATATTAACGTGATTTAGAAACACATTCTTAACATGGAGAGGGTGGAGCAATTTTTGTTTTTCTTTTTAACTATTGTACTTTAACCTAACATTTTAATAAACAAAAGATAGAGTAAAAATTTAATTTAACAGAAATTCTATCTAAAAACAAACAAACAAAACAAAACAAAAAAAAAACAATAGCACGGTCTGTAAACTACATAAGTACCATTTGTTAAAACTACATTTGCATATGATGAATAATTTCCTTTTATGAGCACTCGAATACAAAACTTGACAAACACTTCTGCAATTACCATCTACATTGCAGGAATTACTAAAAGCAAATATAATTTCAAGTATCATTTCAGATCAAATAATCAAGTAATTTAAGAACTGATGTTTGTATCAAGGTGCATGCAATTGTGTAAAAGCTATAGGTTTATTTTTAGACTAAAATGCAACAATGACATTCTTTTTGTGCAGTTATTATAAATGGTGTCGTTCAACACACAATAGCTTCTTATAGACAGTGACCCAGAGGCAAATGACTTGGCTTTACCTGCTTGCCTACCACATTCCAAAGAATGGCTCTGAGCACTGCTCATCTCAATGAACACTGAACATGGCCGAGCCTTACAGGGAGCTTAAAAAACAACATGGCTGTTTGGACGTGATTTACAGCAGTGTGTATGGATTAAAATATCCTCAAAAGCTTACGAACCAAATGAAGGACAATGACTGGTGGGGAGAGGTAGGAAAATGCCAATGAAAATTTAGCTTAGAAAATAGTTTTTTGTTTTTTTTTTAAATAGGCAAAGAACTAAATTCATTTGAGAAACTAAAAGAATACTTTTAAACTTCAGAAACAATTTGAACCAATTTGTATTTCTGCTTTGAAATGACTACCATTATTATTACGAAAAAATGTACCATTACTACTACTATTGCTCTATCAAAAATTGCTTCCATTACTACTAATATTGCTTTATCTTAAATTGCTTCCATTACTACTAAATATTGCTTTATCTTAAATTGCTTCCATTACTAATATTGCTTTATCTTAAATTGCTTCCATTACTACTAATATTGCTTTATCTTAAATTGCTTCCATTACTACTAATATTGCTTTATCTTAAATTGCTTCCATTACTACTAATATTGCTTTATCTTAAATTGCTTCCATTACTACTAATATTGCTTTATCTTAAATTGCTTCCATTACTACTAATATTGCTTTATCTGAAATTGCTTTCATTACTACTAATATTGCTCTATCTAAAATTGCTTCCATTACTACTAATATTGCTTTATCTTAAATTGCTTCCATTAATATTGCTTTATCTTAAATTGCTTCCATTACTACTATCATTGCTTTATCTTAAATTGCTTTCATTACTACTACTATTGCTCTAACGTTTTCATTTTTACCATAAAATGGGTTTCTATTAATTAAATCAATTATTTAAAATAACTTTTTTTAAATACCGTATATATAATATAGAGGCAAAGCTTGAATATAGGTATTAGAATGCTTAATTTGCATAACTATGATTTACGCAGTTTATATAATAAATATTTGGTGCTATTCATTTGTGATTTTATTGTCCTACTTTTCGTATATATATTCAATGGCTTTGTCAATATTAACAGTAATTATTTAAAATGATTGAGTGAAAGAAAAAGATAAATTACAAAAACCTTTCTTAAAAATATGTGTGAACTTTCAGGGGAGGTTATTTAACATTAACATCGCTGGCTAGAAAGAAAAAACTTCATAGAAAAGAAAAAGGTTGAATGCTTATTTATTCTCACACACACACACACACACACACACACACACACACACACACACAATCGCTCAGGAAATTGTTGCTTTAGCATGACTTAGAATCGGAACTCGCAAAGCTGGGGTTTCTAGCCCATGTGAAGAAGGGGGGAAAAAAGTAGTAGTAGTAGTAGCAGTAGTAACAACGACAACTAAAGAAGCTCCTCATAAAAGGGGGAAAAGCGCATAAGCACCTAATAAAAAAGAAAGATGAATAAAACACGTTTATGAATGAAAGTGTTGCTGTGGAATGCCATGGAATCGAAACTCACACTCAAACAGTTTTGCATAACTTTTATGTGTCCTTAAGATTAAAATCAAGATATGATACTAGACTTTATGCCTAGAATCCTTATTCCATTTTTCATTAAAATCCATTACATTTTGTTTCTAGAAAATGTCTAAAATTAAATTCTAAGCTTAAGGTTTTTTTTATGAAAATGAAATCCAGGGAATCTTGCTTAACTGATCTCAAATGAGTATAGGTCAAATTTTCTTTCACTAAGGAAGCCCACTCGAGGACAAGTGTTAAAAGAGTGTCAGGTTGGTGGTGAGACAGCGTGGAAGTGGTTGGTCATGATAGTAGTGATTGGGCAGAATTTCATTATTTAAGAGCACAGCAGAAGAATTTGTTTAGATTGGACTTATCTTAATTAGCAGACAATCAGTCCAGCAGTATTGCATTCCACAAATGGGCAGTTCTGAGAAAGAAACTTTGCTCATAGAAGTTTCATTTACATTTTGCCTCGGATTTGTGTTCTGATATTCATAATGAGCAGCTAATTTGTCTAGAAGTAAATCCTATAAAAACAAATAAGCATATAGACAGACCTAAACTTTATAGAGAGAATAGATGCAAAATGGCGTCGCTCCAAAGTAGATTAGGACATCAGAAAAAAACATTTTTTTATTTTTTACTAAAATTCTACTTAATATTTTTCAGTAATTTTTGGTGTACACAAATACTTTTGTCTAATACGTCCTGTTATTTTATTTTGAACTGCCCTATTTCACTTGTGCATTAATCTAAATAATCACGCTAATATTTTTGGTGCTCGGTTAAAATGTCAATGGAAAAAAATAGCAGGGTAAAAATGACAAAAGTGGATAAATTGGGCAAAATGGCAATTTGACCACAGAAAATTATGACCATCTGAGAAGGGCAAGTTTAAGACCCCCTCCCTCTCAATATTTTAATGTAAATATTTTTGACTAGATATTTACACTAGAGGGGGGGGGGCTGCACTCCTCCTCCTCTTATTTTAAATGGGACCAAATTCCGAGCATTAAATTTTTTTATAATTTTCAATGTTAATTTTTAAAAGGAGGACGCTAGGTTTCTTTCTACTCCTAACTGCCGTAAAAACACAAATCGTAGCATGTTTAATGAATTTGATGACTATAATTAATGTTATAATTGATAGCTGACATTAGGATTAAATTAGATTCGGTAAGTGTTAAGATCAATGGTCCAAAGAGTTTATTAAAAGGTTTTGAATAAAATTAGTATATATCTATATAATTATAAAACTGTGGACTTTGCTTGTTTGCTTGCATTTTGTCTTCGACGATCAATTGATTCTATCTTTTTAAAAAAAATTTATTAGGTTCAATATAATAATCGATAGTAAATTTTCTCAATAATAATAATAATATGATATTTATATGAATTTTGTAAACATATTTAAATATATCTTATGACAGGGCAACCGGCTAGTATATATATATATGAACCATCTTCCATTAACGTGATTCCTTTAGATTTTACTTATGGAAATGGAAATTTAATCAACTTTTTTGGATTTTACTGTTATTAGATATTTTACCCTTCACCAAACCATCCATTCACGTAAAATCACCTTTTTCTTCCCCCTATTCCCTCTGCTTCACTATTTTTTTTTACCAAATTCGATCCTGCATTTTGCTAATCCCTACCCTCTGATAAGAAGGAAAGTATTTCTTTGAAATTCCACGGATTAAGGACTATCCACTTATTTTGTGCTTCCTTTTTAAAATTAAATATCTTTTTCAGTGTTTTTTTTAACATGTTTTATTAACTACTTGTTATATATATATATATATATATATATATATATATATATATTTGCAAAATCAAGACAACAAAATATGAAATGAGGACATCATATAGTGTATTTCCTGATGTATTACAATTGTTTCATAACTATTTGGACAAATTTAAACATTATATCATTTAAAAATATTCCAAAAATAGCTACTCTTCAAACACTAAAATACCTTTATTATACATATATGAATATAGTCATACTCTATTTTAAGGGATCAAGCAGCTGGACTCACCTCTTACTCATCGTTTTATATTTTTTGTTTATTTATTTTTTGATTGCCTTTGAATTCAAATTTTAAGTGATTTGTTTAAATTTTTCCAAATAATTATGAAACAATTATAACACATTAAGGAAATACACCATATGATGTTCTCATTTTATATTTTGTTGTCTTGATTTTGAAAATATATTATATGCATGTTCAATTATGAAAACCGATAATCATGAAGCATAATTTATTGAGTCAATTAATATTGACTTTAATTTTATTGGTATATGAACATTACCGAAATTCTAATATATAAAAATTTTGGTTTAAAAATAATAAACTTATCAAGATAGAGAAAGCTCAACACTTAAGACTAACTATGGAATTTCTGCCGCACCCCAAAGAACTCAAATTTTTATCAGACAATCTCGGACAAGAATGGGATACATGGAAAAACAAATTCAAGTTATTTTTACAAGCAATAGAGTCAGATAAAAAGCCGGAGAAAGTTAAAACATCGATACTATTGACCTGAATAGAAAATGAAGGAAGAAAAATTTACTACACCTTCAATTTCGAGAATGAAGAACAAAAATACAACTTGGAAAATGTGATAGAAAAATTCGACTTGCACTGCCAACCAAGAAAAAAACTAACTTTTCTCACATACCAATTCTTGACTTGCAAACAAAAAAGAAACGCAAAGATTTGATGAATTTGTCACCGAACCACGACAAAAAGCAAGCAAATACGAAATTGGAGAACTTACCGAGAGACTAATAAAAGATATTCTCATCTGTGGCATTAACAATAACATGTTTTGAGAAAGAACGCTGAGAGAACCGTCGTTGGATTTAAAAAAAGCAATTTAAGCAGGGCTCAGTGCCGAAGAAATGAAGAGACACTCTAAAATAATGGCCACGTCAGACACAGAAAATATACCGCTAATTCGGGACATGAAGAAAAACAGAATAACAAAAAACAAGATGTCTGCCCATGCAACCTTTAAAGAAGACAAAAAGCCCGCCAAAACACAGTACTGGATTGAAAAATGTACCTATTGCTCTGGGTCGAACCAGAAATACAACTGTCCCGCATATAACAAACCCTGTACATCTGGGGAGAAAAAGGGCATTATGCACGAATGTGTCAAACAAAAAAGAAAAAAATTATACAATGTTGGACGATCATACAACTCAGACCACATGGAGTCAGACCAGTCTAACTTGGACGCCATATTGAAAAAAAATATACACGTGCTCCAAACTGACAAGTAGAAAATAAAACTACAAGGTAATGAAACATTAATTTTAAAATTGATACAGGAGCTGAAGTGAATGTAATACCAGTTAAGATTTACAACACAATAAAACCTAAATTAACAAAACAACGATAACACTAACTGTATACAATAGTACAAAAATTCCGATAATAGGAAGCTGCATAATACAGCTAGAAAACAAAGACATAAAAATAAAAACCCAGTTTATCGTAGCAGATGCAAATGCAGTAATTAGTGCAAACACAGCAGAAAATCTGGGATTGACAAAAAGAATATATGCGATAAACCCAGATATAAAACCTGTTATAAATCCCAAGAAATATCCTATGTGGCATGAAACCAAAATTAAAAAAGGAACTTGAGAAAATGACAAAAATGGGAATAATAAACCCCACTGAATAACCTCTAATGCACCATGAAATACTAGTAGCACCATGGACGAAAGTAGCGACAGACATTTTTTATGTATACAATAAAGCATATGTATACTAAACAACGAGATACTTTGATATCTACAAACTTGATGACTGTAAATCACGCACAGTAATCAAGAAAATAAAAAACACTTTCGCAAAATTTGGTTTTTAACAAATAGTGATCAGCAACAATGGACCATAGTTCGCATCATCAGAATTTAAACAATTTTTTGCTAAAGATTGGGATTTCAAACACATCACGACAAGTCCGAACTATTCACAATCCAATGGACTAGTAGAAAGAAATATACAAACTATAAAAAGGACACTAATAAAGTCACTTGAAAGCAACCAAGACCAATATCTAGTAATGTTAACACTATGGACATCACCGTTAAAAGATAAATCATCGTCGCCAGCCCAACAACTAATGAAAAGAATGCTTAGGACAAACCTTCCTAACATCATGCATAAAAAATCAATGAAAAGGCATGAAGTTGATAAAAAGTCTAAAGAACTACCAACACTAAGCAAAGACGACACTGTTCGTATTCGCTCCCAAGGAAAATGGAACCTGAAAGGTAAAATTGTTAAAAAACTAAAAGAGCCTCGTTCGTATTTAGCAAAAACAGAACAAGGAAAATATTTAAAACGTAACAGGCGTCACTTCTTAAAAACAAATGAAAATCCAACGCGCAAAGTTATATACGACTATGGAAACATATTCAGTCAAGAAAATAGTTCAAGACAAGCCCTATCACAAACGGACACGGAAAAGAGAACAACAACGAGAGGAAGAACAATTAGGCTTCCAGCCAGATACAGACACTAATTAAATACAAGTAAAATAAAAATACAAAACCTTTTTTATTAGTAAAAAAAACCCCAAAAAAACAAAGATGTTATATACATCAAGCAACACGAGTTGTCTCCCCTTGACTGGGATTACTCCCACGATCACCATTGCCTGCAACCTCCTACCACACAATCACCTGGCATATCGTAGTAGCAAAAACTACTACTTCTTTAGTTTTAATAAAGCTTTTATCCCGTTCACACGTGCATCTCTCTCTTCTCCCCATGTTATCGCTAACCCTTTACTAATACATGCCACATAATACAACACTTACTCCCATTTTTATCTAAATGCAATATTTTAACTTGATACTTATGAAAACGATTGTGTGTGCGTGCGCGCGCGTTACTATCAGCAAAAGAATATTTTTAGTAATGTCGCTACTTCTTAGAACTTGGGATAGAATTACAAAAGAAATAGTGTCTCCAGCAAAACCGGATTAAAGAATAGTTCATTGTATCTAATAAAGGATTAAGCTTTGCACAACACTACACTCGCTGTGTTTACTTAGTGGAAAGAAGATATTTTTTTTGCTTTTATAAATAACATATGCCCCTTCTTGCTAGGTTAGGAAGTTGATATCATGGTGAACTGAACAACATCGACTATCCCCCCCCCCCCCGACACACACATCAAAGGACGAAGTAATCACTGAAAGTATGATATAACGACTGAAAACTAAAGCTCTCAAACACGAGGTTAATGATTAGGATGATAATATAACAGAATTAAAGTATACTGACCCCCCCCCCGCCACACACACACACAAAAGGGGTACATGTTTTCTGTGAAAATGGTCTCATTTCAACTGAACCTTAAAGTCGGAAGTTACATCGGCTGAAACGTTGTGAAAATAACTCTTAGGATGAGTGAAATACTCCATATAGTAATGTTATCATTTTTTTTTTTTTTTTTTTTTTTACGAAACACAGCTTTAACTCCATCATATTGACACATGGACTTTTTTTTTTCTATAAGATGGGACGATAGGCACCTTACAAAATTCATGACAGAATTACCCCGGCCCACCCCCTTATATGCAACACGATGTAACTTTATTATAAATTAATATTATCAATATAACTTTTGTACCATTTAAAAGAAGGGCAAAATAAACTAGTAATAATTTTTTTTAACATTTTATCATCATAACAAAATAATGAAATTGCGAGACGAAAATCATGTTTACATAATTGGCGCTTTAAAATAACGTTTCCATGTCGTAGGCATTCCGAAAGTAAAAACATACCTGTTTTTAATAAATCTAGCAAAAACTCAACTAATGGTCAGATTTTCTGTCTATTTTTCGATACTTATCTATTTTAGAATACAATAACATAAAATGCAGTTTCCGTGAAATATATGAATGGAAATATTTTTTAATGTGTGCCCCCACCCCCTATTTATTTATTTTTTTTTCAAAATTTAAACAAAATATATTTAATTATCTATAATATAATCGAAATTTCTATTTATTATGAAACATAAGAGTTCAAACAAGTAAAAAGTATTTATTTTTTAAAAAATTTAAATACACATATTGAACAAAAACTTACCTTGAAGTTGCAATTAAAAAATTTATATAAATTTAATAGTTTTTTTTTTTTTAAATAGCGTTTTTTCTAATTAATATATACTATAATCAGTTGAATTGCCAAAGAAAGAAACTTTCTAAAAATTAATTTTTACAATGATTAAAATTCCATTATTTCAAAATGTCCCGTTACAACATAGATTTTTAATTGTGTTTAATTTATTTTTAAATATAAAGTTTTGATATAAAAATGGCTCTTATCAGCTATTTTATCGCCAGATTTAAACAGATTTTAAAATATTATTGCACAAATATTAAACATTTTGTAGACTACCCTCATATTTTGTCTCTTTACTAAACAAAAGTAATTAACCAAATGAACACTTGTACATATTTAGTAAAACCGTATTTCATATTTAATATACAAATGTTTATAATATTATTAATCGTTAAACTGTGTAAATCTTAAAACCTAACAAAATTATAACAAAGATTAATTATTAATTGCAGTGTAAGATAAACAAAGGTTTTACAAAATCATTAAGTCGTTTCTGCTTTTCCATAGTTCGTATAGCTAACACAAGTCTGACGTCACGGAATCATGCGCTCCATTTTTCAAAATCCTATGGGACTATCTTTATATGCATAAAGACACACAATATCGTGCACATCCAGTTGAAAGGCACTAACATTAAAACATAAATCACCGAAAATGTTTACCTAATATGAAGATAAATTTGAAAAAAAAAAAAAAAAAATATTAATGACAAGACTTGTACATTTATAAAGCACAAATGTTTACATCTGAATTTTATCAAAATAATCACAAAATAAACGTAACATCACAAGTTGAAATTAAAGGGAATTTTATTAGATTTACCAGTTTTTGCTAAACTCTAGGCTGGTTTGTGATAACTAATATAAAACGAAAATTAAATTTCTCAAAATCAGAACAGAATCAATCCAGATAAATCTTGCACACACAAAACGACTTAAGAATATTTATCATAAACAATTGAAAGTTGCTAATCTTAACAGTTTAACTGCAGTTTCATGGTGCACCTTATTAGAAGCGGATTCTTTTTTGTGCAGCCTCATATATTTGATTTTAAGCCAAATCTTAACGGTATTTTTCACATTTATTTGGCACAACATCATTGCACAACAGAAGATAAATCTCTCTCTCTCTCTCTACACACACACACACACACACGTGCATTTTTGCATTTAATGAGAAACTATCATAAAAGTGCTATTTCATCTAATGTCATAACCAACAAATTCTTAGGTCAGCTATATCAGTAATTTGCTAATATGTTTCTGTCCTCTGAAGAGAAGAATAGCATTCTTTAAAACTCCGCAGATTAAGGATTTCTTTTTTTCTTTTTTTGAGCATTCTGTCGAACTATAAATTTCAATCTACAATATATATATATATATATATATATATATATATATATATATATTTTGTGTACAGAAAGTTGTTGGTTGAGACAGGTCATTGGTACCGTCGGTTTCAAGCCCGATAATAAGGCCCGTTTAAGGTATCCTTATCAAGCTCTCTTCAGCCAATATTCGTCGAATATTGGCTGAAGAGAGCTTGATAAGGATACCTTAAACGGGCCTTATTATCGGGCTTGAAACCGACGGTACCAATGACCTGTCTCAACTAACAACTTTCTGTACACAAAATATAAGTACGCTCTTAAAATTTGGATTTTCCTTTTAATTGAGCACTCTGCTGGAATTCTTTTTCCAAAAAAAAACTAATCATATATATATATATATATATATATGTGCATCTGTCAGTTTGTGCAAGGAATGGTCTACCAAACTGTAAATTTTTGGTCTACAGATTTGAAACTTCATATATAGAAGATGTGGAACAAATTAAATCTGGTTTTTGCTGGTAAAAATAGCTGCTATGGGGACAAAATTTGTAAAAAATTGGAACTTTGCAAGCCTAAGTCGACTAAACATGTTATTTCTTTGCATGCACAAATATACATTTATATCTTTATTTTTAAGTTTTTGCATGTGTATGGATATAGATCAGACGGTAACAAATAATGCTAATGTTTTGGTTTTGATTCTAGTCGATGGTATCCAAGTCATTTTTTTTTTAAACTTTTGAAATCACTACTATATATTAGGTACAATATAATAATCAACAGAGAATTGGCTCTATTATAAATACGAAATGTGCATAAATTAAAATATATTTAAGTGTATATTAAAACCGGGTAACGCCTGGCGACCTGCTAGTTATGATGACTGAACTTATGCATTCATGAACTGAAACTTTCATCATTCTGTTGCAGATATTGATGGTGTGAGACTAAGAAAACAACCTCTATCATGAGCATGCATCAGAAGCAGAGATGGGTCATTAGAGATTCCTCCATGCAGAAAAAATTGAATTGATCAACGTTCACCAGCGACTGCGTTTACGAAGCCGATGCAATTGATGTCAGCACAGTTGGAAGATATGTTTGTCGATTTCAGAGTGACGACAGAGATCTGAATGACAAAGTGTTCTCTGGAAGCTCATGCACAGCTATCACCTCAGAAAACACAATGCACCTCGACTAACTCATCCATGCTGATTGGCAATGGTGGATGAAATGAGCGTAGAATTGAACGTGGGTGGCAGTGCACTGGAAACAATGTTGTCATCCCCAGGATACAACACAGGGTATGCTAGGTGGGTTCATGTAGGACCAAAAAGACTTCCAATGAAATGTCCATCAGGACTTCTTGAATCAGTTCAACATTGAAGTATTCTTGGACTGAATCATTACTGGTGACTTTGGACAGCTCACTGTAAAGGAACTGTTTTGGGAGTCTTGATATATTTTGAACTCTTGATTCCTTACTTATCAAGGCCAGGAGCAACTCAACAATAAGGTTTAATGAGACCGAAATGTTTGAGCTGGAAAATGAGGAAAACTATGGGAGTACTAACACTGGTCAATCGTATAAATAGTGCTATTTATGTGACAGTTTGTAACAAGTATCTGTTAACATTGTTAACTTGAAGACATCCGAGTTGCAGTCTGCAGGAAAGCAGTCCAGCGGTAATGTTTTCCACGGGCAAGAAGTCCTTGCATAGAAGCTCTGCCTATGAAAATTTCACTCAATGGGAGATTAATTACCATCTGTCAGTTTATAAAAAGAATCATCATAATGACGACGGCGATGATGAGTGAACGTCTTAAGTCTTGTGCACAGTGGAGCATATTCGTATTATTATCTACATGGCAACTGATTATTTGGATTCTTATTACAACTAGGTTCTTCTAGTAGTAGTAGTAGTCGTCGTCTCTGAACAGTTGCTATAGAAACTAGCTGGAAGAAAAGACTAATGGTTGCAACAAGTGGGAGGAGGTTGCGAGTAGGGAAGAATAAAACTGACCAGTCAGCAGATGAGGGAGGGTGGAAGTTGTGAAACTTACTTGACATTGTTTTATTGGTAAAAAAGGAGGAAAGTAATCAGGATGGGTGCCTAATGGGAGGGAAATAAAATTAGTCACAAGTGGAAAATTCTTGAATTTGCTTAATAATTAAAGAACTGGTATTCATCTTGTGGCCAGGCCATTCAGATGAATTATTTTATTATGTGTAGGACACACCCTCAGTCAAAAATGATGGGTGAAAAAAAAAAAAAAAAAAAGTAAAAGAAAAATACTTCGCCAGTGTTTTCACTATTTTCATATACAATAACATTTTATAAAAAATTCTCAAACAGGAAAGTTTTTAAAAAGAAAAAAATAAATCAGTATAAAACCGGAAATAAAAAGAAAATGTCTCATGAAAACGGATTGAAGGTGGAGGATTGTCTGACTTGCTATTTGCTTTCTCAGTTCCTTCTCAATACTTGAAATGGATTAGTCTAGTAGTTTCTTTTTTACTTGCTAGCATGTGTATAAAGGAACATATATATATATATATATATAATCTGAAGTCATTGTTTTCCAGAGGTTAACTAACCAATGAACTTTGCCTTTGAATAAGCTGTATCGTCCGAATGGATGTCTAGTTATTGGAAACTAGCTGACTAAAACATGACTGTGTAGCAACATATTACTGCTTATGTAAAAACAAAGTGTGTGTGTGTGTGTGTGCGCGCGCGTGCGTGCGCGTGTGTGTGTGTGTGTGTGTGTGTGTGTGTGTGTGTGTGTGTGTGTGTGTGTGTGTGTGTGTGTGTGTGTGTGTGTGTGTGTGTGTGTGTGTGTGTGTGTGTGTGTGTGATAATCACATTGACACACCAGTTCTTATTAGATCACCAAAATTAAGCAAGGATGAGCCTGGCTAGTATCAAGTGGATGACCATTTGGGAATACTAGGCACTGTATGTATTGCTTTAGGAGGTAGTAATTTTCAGGTTAGTATATGAGGGGGGGGCACATTTAAAACCACTGGAAGAGATTCACTCTGTCTTCATTCAGACATGCATCTAGGAAAAGGAAAACTGATGTAAAACATTAGATCTACATTCTGCTCTGTCTGTGGCAATCATTTGCACTGACTGAGGTTAGCAGTGATTCCAAAACCTGTGGATGGACCTACACAAAGCCTTCGCCATTATAAACAAATCATGTGTGGATTTCGGACAACTTAGTTGCCAGAACCTCATACGTCGAGAGTCGATGAACGAGTCCATTTTATATATATATATATATATATATATATATATAATGTAAACGTTAATATAAATACATCTATATATATATAAAAGCGAAAATGTATGTATGTATGTGTGTTCGCTTTTTCTGTATGTCTACAAAAGGCTTTTTTGGCCGTCATTCTCGGTTGGCTCGCTCCTTAAAACCTTTTATATGCTGTCTAAATAATAATATCTACGACTAAGGAACTCGGGTCGCAGCTATCTTTAATTTACCCGACTTTTACAAGTTATTTTCGAGATATTTTTTGATCGCCGTGTAGCGGGGAAAATAGAAACTGGTTTCCAGCGCAAAACTAGGTCAAACATCGGGTGACTTTCTCGCACCTGCTAATTTTACTTTATAAACGTCAACTTAACACACTTATCAATTCATCTGTTCCCGTGGTCGAGATGATTAGGTCGCAGGGTTTTTTTCCATTTCCTTTCCACCTCCGCATCAAAGGTTCAGGGTTCAAGCCTACTTTTCTACTAAAACTTTTTTTTTCTTTTACACCTCCAAACACCCGGCCAGCAATTTTTTCTTTTGAACAGGGTTGTTTTGATCTCCCCCTCCCACCCACCAACACACACCACCAAACACCTGGGCAATGCCGGGTACCCCCGCTAGTCTTCTATATATATAAAAGCGAAAATGTTTGTATGTATGTGTGTTTGTATGTCTCGCAAAAACTTTCGACACGGGTCACGGATTTTCACGCGATTGGTATCATTTTAAAGTTCCAACCTTCGCACGACAAATATAAAAAAATTGGCCAAAAACATTAATTCCTTCACCCTAAAACCATCAGTTTTCTATAGGGAGGGGTCAGCAAAAACCATCCTCTCATGAGCAATTCGTTTCTACGCATGCGCAAATGATGTCAGAACATGATTTAGTTTAAATATTTAAAAAAAACGATCCAATTTCATCGACGTCGTCTTAGCTCAGTTGCTTAGAGGGCGGGATCATTGGGTTCGAATCGTAGTGTGAGGTGTCTTTTTCGATTTTTTAAATTTTAATATTAAAACAGGGTTATTTAAGCCATTTTCACGTTCTATGTTTTTTTTTTTTTTTTGGTTTTTATTTTTCAGATTTTTTAAAGCAGTTTTAACGTTCGTTTTTCTGTTTTCTTTTTCCATCACATTCGTATTTTCCTTTTTTGTTTTTCTGAATTTTACATTTAACATCGTTCGTTTGCCTTACGCTAGATTTTTTGGGTGTTTTTTTTCGATTTTTTTAAGTTTTAACATTTTAATATTTAAAAATATTTACTTCGCTTATTCTTATGTTTTGATTAACACCCTCGCCCGAGCACACATACCTCTAAACACCCGGGCAACGCCGGGTACCCCCCGCTAGTAAAAATATAAATAACGAAAGGTGGTGTGATAAGTAGTATAATGGATTCATCCGATAAATACAGTAGTTTTGTAAATAAATACATTTTTCTTAGATAAAGACGAACAACCCAGTTAAGGAGAATATTTTTAACAACATAAATAGGCTAGTAAAAAAAAAAAAATTAGTCTGATGTGATATTATTGGATTGAAAAAAGAGTTGAGATGGAAATTTGGTTTTCTTAAAAGGAAAAAAAAAAAAAACTTGCAAGTTAATGCAAAATAGAGAAAAATAAATCATTTTCTCATACAGTAGGCACCGCCAAAAATGGCCGAAAAATCAAGTTGTTGTTTTTTAAAATGAAATTACATTTATTAAAATCCATTATTTCTGAGTAACTTTTTTTTTCCAGAAAGATAAAACCCTGAATTTTATCATATAGGAAGCAGAATAATGTAAAACTTTTTCTACTATTTTTAATTAAATTTGAAATGTTAAATTTTCCCCAAAAGTTAACAATTGGCGTTTTTTGTTTTGCACAAAAAACGTATATAAATAGTTTTAAAAAAAGGTTTTTGAAAGAATTAATTTGTTTATTTCTTGTCTAACTAAGATTTAGGGTGATTTTCTATGAGAATATGCAAAAATATTATAATATAAGTACCTGGATTTCATATAATTCCACTTATTCATATAGGCAACCAGTTAATTCGAGTCGATTTGATTACTTTGTTTACATTTGTTCTTGATAAAAAAAAGCAAACTACGGAAGACCAAAAAGCCAAAAAAAAGACTTATTTTTCAGTGACGAAAATTTCAACGTATTATTAACGCTGAGGCTGGCCAGTACCAGATGGGTGACCATTTGTATGAGTTTGGTTTTTAATGTGTATGTGTGTGGGGGTCAGGCTCTCCAAAATGGGGAGGGGGGCAATTTAAAGTAGAATAAAAAAAATTATTTCAGTGCGTTTGGTCTACCATAGTCGAAAGGCGGCAAACGCTTCCAAACTGGATCGAAAAATGATATTTTTAACACAAAGGGCACAATATTTATCGAATTTTTTTTTTTGTATCGATTCTTCAAAGCATGCCCTGTTTAATAATGGTCATGCATTATTCGGCTCGCTAAAAGGAAATTGTTAATTTATTTATCAAAGATTTTAAAATGGCTTTTTTCGTATCGATATTAAAAAAAATTTTTTTTGTTTTGCTTAACTTAATTATTTTACTTAACATATTCACCGAATTTCACACTTCAAAACTCAAAAGCGGGATAATTAAACACAATCGAAGTTCTGATATTCAGACGTCAAAATAAGGTATGCAAACAAGTTTTTTTTTTTTTTGTTTAAATCTATAATCCCGTCCCTTACAACACAATATGTTTTGTTCAGTTTCAGATGATTATTTTAAGCATATTTGGAACCCCCTCAAAACAAGGGGGGGGGGGTTGTAAGCAAAAAAAAAAATATATATATATATATAAAAATATTGTTTATGAAAAATAAGCACACTGTTATAAAGTTCATTCTTCTCTTAATAATCACTGAAAATTTCGTATTGATTGGATAATTACCTGATTTTTAGTAGATGTTTAAAAAGACGGCCCGTCAAAAAGTACTTAAATTCATTTGACAGGCAAGCTAGTTGATTTTGTAATCAGTGCGGGCCACCTAAGGTCAATAGATAGTGATGACACAGTCCAGACTTTGGGAAAAGTGAAATAAATTCCATTTTTGAAAGCTGTGTTGTTCATGTGACTATAGGTCTGTTAGTGGAAAGAGAGGAAAACCAACCCCTAGTTGAAATAACAGGTAGGAAATATGTAATAATTCGATACAGTAAGAGAGGAGAACTCATCCCACTCCTAAGGTAACACAGAGAGGGTGTTTGGAGAGAACTGGGCTGAACTCTTAACACAATACAATCAGCTGCATTTTGTGACATTCTGCCTCCCACTGGAATCCACGTTGTTAAGAGACATACCTCACTTAGGGTTGATATTGCCAAACATAAATCTCCAAGAACTTGATAATTGGGCCAGTCCAAAAACACTTTAATTAGGAATTTAGAAGTTTTTTTGTTTTTCTTTTTCTACACAAACACAGCATTTTAACTTTTACCCATAATAATTACACTACAACAACAACAAAAATGTTATGATGCCTTAGATGTTTCAACTGTTTTAACTTAATTTGAGAGCGCCGATTCCAGAAATGCTGTCACTTTTTTTTCTATCAGGCTTAGTTTTTCTGCTAATGTACACTCCCTCTGTGGAAAGCCAAAAGCTACAATAAAAACAGGTTAATTAAAGAAACAATATTTTTATATAACTTTAAGACACATATTCATGAAATCACATCAAAATATTCACAATTAAAGCTTAAGCTGTAAAAAAATGCTAAGCATACACATCATCCATAAATTGACGTTTTACTGATTTTCTAGAATGGGGGGGTTCTGGCATCATTGCGCTTGATAGACTAACAGTAGTCTCCAAGTGTGGTGGCATCCCAACAACCTTGATAGTGAACTTCCATGTTGCTGATGTCTTGATGGGACCGCTCCCCTTGCTCGTTGCTCACATCACCTAGATTTTCTGGAAAATGGGTAAGATGGTTGTGTAGAAAATGTAATTGGATGCTCATATTTGCACCCAGTTGACGTTTCAACAAGCTCTTTGTAGTTGGGCGTCTTTATTTTTCCCAAGAAGAATTTTACTAAATTCGTAAATGCTGTCCAGGCACTCAATTCTGTAGGATTCATAAAATTTCAGAAATTTGCATCATTCATTAAATTTTGAAAAAAATTCCCGCTTTTAATTTCTCTATGGTTAGGCTTGGAAATTTCATGCAAATATATTTGAAACAGTCTCCATCTTTCTCAAGAGCGTTCAAAAACTGTGTCATGATGCCAAGTTTTATGTGAAGAGGAGGAAACATAATTTTGGAACTCTCCACCAAAGGAGAAGCCAGAACATAGCCTACTTATAGCCTGAGGAGAAACCCAACCATTTTCAAATCGACACATATGATCCATTGGTACTGTCTGTATGAAATCTTTTCTAGAACAAATTTGATTTCATCATATTTTTCTTTGAGGAACGTTAAGTGGCCAAGAGGAATTGATCCTTATAAGTTGCTATTGTGAAGAAGAACACATTTTTAACTTCTTTTGCAACTATCTATAAAAAGGCGCCAATCTTGAGAATAATACTGTTCGAAACCCAGCTGCCGCAGTAAGCTGGCAATGTCATTGCAATATACTATGTTGTTTTCTTCAGTGAAATATGGCAATAATTCAATATGGCATTTTCTATAGAAGGTTATGAGAGTTCCAGGCTGAAATAGAATTTTTTCTTGGAGTCTTGAAGTTAAAAGTTCAAAGGATTCTTTGGAAAGGTCGAGATCTCTAGTCAGATGATACGGTTATCCTTGAGAAAAAAGCTGAGGTAGGGAAGGAGAAGGAAAACCAACATCTGAAACAGTGACTTCACTATTGTCAGTAGACGAAACGGAGGCTTGGTCTTCTTCAAAACTAGGCAATTGCAAGTTGAGCAAGCCTTTAACCTCTGGAACAAGAATTTCATTGCAGTATGGAATTGGCCTAATTGCAGACTTGGGGTTTGGATAAGCCAACAAATTGCTGTTCTTCCTGTTGATTCCCTTTGTGCACTGAAATAGCAATCATAAGAATGGTTGTTCGGTTCATGCCAAAGCATTGGAATACCAAAGCGGAGTGACTTTCTATCCTTTTTTGTCCACTGTCAAAGATGCTCAACACTTTACTTGCATACAATATGGGATACCCATGCCTTATCTTGATCACCCAGCATTACTTTGAAGTAATCAAGATAAACACACTTCGCAAATTCACTGATCCGTTTCCTGTTGAATTGCAATGTATATTCCCCACAAATACAGCAAAACACATTTGGATTGTTTAATCAACATCGCCTGGAAAATAATATAGCATGTTTAATTTTTGCTCCAAAAATCTGCAATGAAAGTAAAATAATGCAGCTTAATTATTTCCTGTCTGACTTATAAATAAATTCCTAACATTAAAAGAATAAACCTTACTTTGACCCAGAAATCAACAAAAACATGCCACAATCAATAAGTCTATTTACTACTCAGTGTCCACTTCTTACCCACTACATACCTCATTGTATAGCAAATTTGATTTTTACATTAAAGTTTGTGATATCATAATCAATTAACACACATCACAATAACAACCTACAATTGTAATTATGAAGTTAGAATGGATATAGAAACATGCCTAATGTACTGTCGTTGCATGCACTTTTGCTTCAGTCAGAAAAACTATTCTAAAAATTAACGACTCTGAAGACTAGTACATAATCTACAGGTATATTTATTTAAAGAGAAAAAGTAAAAAATGAAAGAGAAAAAAATGATGATATAAGAAAGTAAAAACAATAACAACAAACGAGGGTAAGAAAATTAAGGAGTTAAAGAAACCAAAAGACTGAATAAGTTCATAAAGAAATGGAACATGAAATTCCACATGACAAAGTAAACAAACACACTGTCCTAAAGAAATGATTAAAACATACCGTTGATGCTGGGAATGGGAGCAGATAAAGAAGAAAAAGGTGTGCTGTGTCTCCAGTTGTTGCAAAAAGGAAGTAAAGATCAACCGGGTGATGAAATTAGGAAGAAAGTAACTTTTTAGTTAAGAGTAACCTAAAGGAAGATAATGGGTTCAAAACAGGGAGGCAGAACACCTAATTTTAAGGTAAAAAAAAACTATAAAATAGCAAATATTTCAACAACTTGACCTGATGAAAAAAAAAAATTAATGATTTTCCAAATCACACTCCCAAATTAGTCTAAATCAGCTTAGAAACCTTGGGCACCAAAAAAGGATAACCGTCCAATTGTTATTTATTTTTCTTGCTTAAAAATGACCTCTGCTCCCCAGCAGTACAACTCTGATGACCAATGCCAAACGATTGCCCTTATAATCTTGAGAACATAGGATGAGTGGTAATCTGGTGAAATGAAACCCTTTGGCATCTGTGGTCTTCATCAGAGTGGTAACCTTTTTGTGAGCAAGTACGAAGTCACCACCTGGAACTCAGGAATGGCTAAAGTTGGAGAAGGAAGTAAAGGAGTACGGTGTAGCAAAGACAAATATTCAACACGTTATAGTTCTAGTTGTTTTTTTTTTTTAAAGTGAGGTGATGTTTAACCAACACTGCTGAGGAGCCATGACATGAAATACTGTTTTGTTTTTACATCCTTGATACAGTTTTTCATGGTCAGCAACTGATTATCCCTGCAATATTAAGACTAGTGTAAATTATTGGAAACTAATCAGAAAGAAAGTATAATTTTACATAAGAATGTCAAGTTTTATAAAAATTGCTTCAAAATTAGAAAAAACAACAACAAAAAATAATTGAATTTCTTGTTTTGAATTGAGCCATAAAGTAATTTTTGTATTTTGAACTTTGAATTTCAGAGCTTTGAAATCTTCATAAAGTTTTGAAACATTAGAGATATTTGAATAATTCAAACAGTTTTGAACTATATTTATCAAGCTCTTTATAACTAATGTGATTGGATAACAATAACCTAAAATAAATTTAACAAAATCAACTGGGATTTGCTAAAAAGACTGATTGATGGTCAGACTGACGGAGCCCTTTATAAAAATGCTTGAACACTTCTAATTTTTTTTTTCTTTTACTAAATTTGAGCGTGTGAGATCAAAGGAAATGCTACTTCAAATTTGAGCACCACAGACGGATTACTTTTATGGATGCATTTAAAACTAATACATTTTTTGAAAGTCCACTGTCCCAAACAAATCTCATAAACACTTCATTTTAAAGACAAACTGAAATAGCTCAATTTGAATTGAAATTTGATAATGTTAAAAACGTGGACGCCATTGCAGCAGTTTCGTCTCCATAAAAACAAAACAATAAAAAATGGTTTCCATTGTTACTATAATTTTTTTTATTGTTCAAAGTGAATTCGGGACATTTTATTGCTTTAATTTCAGAACAAGTTTTGTTTATGGAAAAGTCAAATGCTCATGTTGTTCAAGAGTATTTAGCAGTCATAACTAGTGTAACATATAAAGTTACCTTACCCGATTTTTTCTTTCAGATCCGAATAGCTATCCACCTGATGTATCTATACTTCATTCGAAATGAACTATTTAGTTTTTTTTTGTTTTGTTTTTTTTTTTTTGGGGGGGGGGGGTTATTGGGAAGGGGGGGGGGAGTCTGAAAATAAGTATTTCGACCCAGTGCTTACACTTTACTCATAAAATATTCTTAAAAATTAATTCACTTTCTCTCATGTTTCTGAATTTTTGAGATGAGGATTGATTATTTGTACTCTTTGGACTACTGTTCTCACCTTTAGTGTTATTTTCACAGTGTTTCGTGTGATGTAACCTCCGACCTTCTTCAGGTGAATCTTGTCAAACTTGGCAATCTGCACCAAACTTCAAACAGAACCCTTTATATACTCCATGGAGGTAGCATGCTCTTGTCCTGTCAGCCATGAACGAGTAGAAGTCCTAAGTAATTCACGATTGTATTTTGAGTGTCGCCCAGGCTAATGATTCAAATCCAAAATCAAATAGCAATTCACCTGACATATCCATACTTCAATTGAAGTATTTCATTTTCTTTTTAAGGGAGGGGAGTGTCACTATATGACCATAGTTGTGTTCATAATGTGAATAAAGATTCCAGAGTTCAACAGAATACAGCTGAAAAAGGTTAGCGATTACATTGACTGAAACATTGTGAAAATAACACTCAAGTAGTCTGAAGAATCCAAATAATATGAATGATCACTTCTCTTTAATGGAAATACTTATGTAATGAGTTATTTCCTTTGACCTCTGTGCAAAGGTTACCAAAAATTCTTTCTACTTTTTTTTCATAAACAACATATAAAGTTATCTTGCCGGATTTTCAAATCCAAAATCAAATAGCAATCCACCTGACATGTCCATACTTCAATCGAAGAAAAGTATTTCATTTTCTTTTTAAGGGAGGGGAGTGTCACTATATCACTATAGTCGTGTTCATAATCTTTTCAAGAATTTTTGGAATTATTAGTCTGAATGCAATAAAAGCAGATAGTTTTTTCAGAGTTTTGACAATTTGCCATCAACCCAATTCATTTAAACTTAAGCAGTGCTTTTATTTTCCTTGGCTAAAATTCAGAATTTTGTGCACTCCAATGTCGGTTTTTATTATTTTATGATTCTGTAATTGTTGATAGATACAAAGAGAGAAAAAAAAAAAAAAAAAAGAGTAAAGGACATGAGAAATTGAGAAAATGAGTAAAAAGGAAATGATAAAAAAAGGAAAACTAATAAAGAAAAAGAAAAAAAAAACGAAGAAAACAAATAAATAAATAAATAAAAATGACAACAAAATCTCCAAAGGAAACTGTTATTTTTATTTTTAATTTATTTTTGAAATTTTTCTGGGCCAATTAATTATCTGCAAGGAGAAATGATGGAAACATGAAACAAAAAGAAAAAAAAAAAAAAAACTAGCAAATTTCTCCCAAAGCTAAAACTTATGCTGTCACATTTGCAAGCGAAAAGCTAGACAAGAGAACCTACAAATGATGTAAAAAGAGGTAGATCATATCAATGATAAAAATAAAACAAGGATCATCAGCTGTTTACCATGTAGCCGTTCCAGAGATTTAAAACTGACAGTTGTTACATTCATGTTGTTCCAGCAGAAAATACCACTTCCCAAATCATAAAATGCAACTACAATCCGATTACTATTTCATTAGTATATAAATAAATAAATAGAAAAATAAAATAAAAAGTATATATATATATATATATATATATATATATATATATATATATATATATATATTACGACAGCGTGTGCGTTATTTTCTGAATCGTTTTTTATGTACTTCCATTTCTTGTAATAAATAATTTTACCAAGAATTCTTCATAAGTTTTGGTTTCGATGGTTTCTGATGGCACTTAAGTCATCTATTTTTTTTCTTTAATAAATAATTTTACTAAGAATTCCTCATAAGTTTTGATTTTGGTGTCGATTATAGCTGAAGGAACTATACATACATATATATTCATAAGTTTGGGATTCGGTTTCGATTCAAGCTGATGAACTTAATTCATATAGATATATTTTTTTATTTTTGAAATTGCAACTTTTTAATATATAAAAATCGATATAACATTAACTATAATAATATATACGAAATCTGCAAGAATTAAAATATCATATTTAAGCATATTTTACAACCTGGCTATGCTGGGCGTCCCTGCTAGCTTGGATAAATACTTTTGCAGTTTTAACAAAATAGCTTTAATATTATCAGTGTTTCCATTTATGCTGAACATCTACAGAACGTCAACATCAGCATATTACATATGAATGAGTCCCCGTGGAATTTCCACAAGTCCCACTAGTATAAATAAATATAATAATACTCTTAAAACATTAATTTTAACTTACACATATTATACTAGATATTTTAGCCATTAAAAAAAGGTAAAAGTTATAGCCTATTTACTTAGAATGAGTGTTTTATGGTTGCATATGGTTAAATTTGTGTTCAGTTTTGCATTAAATACCAATTTCTATTACTCCTATTAATTCCTAATTGTGCAGCCGGATTGGCCCAGTAGTTTCATAGTGGTATTGTGGAGACTAATGCCTATTAACTGTTCATCAAACAGATGCCATAATACTTAGTTTGCTACACCTTATAAAATTTCAGTCAGATTGGCCCAGTAATTTATGAGAAAAAGTGGAACAGAGAGACAGACTAAGAGTCATATAATATAGATATACACAGACATGTAGGAATAACTTCCCTCTGCTGTCCGTATACATCCTTCCCATTCTTGTTTTACAGCAGATGGTTGTTACACTTACTGCTGAACCCCAAACATAACAAAAACATGTGAAGTATAAAAGATAAATATAAATATATATCTCAATACATGTGAATTACTCTGCTCATCGTGTGTATGCATCCGCTCTTTTGCTGCAAGTTTTATGCCCCAACCTCTGCCCGTCTGCTGACGGGTGATTGCTATAGGATAAAGAAGACAGAAAACAGGTAAATATTACAGACGGTAATGGATAAATCCGCTAAGTAAGCTTTTGAATAAATACTAGAGTGTCTAGAACCTAAGCCAGAGCCGTTAAGACCCCCCCCCTCAAAAAAAAAGGTGCCACCAGCTGTATGTCAGTCATCAAATGGATGATTTGAAGCTGTATATCAGACATCGACTTGTCAACTCTTAGGTTATATATACCTTCTCCAAGAATAAAGTTTCATCTGGACAAATGTACCAAGTTCTCCCTCAAAAGTGGAAAAAGATCAATGTAGAAAATATACACCTTGATGAAGAGATACTGACATCAATGACATAGAAGAGCAGGAACACTATAAATACCTTGACACTGAAGAAAAAAGGTTCAATTCAACACACCAAGATGAAAGAAAAATTGGCAGAGAATATGTACGCTTATGTAAAAAAAAATTGCAAAACAAAAAAATAAAAAACAAAGTAATTCCCATTAACCAGCTTGTCATGCCAGCGATAATATACAGCTTTGACAGTATTGACTGGCCACAAAAGGACATTAACATGCTTGACACTAAAATGAGAAAAATGTTGACACTATACAGAAATCAGTGTCTACCAAGGCTGTATTTGTTCAGAGGAGCAGGAGATATGGGTCTCTCAGAAATTAACCAATCATTATTGTGAACACTGGTCAATATTTGATGAACTCCTAAATCCCGAACTTTATGATGGTATATCAACAAAAAGAAATAATAGCCAATTAAACAAGCTCTATCATAAAACTGGCCAAACATTTTAAACAAGACATTCTTTTAAATGAGACAAACACTGAACAAATCTATCACAGAAATACACCAAGACATCTATTATATAAAGGGCAAACGTTTATGCTTGTTTGCATGTCCAAAAAAGCTGCCAGAAGTACACCAAGATAGTCCATAGTAAAAAAAATTGAATGTGCCAAACCATGAAAACACATCCAATTAAGGTCACTAATTGTGCAAAAATGTAATGTTATACCAGTATTTTTTCTAATTTTCGATTTTTGAGCAATTATCAGGGTTCGACTATGGCTTGGATGAGACAATCGTTTTTCATTCTAAATTGACAGGTTTTATACTATCTTTATTTTTAATTAAAAAAGCACTTTAAAATAAGTTAAAAACAAAAAAAGCTTTAATTTATTTAAAAAGGCGCAGTTAAATAGAGACGTTAAATCAGAGGCTTACTTGGCCAAAAATGTAGTGAGACGACAACAACTATGGAAGGCAGTAATTGCAGTGAATGTAGTCAGGAGATTCAGAGTTCCTATCCGTCGCAGTTACCACTTGATGGATGCCAGAGGAATAGTTGGCCGAAACGTTGTGAAACAACTAATAAAAGATGAGGATAATAGTCCGCAATAAATAAAATCAATAAATAAAATCAATAAATAATACTCATCTCAATGAATTCCAATTAAAAAAATAATAAATAAATAAATATACAAAAAAGCTTATCCAGATAGAAGAATAACTTAGCTTGCCTTTGGTAACTTTTTATATGGTGTATATTTTTTTTTACCTCCTTTTTGTTTTTGTCGGCTATTCTAGAAAATCCGAAAATGTTATAGCATTCTGGATTACCTGTGATTGCTTAGAATTTCAACAATAAGGGAGGAACTGAAAGTTTGTCTGTTATAGAAATGAATATGATATCAGTCAGAAGATCCCACAAGGATGATATGGATAAAATCAGGATCATTTGGAGATGGTAGGGTTCACTTATCAGTTATCATAGCAGCAATGCATAAACAACTTTGTTGGGGGGGGGGGTTATTGGAATTGGAAAAATTTGTGCCTATTTTCCGATACCAAAAGCAATTTAAAAAAATTTCCTTATCTCATCTTGTTCAAAGCAAAATCTTTCACTGCTGATGATAATGATAAATAATAAATATTTATTGATTTTAAATTACCACTAAAACTAAAATCTATAAATCATCCTCCACAAGTGTTTATTTGTATGTTTAAGAAAATATCTGCACATTTTACAGGTGTTTTTATGGTAATCAGGAAAAAATAACAACTCTATAGTTAAATATGTAGAGATTTATATAAAAAAAAAAAAAAAAATCGAAATCAGTAATTGTATTGGAATCAGTAAAAATATTGGAATCATCTCAACAACTAAAACCATATTACAATATCTTCGGTATAGAGCCATACTCGTAATAGAAAAAAGTATTTGTCCTAAGCAAAAAATTTTTTTAAAATAGCATAAATCCAGTTAGAGAAGCTTTTTCAGGCAAAGAATTTATCCAGTCACGATCAGCAGAAACATAGTGGTTTTCTCATGTTAAGATATGAAAGTTATCAGTGAAGAATTCAAAGAGATTAAGTGTATTTTATAAAGCGGTTCTGGCATCAGATCAGTTTGTTCTTATAATGCATAAAATCCCAAAATCTTCTTGCATACCAAAAATATTACAACGCAATATAATATATATACTAGCAGGGAGATCCCACGTTGCCTGGAATTGAATGAGTTTCAACAAATGCTTCACAATTCCAATACTTTTGTTGTCATCGAAATTGGTGAAATCACCCATTTCTCGATCAAATTAATTGATTGACTGCCTGTTCTAGTCAAGGACCCATCGCAGTGCACTGGGAGGTGGCTTCACATGCCTTCCTGCATAAACTTGGTCCATAATACATTGTAGTCTACATTGCACTGTAGAGAACTTACTGTTAATTTTATAAAATCATTTTTATATAATGGCTTGAATTAAAGTTGAAAATGCAAAAGCCAAATATCATATTTCAACTGTGCTGTAAACAGAAATATTCATTTTGAATGCATCTCTGTCTTATCAAAGAACATACTGTTAATTTTATATGCCGGACCCTTTTGCTTGTGCAGTGATAGAACTTCTCAAATGCACTTATGATTTAGGCTGTATAAGAGTGTTAACTTGGATCAAAATAGAACTGCTCCTTCTTTAATTGGATGCTTTTGATTATTGATTTTCAATACTTATTGGAGGCATTCTTATACAAGCTACAAACTATATTTGTGTGAATTTTCAAAAAAGAAAAAATCAGGTCAACTATTTCGGAGTTCATAGACACACAAACTCACACAAAGTGCCTTACAGCAGCAGCCGAATAGCATAATGGTAAGAAGCCTCGACTCGTTTAAGCGGCCAAGTTTCGATCCTGGTTTGAAGTAGATGCCTGTCTAGCCGCACTGATGCGCTGTGATACAGCGAAAGAGTACTGTATGTGGATGACTATAATGCTCCTTATCTTGGGTTGAGCATATTGGGAAGTGATATACAAACTGCCATTAAGCATATTAAGTGATGCACTTTGTGTAAACAAATCGAGCTTAGACATTTGGATGATGTCAAAACATTGTTAATTCACTACCTGCATAGCAACAGCCATATAGTGTAATGGTAAGAAGCCTAGACTGCCTTTTGGGCGGTCGGATTGCGATCCTAACTTGAGGTAGTTGCCTGTCTAGCAGCACTGATGAGCTGCGATGATTATGTATATATGTGTTGCATTTTGAAGCAGTCTAATATTTATAATAATTGAAAATATTATCAACTGGTAATTCAGAAAAGGAAATAGAAAAACAAAAATAGTGAAATAAATAGTTATCTCTCCCCCCCACCACCACCACTTCTCTTCCTTATACCAGATTTCATGAAAGAGAAGCAAAAGGGGTAGATTAAAAAAATAAATAAAATAACATAACGGTTTGAAAGTTTCTGTGAGAAGTTTTCTTGGAATGAAATTTGGATTCATAGAAAATGACTCCTATTTCAGGCAGGAAGAAATAAGAGAAAGAGAAACAAAATTCTAAAATTGTGAAAGTTAAAACACAAAGCTGGTAGGAATGTGAACTGGGGGGGGGGGGAGTCAACCCCAGTTCTATTTACAGTACAAGTGCACTGTTGTATGAGTTTATTAGGCAGTACCAAAAATTAACCTAAAAAAAAATGTTTTAAAAAAACAAAAACAAAAAAAATGTAAAATATAAACACTGAAATCAATATTGATTTTGATATTCTATATTTTCACCACTCATCAAAGCTCAAAAACCAGTCTAAGATGAAGGTTAAATGAGTGTCCAGTGGATGGTGAAACGCTGATGATCGATAATGATGGAAGTGCTTAGGCAGAACTTGATGTTTTTAAGAGAGCGGCTCAACAAGAATTTGTTTACATTGGAATTTGTTTGATTTTTTTCTTTTTGTTTTCTCTTGTTTTGATTTTAATTTCTCCACTAAAACACGACTTTAAACCATGTCATTTTGATTAGTTGGTCCTTACTAGCTCCAAATCTACCATGATTAATATTTTGGCTGCCTTCTGAATCTAGTAAGCTGCCTGAACTGAATGAGATGATAGAAACCATGTTTTGAAAATTGGTTAGGTTGCAAATAAGGCAGAACTCGAGAAAAGAGAAAAAGAAAACTTTGTATCACTAAGTGATCTCCCTTTTGATTTAACTACTACTATTACTACTGGAACTTTTTTTTTAACAAAACATGCTAAGTAAAACTCAGTTCTTTTTTTATGCCTCTCCCTCTTTTGAACGAAATACAATTTTGTCATTTTTCATTTTCTATGGGAGGGGAACCTATCTTCAGTTTCCTAAAAACTTTTAAGTACAATACTATTTTTTTTTTTTAATGCAACTCTCTCTAATTATTAACTAAAATAAAATAAAAAATGTAGAATTCTGGCTTTTAATAATTAGAAGGGCGATATCGATGATGAAATAGATACTGATGCCAATTGACAACCTAGGCATCACGACTTTCACCATGATTGTTGGTAACCTTCACATGGTCCATACTATATAAACCAAATTCTAGAAAGAATTAGAGAAACCAATTCTAACTCCAGAAGTCATGTGTTGTATCTGTCGCTTTTGATTTATCTAGCCAATCCTCTGATCTTTTCCTGGTCGGATTTTGTTGTGTATTTCAATCTCTTTATAGACCCCCCTCCCCGCTCTCTTTTCATTTACTTATTCTATTTCGCTTTTCTGTTCAGTTTAAAATATGAACCATTTACTAGTGGTATTAGTTATTCAACGAGGAGTGTTCCAAAAGTAATGCCTCCTATTTTTTTTTATTTATTCTATCCGAATGGATCAGAGGGGATTGTAAATTGCATTGTAATAATGACTGAATGACAAGTTCTAGGTAACAATCTTCTGGGGGTCGAAGGTTCAATCCTTACTACAGGCGATAATAATTAAAAGTAACAAACACTTTTAAATCATCATGGCTGACAGAATGAGAATAATCTAACTTTGTACATTAAATAAAGCATTCAACTTAAAATTCTGAACAGATTCCCAAACATAAATATAAAGGCTAAGATAAGAATGATCTAAATAATACAGAGCAGATTTGTCTATTAGATTTAGTATGAGAGGTAGATTTAGATTTTATATCGGTTGATTTTTTTTATACAGGGTTCAATACTTACTACAGGAAAATAACAACACTTGTACCTGGTCATGGCTGATAGAACAAAAATAATCTGTTTATTTTATGTAACTTGATAACATTATAGGTATCGACATGTTTGATTATGTTTTGGATGTTTCATATAACATTAAGACTTTACATTAATGATGGGACGATTCCAATATTCCCCTCCCTCTAATTCCAATACTATCGTCGACCCTGTTTTAAATTCCTGATACAATTACCACTTCTGCTTCTTTTAAAATGTTTAAATATTTAGCTATAGAGTTGCTACTTATTTTTATAAAAAATTTTTTTTCAGATTAGCATAAAATCTCATAACGCAAATGTAAAAAAAAATACACTTGTGGGGTGGGGTGTATAAAAGTATTTGCTGATAGTCTAAAAATCAATAAATATTTAGGTCCTGGATATGATCTTAAACTATATTCAATGGTGAGGCCCCAGCTTGTGGGCTTTGAAGAGTGTGGAGCCACCCTTTAATTGCCATTGCTCCCAGGCCCACTTTGACTCGGAGTGGTAGTACCTGTTAGGGTCCGAACTATGAGTTAAATAGAAACCGACTTGAAAAAAAATATATATTCTATTAAAAAATTTTCTTCAAAATAACTGGATTTTGCATTAAATAACCTGAAAATGGTTGATATGCTATAAAACAAACAACCAATCAATAAATATTTATGGTTTTATCATTAGTGCCTACAATGGAAAATAAAGTTAAAAAAACAAGCAATTAAAAGAATCATTTTTGGTATTGGAAGTTTTCAGATTTCAATACTGATTCTGATTAATCGTTCCAACACTACGTCACACAAAAAATTATCAAATAGTGAACAAGATCCACCGAGTTTCAGTAGTATCAGCAATCACTGACTGTGGAAGAAGCTGGCTCCACCTAAACAGGGTGATAGCCGATACAAGTACTAAAGAAACATCAATCAACTTCTACACTTTATTCATTATCCATGTCCGACATAATTATACGTTCCAATTTAGCTTAACTAACCATACGTTTTTCCATTTGGATTTTAGATGCACGATACGATTTTTCTATCACCCACAACAAAAATATAATATAATTTCTCTCTTTCTCTAACCTCTCTTTGACCAACCCATTCTTCTATCTGGACATAAACACACATACAACTGGAGTCGGCATGAGGGAATTAACTTTGTGAAAAAAGAAAAAAAAAATCAGAGTTAGTTCCCTTTAATTCGTAACTGGAAAACAGACATAACATTAAAAGTTGTGTATGTATTAATAACATTGAATGATATGAATTTAAATAACATTAAATGATGTATTGTATGTATCGATAACACTGAATGATATGCATGACCACTTGACCTCCCTTCCCTGCAAATAATGAATTTTTTTTTATTTATTTATTTTTTTGTTAATATGGGGTTATGCTGATTAAAAACAAATACCAACTTTGCGGGTTATTGTTGTGTATTTTTATAAGTTTTAGCTGGACATACAAGCATTTACTCTTTATATAATAGATTGCTTTCATCAATAAACATAGAATTGCAAAGAGTATTCTAAACTCATTTAAAGAACAGTTTTAGTAGTATATCTATGTAAAATTAAGCATTTTTTAAAAATATATTTCTATGTATAGGATTCACTCCTTAACTAATTTAATTGACCATTATTAATTTTGCAATACAGCTGCTAGGCCAATATAGCACATCTTTGGATCTTAAGGGGTCCAAAAGATGGCCTATATTGATTTTATCTTTAGGGGAAGAGGGTAAAAGAGGGTGGGTTAGTCCTTTATGAAAATTAAGAACCCTCTAAGTTTTGTGAAATTTTAATTAATTCCCGAAATTTTAGCTTCTGTGCAGTACAATGAGCATAAAATGGAAACAACCTTCCATTTGAAAATTCAAATATTTCAGATTTGCATTAAAATTGATCTATACCCATTGGATATGAATTAAACAATATTTGCTGAATTTTAATTTTTATATAAAAATAATTGCAGGTATGTTGAACAATTTTACATATAGCACTGTCGTAAATAATCTCACCCGCTACTTAATTGGCTGAAAATGCGAAGCTCGTTTGTTTGTTTATGAACATGTGATTTGAGCACTATAAAAGTGGTGGCGGGTGTCTATTTAAATAGACATTCCAACGAGTTATTTACGGACGTCAATTCCATGGTCGAGTGGGAGAACTGCCAACCGTCAACACGACAGTTCTAGGTTCAATCCTTGACTTGGGAGAGATGCTAGTCTAGCGGCACTGATGAGTTGTGATACAACAAAACAGGACTGTATGTCGATGACTACAAATATATATATATGCACACACACACTAATAAATCACCAATTATCAAGACCAAAAGTTACTCGCGGATAAAGGTTAATAGAACTGAACTATACTATGAAAGGATTGAAAATGATTGACGGATTTGATTGTTTAAAAGGATAACTGAACAAACATTTGTTGACATTCGACATGTTGTAGCCTGCAAAAGACAAAAGTCCTGTAACAATATGTTCTACAAACGGATCAACACAAACTGGGTTTTATTTATGAGAAAATTTTAGAATTGTCGTAAGTGTCCTGAACTCCAGGGTGGGCATGTTCTCCACACGTTTCGATTCAAAGGATCAAAGTCAAGTTACATGCAGTCAAATCACTTCTTACACTCAAGCAAACTCTTCCTCGATCTATATTACTTATTACAAGTATTATGAAAATTCAACTCACAGACTACAAACAACTAATTAATAACTCCTTCCTGCTAAAAATAGGACACCCACCAGAACCTACCATAAAAGGAGGAGGTAATAGTTAGGAATGTACAGCTCGTTCTTCAGGCAAACATTTGAACAGAATTCTGGATAAAGTTTAAAGTTCAAAATTAGAAAAGAACATAGTATGGACATTAAAGATTGTTTATTTAAGTTGTTGATTTTTGTTAAATATTACTAACTTATATTATTACTGAAGAATATTATTTACTGAAGTAGCATTTCAAGTTTCTCTTTTCGGTCTATATTACTTTTTTTTTTTTTTTTTTTTTTTTACACGGTGGTCACCACTTATCAAGGCCCGGAAGCCACTCAGGGATAAGGGTTATTGCAATTACAGTACGTTAGTGTGGAGATTTATTGAAGTGTTTATTTGAGGTGGCAGTTCATTAGGAATTTGTTTATGCTGGACTTGAAGACATCCAGGTTGTAGTCAGGTGGGAAGCAGGCAGACAGAACAGAGTTCTACAGGTGTGCAGTTCTAAGAAAGAAGCTTTGTTCATGGAATCTACGTTTTGATTTAGTCACAGATAAAGAGTGGGGAAAATTTTTGACAGTGAATTCAACTAGACGGGTGTTTTTCGTGAAAGATTGGCGAGGGGGGGGACCAGAGATTGGAGTTAATACAAGTAATATGAAAATTTCACAGACAGACTACAAACAACTAATTAAAAATTTCATTATGAAGAAATGACAAGAACAATGGACCACCTTTCAGAATAACAAACTCTTCAAAATCAAACGCAAACTAAAAAAAATGGTTACTAAAATCCTGAAAATCACGCAGGGAGGAAGTGGTTTTGTTCTGCATTCGCATAGGGTACCCACACACATAACCCGACTCCTTTCTAAAAAAGAAGACCCTCCAGACTGTTTGACACGCAAAGAACCCTTTACAACAAAACTTTCTTTTAGATTGTAGCGATCTCACATATATCCGTCAACATGTTTACAACGTTAACAAGATAAAAGAACTACTTGAAAAAATAGATCCTAACAAAATATTAACGTTTCTGAAAAAAGTAAACTTATACAAGAAAATATAATTTTAATTCAATCCAACTTGACTGACAAAAGAAAAAAAAATCCCACATTAATTAATAATCTAAAAAGGCTGACTTGATTTACTGAATAAGTCAAAATAGCCAACCCACATAAAAAAGAAAAAAAAAAAAGCTTGATATGCCGTAAAACCAAACCAAATCCTCTGTCTAACATGCTTCCTAGTGCCTGGGATATATAAGCATGTTATGAAGCTTATGTAAAAGGTGGCGTGCTGTAAATAGCCGATTATTCACATGATATGCGGATTATGTAATCCAATCAACGCAAAGTTTCTGATGAAACACTATCGAAGAGAGTTTGCAGCCATACATTCACTTGATAATTACGCCAAATTCATTTCATATCAGAAGCGTTCGGGTTAGTTTGGTTGTTTTGTCTTACGGCATATCAACCCTTTTTAGATTATTGAATGTTAAATCCAATCTTTTTTTTTTTTTTTTTTTTTTTTTTTAAATAGTTTTTGATGCTTCAAATTCTTTATATCTAAATATTTATTCACATTGTTTGGTTTGGTTTTGTAAAGGAAATGTGTTTTTGGCTTTGCAGTTTGTAAATGGAAGGGACCCCCCCCCCCTCAAAAAAAAAAAAAAAAAAAAAAAAAAACAATAACATCAATGTATATTTTAGGTTAGGACGGAAGCTTTTATGGTCCAGGTCTGACTGCCACACAAGATGGTAGAGTGAACACAGACTGAAGAGATCATGAAGGAAATGTGTCTGGAGGTAAGGATTTCATGAAGCTTCCCGCAGCAACAACAGTTAACAGCGAAAGTACATTTGCAGCCACCACCATCATTCAAAATTGTTTTAAATATTAATAAAGTAGCAAGAAATTCAATAAAACAAGAGATGAAGTAAAGTGAAAAAAGTCAAAATTGATTAGTGACCAAAAAGTTCAGTGACCGAATAACCTACATAAGTTGAAATACATCTAATTATTTGAGGAAAAGCATAAAAAATCGAATTTAATAACTTAAAAAATATACTTTCAATTAACCTATCAGTGACGTTCCAAAAATAATGCCTATTTTTTTTTCTTTTTATTCTGCCTGAATGGGTCAGAAGGGATTGCATCATTATTATGACCTGAAAGTTTCATCTCTGTTGCAGATATTGACAGTGTGATACTCTAAGGCAACTCCAATCATAAACATGTGTCAGAAGCAGAGATGCATCATTGAATTCCTCCATGCAGAAAAAAATTAGATCGATCAACATTCACCGGCTCCTGTTGAATGTTAGATGGGTTCATCGATTTCAGCGTGGTGAGATATGAGTGACAAAGCAGACTTTTATGATTGAGGCATCAAAAAGGCAAACGTGAATTAAGAATGCTGGTGAATATGTAGAAAAATAAATTCTGAAGCACAAAAGGTTGCTCGTTTTAATGTTACCACTCCAGTCTTTGTGGCTCTTTAACGTTTTAATTTCTGAGTTTAAAAAAATAGGCCTTACTTTTGGAAAGACCATCGTATATTTTAGTGGAATCAAATAGATTGGAGGCCCCCTCAAAAATCAATAGGACACATTTTGCAATAACACCATCCCTCTTTTTATTTTATTTATTTTTTCTTTACTTTCAGATGAATTATAAACAAAACAAGATGCCATACTTTTTTTTTTTTTTTTTTTCCAAAAAATTTTACTAATTACCTGAAAAAAATTATTTATTTTTAATGGAAATCGCTTCAAACAGAGCATGAAGCCACTTGATGTATTGAGCTTAAAAAAATACTTCAAGGTCAAAAACCAGCTAACAATATAAGTGTTAGATGGATGGTAGATAGATTCATATGCACATCTAATATATAAAAGGCTATATGTTAGTCTGTCTCCATATTTTCAAACTATCTCCTCCGAAACTAAAAATCGCAGAGCGGCGCTAAGGCCTCAAATGATTGGATTTTTTTATGGATTGTTCTTTTATAGATCTTTAGCCGATTTAAATAGTTTTTAAGACATCAAAAATGCGTCAAAGTTTTAACAAATCGTTATACATTTTGTACATTCATCTTAGTTTATTTTTAATTTGTAATCAGTTCATATGCGTGCCACGTTGGTACAGTGGTAACGTCACCAGCTTTGAATGCTACAGTTTTGCTTTTGGTTTCAATTCTAGCTGATGGTACTCAAATACATTTTTTTTTTTTTACTTTTGAAATTACGGCTCTATAATAAAAGATACGAAATTTGGACAAATTAAAATATCATATTTAAGTGTATTTTACGACCGGGTAAATCCCCCCCCCCCAGTTTTTATACAGTTTGTAAACTTTGGAGATTTATATGAATTAAAAAACATGTACTTGTATTTCCAATGTTTTTTTTTATTCAAGCAAAATACATCAATAAACGAAACAGACAAATTAAAAAAAAACATTTCAGTAAAAAGACAGAGAGGGTGTCACGCAATCTAGAAAGGTATTAAAAAAAAATATATATCGGATTGTATTAAAAAAAAAAATTGTCTTTAATGTTAGACTTCTCGCTGTAAACATTTTTAATTGATCATTAGCGATAAAACCGGAAGTAAAAAAAAAAAAGAAAGAAAAAGATTAGTCTTAAAACAAAATATGTCCTTTTGGTGGTTATCCATTTTGGGGTGCCTCAATTTCATATATTCTCTTTAGTGCTATCAGCACTCACTATAATGCATAGCGATACCATTGGAGCACAGGGAGGAGGCGGAGCTAGTATGAAAGCCAGAATTAGGAGTGGATGGAGCAAGTTCATAGAACTTTTGCCATTACTAACTAGCAGAGTGTTGTCAATTAAGGAAAGAGTCTATCGCACGTGTACGAAGTGTGATAAGATATGGTAGTGAAACTTGGTAAGTGAGGGCTGAGGATCATGTGTTGCTTGGAGAGAAATGATATGAAAATTATACAATAAAATCTTCAACAGCAGCTTAAATCTGATGATCTCAGAAAAAGCTGAAATCTGATGACCTCAGAGAAAACTTAAATCGGGACAATATAAGATGTGTCCAGAAAAAAAAAAGATTTGGTTTTGTCACATTGAAAGCATGGATGAAAGTGCTTGGTTTAGCAGTCTAATGAAGGATGATCTCTCCGATTCTCTAAAGCCCCATTTCACAAAGAAAAGACATTGGTAGTCATTCCCTCCTCCTAATGGATTCACAATAAGAATTAGTCCAAGGGCATAGCCAGGAAGGACCAAGGGGGTGGGGATCCAAACTATTAAAGTAAAAAGACTTCTGACATTTGGGGGGTCTCTGCTGTGAAGGGTGGGATTTTGCTGATTGTCAAAATAGTTGGATGTATTTACGTTGAGGGCGCACAGCCAGTTTGATGAAGCACATTCCATGGAAGTATTTGTAAAACAAGCATAGGGATGCCATATTGCTACGATGGAACAGCGGTTGAAAAATGGTAAACAGCATGGGACCTATTAGATTAGAGGCTCCTTTTTTGGATACTGTCTAAGAGAAAGAGATTAGTGGTTGGTGTACCAGCTAAGAGCTGAATGCAACTGAATGAAAAAAAAAAAACCTAAGGTTTTAAGATTATTCTATTTTTTTTTAAGGTATGGATCCACTGTGTTGATTAAGATATGATAAAGTTTATTTTTTTTAAGACAAAAACGTCATTTTGCATGCAAACATTTATTCCCACTTGTTAGCTCACGAATTAACTTAGATATAGCACAGTGAAGTACTTGACTTCTGATGCAATCTTCTAACTATAAGAGTCAGATACGTCCATCTAAAGATGAAATACTGCTGCCATATCTCTAGGTGCCACTTAAAGCACTCTTTTTATTTTTTTTATTGAGTAAAAGAAAAAAACAAAAAAAAAAAACAAACAACTTTACAATTTAATGGAAGGATAATCACATGTTCTCTAAACCCCCTTTCTCAAAGAAAATACATTGGCAGTCTTTCCTTGCTCTAGTATTATTTCCATGGAAGATATTCGACTGAGCTCCAAATACTAGTTCCTCCTGCTAAGAGATTCACAAAAACTAGTCCAAGAGAAAGAAAAAGAGAAGGACGAGAAAAAAAGTGAAAAAGAGAAAGAAAAAGCAAAGAGAAAATGAGAAAAAATATGTTGCAATATTTATTTCTGTGAATGCAGACTAAGGTGAGATATAAATGAAATAATTGTTTCAACTCATATAAAAGAAAAAAATATATATCAAATTCTTACATCTTATATATCTTTCTCGTCTGCTGCTTAAAATACCAAAGGTAAGTAAGTCTCGTTTTCATCTACGTCTTAACTCAAACTCTCCTGCAAACAACGATAAACCAAATTCCAAATATTTTTTTAGGTTATGCACCAAATTCATGAATTTTCTCTAACCTCGTTTTCTTTTGAAGAAAATGGTGACCTCGTTTTCGTTTGGTTCAGAATTTTTTTTCACTGATTGATCCTTTCGAGAAATTGCACCATTAGGGTTTTATCATTTGTTCGTATTCCAAGATTTTTATTTATTTATTTATTTTTTTGCTTATTCAATGTTAGAAGATAATTTACTCGTTGGAAGAAAGTTAACTGGAAGTTAATAGCTGAAGATAACGATAAACCAAATTCCAAATATTTTTTTAGGTTATGCACCAAATTCATGAATTTTCTCTAACCTCGTTTTCTTTTGAAGTAAAAATTAATGCTATATAATCAGATTGGATTTGAACCCTGTTCAACTGATTCCAACGTCTGTATAATTGTATCCATTAGCCTACTCGTGCCATCACTAGTATATGCGCACAGATACTATATGTAACTCAACGTGTGTGAGTGTGTGCCCTGTAGAAAAATAAGTTAGAGAATCGATATAAGATCTAAAATGTAAAATTAACGAGGGGGTTGGTTGGTTGGTTATCTTTGCTTTACGGCATATCAACCCTTTTCAGGTTATTTAATGGCGAATCCGGTGATTCGGAAGAAAATTTTTTAAATAGAATATATTTATTTTTTGCAAGTCAGTTTCTATTTAACCCATAGTTGGGACCCTAACAGGTACTACCACTCCGGGTCAGAGTGGACCTGGGAGCAATGGCAATTAAAGGGTGGCTCCACACTCCCCAGAGCCCGCAAGCTGGGGCCTCACCATCGGATATAGTTTAAGGTCATATCCAGGACAAACGAGGGGGAGATATAAAATCTAAAATTAAAATTAACGAGGTGGAGATATAAAATCTAAAATTAAAATTAACGAGGGGGAGATATAAAATCTAAAATTAAAATTAACGAGGTGGAGGTATAAAATCTAAAATTAAAATTAACGAGGGGGAGATATGAAATCTAAAATTAAAATTAACGAGGGGGAGATATGAAATCTAAAATTAAAATTAATGAGGGGGAGATATAAAATCTAACATGTAAAATTAATGAGGGGGAGATATAAAATCTAAAATGTAAAATTAACGAGGGGGAGATATAAAATCTAAAATTAAAATTAACGAGGGGGAGATATAAAATCTAAAATTAAAATTAATGAGGGGGAGATATAAAATCTAAAATTAAAATTAATGAAGGGGAGATATAAAATCTAAAATGTAAAATTAACGAGGTGGAGGTATAAAATCTAAAATTAAAATTAACGAGGTGGAGGTATAAAATCTAAAATTAAAATTAATGAGGGGGAGATATAAAATCTAAAATTAAAATTAATGAGGGGGAGATATAAAATCTAAAATTAAAATTAATGAGGGGGAGATATAAAATCTAAAATTAAAATTAACGAGGTGGAGGTATAAAATCTAAAATGTAAAATTAACGAGGTGGAGGTATAAAATCTAAAATTAAAATTAACGAGGTGGAGGTATAAAATCTAAAATGTAAAATTTACGAGGGGGAGATATAAAATCTAAAATTAAAATTAATGAAGGGGAGATATAAAATCTAAAATTAAAATTAATGAAGGGGAGATATAAAATCTAAAATGTAAAATTAACGAGGGGGAGATATAAAATCTAACATGTAAAATTAATGAGGGGGAGATATAAAATCTAAAATGTAAAATTTACGAGGGGGAGATATAAAATCTAAAATTAAAATTAATGAGGGGGAGATATAAAATCTAACATGTAAAATTAACGAGGGGGAGATATAAAATCTAAAATGTAAAATTAATGAGGGGGAGATATAAAATGAGGGGGAGATATAAAATCTAAAATGTAAAATTTACGAGGGGGAGATATAAAATCTAAAATGTAAAATTAATGAGGGGGAGATATAAAATGAGGGGGAGATATAAAATCTAAAATGTAAAATTTACGAGGGGGGAGATATAAAATCTAAAATGTAAAATTAATGAGGGGGAGATATAACATCTAACATGTAAAATTAATGAGGGGGAGATATAAAATCTAAAATGTAAAATTAATGAGGGGGAGGTATAAAATGAGGGGGAGATATAAAATCTAAAATGTAAAATTTACGAGGGGGAGATATAAAATCTAAAATGTAAAATTAATGAGGGGGAGATATAACATCTAACATGTAAAATTAATGAGGGGGAGATATAAAATCTAAAATGTAAAATTAATGAGGGGGAGGTATAAAATGAGGGGGAGATATAACATCTAACATGTAAAATTTACGAGGGGGAGATATAAAATCTAAAATGTAAAATTAATGAGGGGGAGATATAAAATCTAACATGTAAAATTAACGAGGGGGAGATATAAAATCTAAAATGTAAAATTAATGAGGGGGAGATATAAAATGAGGGGGAGATATAAAATCTAAAATGTAAAATTAACGAGGGGGAGATATAAAATCTAAAATGTAAAATTAATGAGGGGGAGATATAAAATGAGGGGGAGATATAAAATCTAAAATGTAAAATTTACGAGGGGGAGATATAAAATCTAAAATGTAAAATTAATGAGGGGGAGATATAACATCTAACATGTAAAATTAATGAGGGGGAGATATAAAATCTAAAATGTAAAATTTACGAGGGGGAGGTATAAAATCTAAAATTAAAATTAATGAGGGGGAGATATAAAATCTAAAATGTAAAATTAATGAGGGGGAGATATAACATCTAACATGTAAAATTAATGAGGGGGAGATATAAAATCTAAAATGTAAAATTTACGAGGGGGAGGTATAAAATCTAAAATTAAAATTAATGAGGGGGAGATATAAAATCTAAAATGTAAAATTAATGTGGGGGAGATATAACATCTAAAATGTAAAATTAATGAGAGGGAGATATAAAATCTAACATGTAAAATTTACGAGGGGGAGGTATAAAATCTAAAATTAAAATTAATGAGGGGGAGATATAAAATCTAAAATGTAAAATTAATTAGGGGGAGATATAAAATCTAAAATGTAAAATTAACGAGGGGGAGATATAAAATCTAAAATTAAAATTAACGAGGGGGAGATATAAAATCTAAAATTAAAATTTACGAGGAGGAGATATAAAATCTAAAGTTTACGAGGGGGAGATATAAAATTTAAAATGAAAAATTTACGAGGGGGAGGTATAAAATCTAAAATTAAAATTAACGAGGGGGAGATATAAAATCTAAAATTAAAATTAATGAGGGGGAGATATAAAATCTAAAATTAAAATTAATGAAGGGGAGATATAAAATCTAAAATGTAAAATTAACGAGGGGAGATATAAAATCTAACATGTAAAATTAATGAGGGGGAGAAATACAATCTAAAATGTAAAATTTACGAGGGGGAGGTATAAAATCTAAAATTAAAATTAATCAGGGGGAGATATAAAATCTAACATGTAAAATTAACGAGGGGGAGATATAAAATCTAAAATGTAACATTAACGAGGGGGAGATATAAAATCTAAAATTAAAATTAATGAGGGGGAGATATAAAATCTAACATGTAAAATTTACGAGGGGGAGATATAAAATCTAAAATTAAAATTAATGAGGGGGAGATATGAAATCTAAAATTAAAATTAACGAGGGGGAGATATAAAATCTAAAATGTAACATTAACGAGGGGGAGATATAAAATCTAAAATGTAACATAAACGAGGGGGAGATATAAAATTTAAAATTAAAATTAATGAGGGGGAGATATAAAATCTAAAATGTAACATTAACGAGGGGGAGATATAAAATCTAAAATGTAACATAAACGAGGGGGAGATATAAAATTTAAAATTAAAATTAACGAGGGGGAGATATAAAATCTAAAATGTAACATTAACGAGGGGGAGATATAAAATCTAAAATGTAACATAAACGAGGGGGAGATATAAAATTTAAAATTAAAATTAATGAGGGGGAGATATAAAATCTAAAATGTAAAATTAATGAGGGGGAGATATAACATCTAACATGTAAAATTAATGAGGGGGAGATATAACATCTAACATGTAAAATTAACCAGGGGGAGATATAAAATCTAAAATTAAAATTAATGAGGGGGAGATATAAAATCTAACATGTAAAATTAACGAGGGGGAGATATAAAATCTAAAGTTTACGAGGGGGAGATATAAAATTTAAAATGTAAAATTTACGAGGGGGAGGTATAAAACCTTACATGTAAAATTAATGAGGGGGAGATATAAAATCTAAACTTAAAATTAACGAGGGGGAGATATAAAATCTAAAATTAAAATTAACGAAGGGGAGATATAAAATCGAAAATTAGCGAGGGGGAGATATAAAATCTAAAATTAAAATTAACGAGGGGGAGATATAAAATCTAAAATTAAAATTAACGAGGGGGAGATATAAAATCTAAAATTAAAATTAACGAGGGGGAGATATAAAATCGAAAATTAACGAGGGGGAGATATAAAATCTAAAATTAAAATTAACGAGGGGGAGATATAAAATCGAAAATTAACGAGGGGGAGATATAAAATCTAAAATTAAAATTAACGAGGGGGAGATATAAAATCGAAAATTAACGAGGGGGAGATATAAAATCTAAAATTAAAATTAACGAGGGGGAGATATAAAATCGAAAATTAACGAGGGGGAGATATAAAATCTAAAATTAAAATTAATGAGGGGGAGATATAAAATCTAAAATTAAAATTAACGAGGGGGAGATATAAAATCTAAAATTAAAATTAACGAGGGGGAGATATAAAATCTTAAATTAAAATTAACGAGGGGGAGATATAAAATCTAAAATTAAAATTAACGAGGGGGAGATATAAAATCTAAAATTAAAATTAACGAGGGGGAGATATAAAATCTAAAATTAAAATTAACGAGGGGGAGATATAAAATCTAAAATTAAAATTAACGAGGGGGAGATATAAAATCTAAAATTAAAATTAACGAGGGGGAGATATAAAATCTAAAATTAAAATTAACGAGGGGGAGATATAAAATCTAAAATTAAAATTAACGAGGGGGAGATATAAAATCTAAAATTAAAATTAACGAGGGGGAGATATAAAATCTAAAATTAAAATTAACGAGGGGGAGATATAAAATCTAAAATTAAAATTAACGAGGGGGAGATATAAAATCTAAAATTAAAATTAACGAGGGGGAGATATAAAATCTAAAATTAAAATTAACGAGGGGGAGATATAAAATCTAAAATTAAAATTAACGAGGGGGAGATATAAAATCTAAAATTAAAATTAACGAGGGGGAGATATAAAATCTAAAATTAAAATTAACGAGGGGGAGATATAAAATCTAAAATGTAAAATTAACGAGGTGGAGATCTAAAATCTAAAATTAAAATTAACGAGGTGGAGATATAAAATCTAAAATTAAAATTAACGAGGGGGAGATATAAAATCTAAAATTAAAATTAACGAAGGGGAGATATAAAATCTAAAATTAAAATTAACGAAGGGGAGATATAAAATCTAAAATTAAAATTAACGAGGGGGAGATATAAAATCTAAAATTAAAATTAATGAGGTGGAGATATAAAATCGAAAATTAACGAGGGGGAGATATAAAATCTAAAATTAAAATTAACGAGGGGGAGATATAAAATCTAAAATTAAAATTAACGAGGGGGAGATATAAAATCTAAAATTAAAATTAACGAGGGGGAGATATAAAATCTAAAATTAAAATTAACGAGGGGGAGATATAAAATCTAAAATTAAAATTAACGAGGGGGAGATATAAAATCTAAAATTAAAATTAACGAGGGGGAGATATAAAATCTAAAATTAAAATTAACGAGGGGGAGATATAAAATCTAAAATTAAAATTAATGAGGGGGAGATATAAAATCGAAAATTAACGAGGGGGAGATATAAAATCTAAAATTAAAATTAATGAGGGGGAGATATAAAATCTAAAATTAAAATTAACGAGGGGGAGATATAAAATCTTAAATTAAAATTAACGAGGGGGAGATATAAAATCTAAAATTAAAATTAACGAGGGGGAGATATAAAATCTAAAATTAAAATTAACGAGGGGGAGATATAAAATCTAAAATTAAAATTAACGAGGGGGAGATATAAAATCGAAAATTAACGAGGGGGAGATATAAAATCGAAAATTAACGAGGGGGAGATATAAAATCTAAAATTAAAATTAACGAGGGGGAGATATAAAATCTTAAATAAAAATTAACGAGGGGGAGATATAAAATCTTAAATTAAAATTAACGAGGGGGAGATATAAAATCTAAAATTAAAATTAACGAGGGGGAGATATAAAATCTAAAATTAAAATTAACGAGGGGGAGATATACAATCTAAAATTAAAATTAACGAGGGGGAGATATAAAATCTAAAATTAAAATTAACGAGGGGGAGATATAAAATCTAAAATTAAAATTAACGAGGGGGAGATATAAAATCTAAAATTAAAATTAACGAGGGGGAGATATAAAATCTAAAATTAAAATTAACGAGGGGGAGATATAAAATCTAAAATTAAAATTAACGAGGGGGAGATATAAAATCTAAAATTAAAATTAACGAGGGGGAGATATAAAATCTAAAATTAAAATTAACGAGGGGGAGATATAAAATCTAAAATTAAAATTAACGAGGGGGAGATATAAAATCTAAAATTAAAATTAACGAGGGGGAGATATAAAATCTAAAATTAAAATTAACGAGGGGGAGATATAAAATCTAAAATTAAAATTAACGAGGGGGAGATATAAAATCTAAAATTAAAATTAACGAGGGGGAGATATAAAATCTAAAATTAAAATTAACGAGGGGGAGATATAAAATCTAAAATTAAAATTAACGAGGGGGAGATATAAAATCTAAAATTAAAATTAACGAGGTGGAGATATAAAATCTAAAATTAAAATTAACGAGGGGGAGATATAAAATCTAAAATTAAAATTAACGAAGGGGAGATATAAAATCTAAAATTAAAATTAACGAAGGGGAGATATAAAATCTAAAATTAAAATTAATGAGGTGGAGATATAAAATCTAAAATTAAAATTAACGAGGGGGAGATATAAAATCTAAAATTAAAATTAACGAGGGGGAGATATAAAATCTAAAATTAAAATTAACGAGGGGGAGATATAAAATCTAAAATTAAAATTAACGAGGGGGAGATATAAAATCTAAAATTAAAATTAACGAGGGGGAGATATAAAATCTAAAATTAAAATTAATGAGGGGGAGATATAAAATCGAAAATTAACGAGGGGGAGATATAAAATCTAAAATTAAAATTAACGAAGGGGAGATATAAAATCTAAAATTAAAATTAACGAGGGGGAGATATAAAATCTAAAATTAAAATTAACGAGGGGGAGATATAAAATCTAAAATTAAAATTAACGAGGGGGAGATATAACATCTAAAATTAAAATTAACGAAGGGGAGATATAAAATCTAAAATTAAAATTAACGAGGGGGAGATATAAAATCTAAAATGTAAAATTAACGAGGGGGAGATATAAAATCTAAAATGTAAAATTAACGAGGGGGAGATATAAAATCTAAAATTAAAATTAACGAGGGGGAGATATAAAATCTAAAATTAAAATTAACGAGGGGGAGATATAAAATCTAAAATTTAAATTAACGAGGGGGAGATAAAGTATTTCCGAATCTCTGAGTGCACATCTAAGGAGGCGATGGAGCAGATTTTTGAGGGGCTTGAGTAAGCCAATAATTTGAAAAACACTAATTTCAATATATTCTTTCCGGAAATGACCCGGCATTTTCTTTCAAAATTATTTAACATTTCTTCAACTAATCTTTGGACTAGGGAGGAATTTGAAAAGAGCGGTTTTAATAGTGGTCTAGAGGCATCTTTAATGTGGTTTCAGTAGTACTTTAAGTTGAAACAATAAATGTGATATTACTGTATTATATTTGCAGACTCAGTTTGTCTCATCTTTCAAACAAGTCAGACCGGTTAGATAGTGTTTACAAACCATTGTCCTTTCTGTATTGCCTAAAAAAGCACAACAGAGTTTACTTAAGAGATTTACAATCAGAAAAAACTCGGTTAAACTCATTTATATTGTATAAAATGAACTTTTCAAACACTTTGATGACACTGGCTGATGTTATTTGCAAACTAGATGTACTCATAACTTGTTGGGTCATAATCACTATCATTATTTATTAACTCCACCAAGACAGAGGTTATGTCTTTTGTGGAGTCTGTATACAGATTATCAACCACATCACTTGACCAATCGTTACCAAACTTGGTCAAAATATCAATTATGGTCTTACTTTGAACTGACTTAATTTTTAATTATCCAAGTCAAAGTCAAGGTCATAGAAAAAGTGAACATCATATACATTTGGTGATAACTTTCATTCTGTTCATTATAGAAACTCACGACTTGATCCATAGCGTAACCAATGAAATCTTGATCTTGAAAATTCAGTCACAGTCGAAATTTGGACGCAATTTCAACTTCCGGTTTTTGTAAATTCGATGTATGGATGTGATGCTCTTTGATAACAGGGGTCACCATGCAAAATTTCCATCTGATCAAATAAATAGTTTTTAAGTAATCAATGCTTCCATGGTATAACTTTAAGAATATGTCATAGAATATGAAGTATATATATATATATATATATACATACACACACTACTGGAATATTTAATCGAATAATTATGTTTTTTTTTTTTTTTTTATAAGAAAACGATTATCAGTTACTTGTTAGTCATTTCTTCTTTGTTGTTTGTTTTGAAGTGATTCAGTTTTTTCGTAGACATTTTCAAACCAAACCTTTCCAGTGATGAGTGCTTCCAGCTAAATAGTGACCTTTGGTGTAACAACAACTACAAAGATCTTTCCTTTCTTCATCTGAACAGAATTTCCATGAACAGAGTTTCTTTCCAAGAACTTCCCATTTGTCGAACACACTACCACAAGACTGTCTCTTTGCAGGCTACAACATGATCATCAAACGATTGTCATAAGCTGTCCTCATAAGTACTCAAACTTTGTTTATTACAATCATCATTGTCAATGATCCCATAGTATTTTTCATCATTCAACTGACAATCCATTCATTAACCTTTATCCTTGAGAGCCTTTTAAACTTCATAAGTGGTGACTTATTAAGAAAAGTGCGCTGTTAAAATATCTATTTACTTTCAGAATCCATTTAGGACACACACTACACAAAAGAACAGAACTTTCATTAATAAAGTTTCTCTTTCAAGAACTAACAGTTTATAAAACACAATGCAATAGGACTACTTCCCAGCTGACTACAACATGATATATCAAAATGAAATGCTGTGGAGACAGAATGCGTAAAAACAGACAAAAGTTAAAAAAAAAAAAAAAAAAAGAAGAAAATTAATTAAAGACAAATAAATTATCAAAAATGAGAGCTTTGCCGGTTTCATTTATCAACAAATGTTTTGAGAAAAAGAAAAAAATTGATCTGATTGAAACTAATAAAACTCGTTTTTTGATAATTTATTCCTGTCTTTAATTTGTTTTTCTTTTGTTTTTTTTTTTCATATTATTATATTTATATTAGCAGGCCACCAGGCATTGCCCAGGTGTAAAATATGCTTAAATATGATACAATTTATGAAGAGTTTGTATTTATTATTATAGAGCCAATTGTCTATTGATTATTATATTGTACCCAATATATAGTAGTCCCCTTACGTAATCCAATTTACCAAATTTCCACTACTAACGATTACTATGATATTGTCCCATTGACTACTGTATACTTATTAATCCTTATCCTCGAGTGGCCTCTGGGGCCTTGATAGGTGGTGACGTCTATGTAAAAAAAAAAAAAAAAGTGGTCGTAAAATAGGCTTATGCATATCTTAAGCATATTGTTAGTGGCATTCTCACTAGATCATCAACGTTAAACTATGTTGAGCTTTGTCAGCAGCAGATGGGTGACCAATTTCAGAATACCAGGCGTTGTGTGTTGGAGGACGTCGACACTGTCCTGCAATAGAAACTAATATTGTCAGCTCCCCGTACGGCTGGGGACCACTTACATATTTGATATTCCCATGAAACTTTCCTTTCGAGGAAACCTGTGCAATTCATCTAGGATGAGTGCCACTTCGATAACAATAAATGTCTAAATTTTGTTTAGATACATCCATGTTTCTTCATAACATTATCTGCTTCCTTCCCACTGCAGGAAGATGTGACACAAGGTTGGAAGGAGGCGCACTCTGGACTAATAAAAATCGCCTGGGCAGTCCTATTGGCATTCCTTGGTAGGAGTGCTTCAAGCAGTAAGTAATAAATTATTCCACTGGAAAGATGGGTGACAACAGCCTGGGATGGTGGACCTCCTAGAACTGCACAGGGCATCAGCTGTTCCTCAGTCAACAGGAAAATGCTATTTCAAAAATGGCTCGTACTCCTTTGGTTTTGGAGCAGAGATTATTTCAAGCTCGGATTGGTGCCGGCTATTCGTTTGTCTGTGATGTTTAAGTTTGTTTACATTTTTCTGTGAATATTGAAATAATGCAGCGTACGAATGGATCTATTTTCAAATACTTAAATCATTTCGGTGCCAAGAAATTTTACTACCACAGAAAACATTTTTTTTTTCTCTTTAAATAAACAAAATGGCAAACAGTAGGATGGAGATTCTTTAAATATTTCCAAATGAGTCAAATACTGGGGGAAAAAAGTAAAAAATAATATTATCAGTAGTTTTACATGTTGGCATGTGTTGGACGGCTTTTAGAAACTGACTTTCAAACCAACCCATCTCTTAACAGGTCTTTATTCCTCTTATATCTTAACTTTCCCCTCCCAACTAATCCTGCTACTTCCACTTTTCTATATCTCCTAATCTAAGCACTCTAATCTGTTCTTTCAATGTAACCAAAACAATTAAAGGTTCTATTCTGCACACATCTCCTTATACTGTCCAGATTTAGTTTTCCTCCGAGGTCATCAGATCTAAGCCTATCTTTAAAGACTTGCATAACACATCCATCATATTCTCCTATGATTTCTTTCCATGCAACACATATACTCAACCCACACAGGCCAGCTTTTATTTCTATACATCATCCGATAGCATACATATGTCTTATAGAATTTTCTTTTGGTTGACAATGGTAATACTCTGCTGATTAGTAATAACAAAAGTTCCCTGAACTTAACACCATTCATTCATAACTCTTTCTAGTATACTACTTATATTACACAAAATGTTTATAAATAAATAAATATATACAAGTGAGCTTGTCTGCGTGTGCACAATCGTCTCTACTAAACTACTCTGTCAATTTTTGGTTTACAGACTTGAAAATTAATTTATAGGGGAGTTGGACCTATGAAACAAATTCAATTACGTTTTAGCTGGTAAAAATAACTGCTAAGGGGTCAAAATTGAAAAAATAAAATGGAACTTGGCAAGTGTAAGTGGACTAAACATGTTATTTCTACGCAGGCACAAATATACATTCATACGTTAAAGTCGGTTAATTTTTTAAGTTTTCATGGCTTCATATCCATCAGTTAGCTCAGACGGTAACAAATAAGGCTGGAGCGATAAATGCTTTGGTTTCAACTCTAGCTGATGGCACTCAAGTCATTTTTTTTTTTAAACTTTTGAAATTATTACTATATATCCAATACAATATAAAAATTAATAAAGATTCGGCTCTATAATAATAAAAACGAGATCTGTATAAATTTAAATATTATATTTAAGTATATTTTATGACCGGGTAATACCAGGTGGCCTGTTAAATTGATTTTGATGAGCACTACAAAACATCACTGATGATGCTATGACTTGTGTGAAATTTTTGCGGCAAGAGTTGAGAAATCACCACACATATCGCTCCTTCGTCGGCACTGTTTAATACCAGTGGCAAGTAGAAATTTCTGGAAATGACTGGAAACAATGCTGAGATAAGATGACAGCACATACAGCGCCTGCTATTCCCAAATGGTCACCCATCTGGAACTGACCAGGCTCATCATTGCTTAACTTCGGTGATCTGATGAAAACTGGAGTGTCAACGTGATTATGCTGTATATTAGTAAATATATATATGCATATATTAGTGTTGGGATAGTTAATCGAAATCGGAAAAATCAGAACTTTTCGGGGTATTGGTATCGGAAAAATTTGTGCCTATTTTCCGATGCCGAAACCGATTCCTTTAATTATTTTCTTTTTACTTAATTTTGTTTAAAAAATATTCAACTGCTGATACTAATAATAAAATAATCAATATTTATTAATTTAAACATTTAGTAAAATTAAAATTTATAGATTACCCCCTACACGTTAATTTAATTTAAAACCAAGACTATATGACGTCACTAAAATTTCCTTCTCTTTAACAGCGCCAGCCCCCCGCCCCTCCTTTTTGAATTTCCAACATCAATTTTCCGTTTCTTTGAAATAGAACTGCGTCACACTGTGCACGTGAAACATTTTCAAATATTTTGTACTGGTATATTTTTTGGTTTCTTAATCTCATTCATCCAGAGGAAGTCTCGAAATAAAGACGAAACGTTGATGAATACATAATACGGTTTGTTCCTTTTTATTTTCTCTCTCTCTCTCTATATATATATATTAATGTAAAATATTAAAATCAAAACAATACAAACGTATATAACCAGATGTTTATAAATCACAGATTGCACTGTAAAATTGATATTTAATAGTTCAATGCTCATCATTGTGAGTTTCATCAATACAAAATTCACCTTTGTCGTAACGAATTAGGTCATATCAACAGTACTCTTCACACAATTTGAAAATAGATAAATACATATTCAGCTTAATTTAAATTGCTTATTTACAATAAAAAAAAAAACAAGAAAAAAAAAACGTGCAAATAGATTAAAGTTGTTTATCCAATCGTGCGACCTAAATGGAAGCGGGGTGGGGGGTGAAGTACAAAAAGATTATATCTTGTTTTCCACTTATGGAGTAGTTTTGTTCTGGTTCAAAAACTCGGTTCATAAGCAACATGATCTGTCCTGTCAAATAAGGATGTATTCGTTTGAATTAATAATCTGGCAAGTTGCTTACTAAATCTGCTTCCCGGTTGAATACAACATGGTAGCCTTCAAGTCCAATGTAAACAAGTTCTTGTTGCGCTGTCCCCATAAATAAACAAATTCTACCCAATTTACACCATTAAAGATTACTACATTACCAGCTTACATTCATTAACCCTTATCCTCGAGTGACCTTCAGGCCTTGAGAAGTGGTGATGCCCAAGTAAAAAAAGAATGAATCTCACAGTCAGAAAATGACTTTATAAGTTCTAAGCATGAACTGAGTACTTCTAAAAAAAAAAAAAAAAAAAAATTCGTTTTTAGTACATTTTAACAATATACTTGAACATAATTAATCTATTAATATACATATATGTCCTATAAAAGAGATATATATCATTTGAAGTAGCTGAGTGGGCCCTGCTACAGTTTTGAGTAATCAACTTACTGAACGAGTGCTCATCGTTGGAGATAGTATTCTTTTGCATGAAACTTGTGGCATACCTTTTCAGCATCCCGCCTAGGCAGTCCCACCAGTCAGTATTTATAACTTAACCAGCCAATCATATTCTTTTGAGGAGGAAGAACCCGGATGTACTCATTCATCACATCACAATCAAAGGACTCAAACACAAGTTATCAGTAGGTGTCAGTATCCACTTCAACACTGCCAACTCCCAGGTTATTGATTAAAATAAGTAATGCTCAAATGTAGCACTATGGTGAACAAATTCTTTAATTCCAAACTGTACCAAAATATGTCTGGCTAATATCTTGTCTACAGCTGAAGTCTTGCTTTGTGGATATGTCAAATTGTTGCGCAATGAAATGATGTTTGTTCCTTCTCTCCTTTCTTCTTGTTGAGGTCAACTCCTTCATAATAGTGGTTGTAAAAGTTATTTTAATTTAAAATTTAATAATGCTTTTAAGGGTCTTATTTTTCTTTTCCAGTACGTTGTTGCACCCTGTACAGTTTGAGTTGGCTTTTTCTCTGGCCTGCATCCTGAATCATTGCAACCCAGTCCTGAGCAAGGTCGTATACGATGATAAACCAATCACAAATCCATCATTAAAGGCCAACCACATGTGAACTTTAGAGTGCATCCAAATCCAAAAATAATTGATCTCCACCGTCATGTTTGCTTTTTGTCTGTTCCGCTTTTTCTCGAAAACTTCTTGGCTGATCTGTCTGAAAATTTATATGGGTCTTTGTTATAAAATATAGCAAACTGTCATGGTATTCGTTCGATACAAAGTTAGGGATTAATGAGGGTTAATAGGGATTAGTATTTAATGCAAAGATAAGCACAAATTTAACAATTTGGCATAAAGCACTCATTCCAAGACAACAGACTATAACTTTTCCCCCATTTTTAACAGGCTAAAATGTCTAGTACATGTATAATATCCTCAATTCATCTCAGCTGTTCTAAAGTGCAATTGCTTCCAGCTTTTACATTAAATGTCAATGACAATTTCATGTCTACAACTCGATATCTTGACATTCTAAGTTTTCTAATCCAAAATACCACTTTCCATTTTTAACATTATTTTACGCATCTACTCTAATCTTATTAGTTCTAAGTGACAGTCTTCTTGAGATTGAAGGTTCAATTTCCGCTACAGGCTATCTATAATAACTAAAGTTACTGCTCATAGCTAATGAAACGGCTTGAAATTCTGTTTAGGCTCCCAAATTCAAAGATTTCAAAGTTCAAAAAGTTTTAGATAGCTTCCAGTGGGTACATTTGCAATCACTTAAAAAAAAAAAAGAGTCTAGATGAATGGACCTGATACTGCAATTGTTTTGGTGTTTTAAACTTTTCTTTAAATATTATAAACACACATGCATATATATATATGAGCAAATAGTTAATAAAATATGTTAAAAAAACACTTTGAAATGAGTTAAAAACATATTTAATCTGGAAAGGAAACACTAGATAAATGGATAGTCCTTAATCCACAGAGTTTCGAAGAAATACTCTCCTTCTCATCAGAGGGTAGGAATTAGCAAAATGCGGGATCGGATTTTGCATGCAGAAGTATTTGATGAAACAAATAAGTCAAAGATCTTACTTGAAAACAAAATAAGTTAAGCAGAGGGAATATGGTAAAGAAAAAGGTGATTACACATGAATGGATAGTCTGGTGGAAGATAAAAAATCCAGTGACGGTAAAATCCAAATGTAAAACTTCAAGAAAGTTAAAAGAATTTCCATTTGTACAAGTAAAATCCAAAGAAATCCTGTAATTGGAAGAAGATGGTCCATAATAATCCAAAGGCAGAAATCCATGGAATAATTCACAAACATGTGTACAAGGAAAAAAAATAATATTAATAAAAGAAAAATAGGATGTGCTTTTCACTCTACTTCCGAGACATAACTATAAATAAAAAAGATCTAGGAAGAAAAAGGAGAGAGAGAGAGAGAGAGAGAGACAAAAAAAAAAGAGAGAGAGAGAAAAAAAATGATAAAGTTATATATAAAATAAAGGGAAACAAAAGTCAAAACGACCCAGACAGGAAATGTTAAAGGCGCAAAAATATATATAGGGCAAAATAATATAGGTCAACTGAAATGTACAGGTTATCACTTAAAAAAAATGTCAGCAAGAGTTATTAAACGACACTAAAAGGAAAATAAAAAATAAAAAAGGAAAATAAAAAATAAAAAAGGAAAATAAGATAAATAAATAGAAAATAAAGAATAAATAAAAAATAAAAAAATAAAATATAATGAAAATAAAATATAAAATATAATATATAATATAAAATAAAACAACAAAATAAAATAAGAATAAGAAAAGAATAAAGATAAAAAATAAAAATTATTTAAGGGGAGAAGAAGGCCGGCATCTGCAATTTCAGGAAAAAAAAAAGTAAGTAAATTCATAAAGTAAAATTTAAGTAAATATACATACAAGATATGAAAGTGTGGGTAAATTGATATATTAGATAGATAGGAAAGTTTAAAGAATAAAACAGAAAATGCAGATAACAAACCGGCCATGCAAAGAAGAGATAAAGAATTAAAATGAAGGATTATTAAATTATGAAGTATTAAGAAGTATGTCGAAAAACGAAAAAGTTAAAGAAAAATATTTTATATCTATATAAAAGGTAAAAGTAATAACTATGTAATTTCAAAATTGCCATAATTAAATTTGAACTTATGTTTACAGAAAGAGATCAGTTCATTTTTAGAATTTATTATATTGTTACTTTGAGGGGAAGTAATTATAGTTATAGCTTCGGTTGTACAGAGGCGATATGACTTAGAGCCTGGAGTATAAGACAACTTTTTTTTTTATAATAGTCCATTTGATTGAGAAGGGAGTATTGTTAGAGTTAAGTTTTTTAATTAAAGTGGTTAGAGAAGTTCCTTGGTTATTATTAGAATTATGGTTGTTAAAAGAAGAAATGTGGTTTGATATTCTTTTCTTAATTAATGTTGAAGTAGCGCCGATATATGTATGTACTTTATTAAAAGCTCGAGGTCTGGTATTAATATTAATTTGCTCGTTTGTATTAGTTAAATAGTTTGAATTTTGTTCATAGTGTTCAACAAATGGTGGGACAATGTCTGTATGAGAACTATTTTACCATCTTTGATCATTTTGGTAAATTCAATTGTAATTTTCATTTTATATATATATATATATATATATATACACACACACACACACGATGTATTGCCTTAAACCGGATTAAGTACAAGAACTTGAGTTAATTAGTGATGGTGGGGAGATTAATCGGTGTTGAATTATAACTTAAACTCAATTCATAACTAAAATATAAGTAAATTATGGCAACCTAGTATTTAAATCCTTAACTTAGACATATAATGTTAAGTACAAAATACTCTAAAGATATGATGTTTGTGGAACAGCGGAATAAGATTGAAGAAATATAATATTAATAACATCAAGATCATTAAAAATTATTACAAACATGTACGATCCCAAAAACCATAATTTACAAGGGATAGATGACTCTATAAATTGAAAGATGCTGATACATTAAAGGTACTATATAAAAATAGGTTAACTTGATCCAGTGTAACTGTACGTTAAGCTGAACATCTTAATCGGAAAATCATGAATAAGTAGATAAAATCGATATAATGGAACTGTGGTTTAAGATGTACATTTTCAACCGTGAAATAGTAATTAGGAGTTGATACGGATAATTAATAAAAATTGATAAAATTCAACATAAACTGAACATTTTTAGTTTTTAATTGTAAATTGAGTCATCATGAGATAACTAAAATTTAGGAGAACACACTTAAGCATATGTTAACTTGATAAATATGTATTAAATATTTCGAGTACACATATCTGATGCATTTTCGAAAGATACTACTGTGAATATAATTTCAGCCAGAAATTATAACCACAAAAATTAAATGTAACAAGAATAAATACTTATCGACTAAGAACAAAACGTTACAATTAATCATACCAACAGTTAGTGTCAACAGGTTTATTTAAAACCAGCTTGGGTGCCCGGCATTGCCCGGATGTTTGGAGGCGTGTGTTGAGCAAACAAAAAAAAAAAAGTAAGTATGAGGATCGAACCCGAACCGTTGAGGCAAAGTTGTAAATTAAAGTGTGAAAAAAATTAAATAGACAGGCAAGCTTCGTTGTTAACTGTGAGATATTACGATTTATATGTGATATAAAAAGTTTTAAAAAGTTGTGAACCGACCAACCGCTTCTCTGAAAAAAGCCTTTTGTAGACATACAGAAAATGCGAACACACATACATACATACATTTTCGCTTTTATATATATATAGACTAGCGAGGAAAAGCATACATACATACATTTTCGCTTTTATATATATAGATGTTAGTAAATAGGAATTTATAAGATAACAGAAAGTAAATAGAAAATATTTCTGGTGTGGAAGAAGAAAAAAATCGAGTTTGTTTTACTATACGCATAGATTCGAAAAAGTTGTCAAAAAACAAATATATACCAAATAAATGTTATCAAAGGCAAGATAAGTTACTCTTCTACCTATTTGGAAAAGTTTTTAGTGCTTTTACTCACTTTAAAACGTGTAATCGGTTCGAAAATCATACAATGTTTATCGATATATTTTAAAAAGAAAAATGGCAGCAAGCTTTCTTTTAAATGCATTAAGTTTGGGAAAATGAATTCAAACTAAAAAATTATACAAACTACTTTTAGAAATTCACTCCGTATATGTTACCGTGACATAGGCTGATATATTCGGTAAGTTTTTAACAGTATTGTGTATAATCTTTTTGTTTGAACTCATTTTCTCAAACTTAACGTATTCAACTAAGAGCTCGCCACCATTTGTCTTTTTCAAATATATCGATAAACGCTGTATGATTTTCGAACCGATTACACATTTTAACATGAGTAAAACCACTAAGATCTTTTTCAGATAGGTAGAAGAGTAACTTATCTTGCCTTTGATAACATTTATTTGTTATATATTTTAATTTTTTGACAACTTTTTCGAATCTATGTGTACAGTACAACAAACCCAAAAAATTAACTAATAACTATCATAGAATATTTGAAGGATTTGAATGCTTAACTTCAATAATTTGACTTCTATTAATATGAGGATATATACATAAATTTAGGAGGAGTAATAATTTTATCAAGATTTCTTCATAAGTTTTGGTTTCGATTATGGCTGAAGGAACTGAAGTTTATATATATATTACACACATATATTTTTTTCAAAAGTTTTTATTTCGGTTTCAATTCAAGCTATATGTGTGTAATATATATATATATATATATATATATATATATATATATATATATATATATTACACACATATATTTTTTTCAAAAGTTTTTATTTCGGTTTCAATTCAAGCTAATGCATCCAAGTCGTACGGATATATACATTTTTTTTTTTTTTTTTTTTTTTTTTAAATCGGAACTTTATAATGTACTAGTGGGGGGTACCCGGCGATGCCCGAGTGTTTTGAGGTGTGTATGGTTTGGGGTAAATCCAAACTCCCGGGGGGGGGGGGTTAAAATAAAAAAAAAGTTTTGGTAGATGAGTATGAGGATTGAACCCTTGAAGCAAAGTTGGAAATTAAAGTGTTAAAAAAAAAAAGTGCAACGCTAACCACTGGGCTACAGCGACATACAAAGGAGCATGTTTGAATTTATTTATTTAACAATTGACAGGTGGCAGCAATAAAAGTTAACTCTGCTGCTTCTATTTGACCTAATTATTGAGGTCAAATAGAACAGTTAACTTGGGTTTGACTGGTTTTTTCCCCAACATATGTTGAGGAGGGGGAAACCAGCTCCCCATTTTCCAGACTGATTAGCAACTGTCTGATATAAGAGGACTGATCAAAGCTGATTGCTTCTGGACGTTTCCCGGCGCGATGCCAAGAACGTTGTTCGTGGTTAAGTTTGAACTAGTTTTGCTTTTTATATGAAAAAGCCCAATCAACACGCGAGAAGCCAAAATAGCAATAATTTTGTAAAAGTCGATGTAAATAAATCTATACGCTACGTGCTTTCCTAAATCCTAGATATTATTATATAGGACCTATATAAACAGTTGTAAGCGATCGTAACGACCCTGGGAGTATGTGCGAAAGAAGCCTTTGCGAGACATACACGAAATGCTCACACACATTTTGCCTTTTATATATATAGATAACACTCGATAGAACATTAACTCTATAATAATATATACAAAATCTGCAAGAATTAAAATATCATATTTAAGCATACTTTATGACCGGGCTTTGCCGGGCGTTCATGCTAGTTTAGTTAAAAAATACTTTTGCAGTCTTAACAAAAAGCTACAATAATATCAGAGTGTCTGCATTTACACTGAATATCTACAGAATGCCAACATCAATATATTACATATGAATGAGTTCCTAGTGGAATTTCCACAGGTCCCGCTAGTAAATTATAAATATAGTAATATAACTTAAAAATGGTAAAATCCAATAAAATGATATAGAAATATCAAAAAACTTTAAAATAAAAATAATTCTAACAATAATAATTCACAAATATATGAAAATAATAGAAATTAGTAAAGATAAATACAGTATGATCATAATCTTACTAATGAGAAAAAATGGCAGAGTTTGTCGGTTGTATGAACCATCTAAGTTGTTCAAATAATGTTTTTTCTAGGCTTTTAAGGTGAACATCTAATGAGTGTTACGTTTTTGTGTGTCAAGAGGTATTCACAGCAACACATTAATAAAAAGAAAAGTGAAAAAAACAAAACAAAAACAGAATGGAGTTAAAAAGAAAATATATTTATTGTAAATAAAAGTAACGAAAACTATTTTACAGTAAACAAAACGATCTAAGGGAGATAATAAACGCTTTGGTTCTAGCAATTACCCAACTAAAAATTACTTAAATAACATTCACAGATACAATTTTTTGGTCAATATCAAAATTCAGGAAAATCTATACTTTCTAATATGTTGTCCATTGTGGTTTGTTTGAAAAATGTTTTTTTCAGCTTGACATTCAATATGGTTATTGACGACCAAGCTTTCTTTCAGTTCTCGTTAGTGGCTTGAGTTAAATGATCTTAGCAAGAAGATCGCCCCAAGTTTGCATCCCTTTCATTTGGTGTACAAATCAATAACTGGTTTTACAAACGCATATACGTCTATTGATAGTAATCACTGGAGAATGTTCCAGTATCAATAATATAGAACACTTAGTTTTTTGGAACCTTCTGGAACAAACGAAAAAGGAATACTTTTTTCAGTTATATTTTAAAAGTCTCTAGAAACGCTTAAAAGGATATTTTCACTTTCTAATATTAAAGTAATATTATTTATGTTATCTTATATATTATTTTAATTTATATATTATTAATATTTATTTTTGTATTATATTTCATATTTCATTTTATTATATAATATTTAAAGTATTATTATTTTATTATAATATTTAATTATATTAATAAATATTTTTATTATATATTATATTTATTAATTATTATGTTTAGGTTAATTATGTTATTTTGTGTAAGACATGAGTAAGTAATTAAAGCGTAAAGACATAATTTTGCTGATTTATTAGTCGCAAGAGAAACAATATTGTAATGGTTACCTTTTGAAAAGAAATAAATTACCAACTGAGAAAAGTTGATCTTAGCAACTCTCAGAACTATTATGCTACACTACATATGCTCTGGAATCAAGAAAAGATATTCATCGAGCTTGGACTTTTTCTAATTTTATATAAGAAAATTTTCTATATTTAAAAAAAAAAAAGCTTTTTTAATCCATTATAATGAGTATATACAAACTGATTACTGTTAAATTTTGATATACTTTTAACGTTCCATCACTCGATATAATATATTGTATATTTCACTTTTTCCTTTTATTTTTTTTTTAATTTCCATTTTTTTCACTCCCATGCACTTTCACCTCATCAACACCTGAAGATGATTCACAGTTGAATCTAAAGCGCTTGTGATAACCATGGAACTTTCATTAATAATTTTGATTTTCATATAAAATGATTATACGGAAAATCGGATAAAAAAAAAGAATCATAAATCAAAGTATCTCGTTTGTATTTAATAATGTCTAGTTGAATGAAAAAATGCTGCCTAAACATAGCTATTTCAATATATATATATATACACACACACACAAGTTAAAATGAATATTTATCTTCTCTAAGACAGTAATCACTTAAGTTAAAAATAGCTTCATCATAACCTTTTATCATTCACAAGGAATTTAATGGCGCCATTTGTATGAAGTGGTTTTATGATAATTTCAGATGCGTTCACACCAAATACAAACTCAACAGACGTGCTCCAGAAACACAGTAGAGGTATTTATCTATGACGATTAATTTGTTTTTAGATATGGAAGGCTCTAATACCATAATATTGTATCTTTTTCAAGCTTTCCTGAACATTATTATAATTTAATGCTAAAACAGTAGTTAAAATGCTATCTCTTTCTCTCTCATATATATATATATATATATATATATATATATATATATATATATATATATATATATATATATATATATATAAAAATAAAAATAAGTTTACCAAGGTAATCTAAATGGTAAACTTAAAATATATTATAAATATTAAAGAGTTAATATTTACAAGTAATCTCAACCAGATGTAAAAGCTCAATAAAACCGAAAAGGAAATAGAGCTTATAATATGAACAAATGATTAATAAAACATGTTAAAAGACATCTTGAAAAAGAGTTAAAAACATATTTAAGTTTAAAAAAGGAAGCACAAGATAAGTGGATAGTCCTTAATCCACGGAGTTTCGAAGAAATACTCTCCTTCTCATCAGAGGGAAGGAATTAGCAAAATGCGGGATCGGATTTTGCATATAAAAGTATTTAATGAAACTACAAGTAAGTCACAGATCTTACTTGGTTAAAAAAAAAAAAAAAAAAAAAAAAAAGGGTGAGGTAAGGGGAATAGGAGGTAAAAGAAAAATGATAAAAAGATTTCACATGAATGGATAGTCCGGTGAAGGGTAAAAAATCCAAGAATGGTAAAATCCAAAACGGTCGAATTAAAAATTTCCAATCCAATGGGTAAATTCCAAATGGTCCAAAATGATCCAAAAGACAGAGTTCCTTGGAAAAAAATCGCAAATGGAATGAATTCCAAATCATTAAAAGAAAAAGCACTCGAGAGAATATTTAAAACACGTCTGTCAAGGCTGGAGGAATCAAGTAAATTCAAAGTCCATTTTCTGTAGGCTGTTTTTGAACCCAGTCAACGACGGGTCTCATTATCAATTGGCAAAGTTAATTTTAAATAAACATTTCATCCATAAATTCCTTGTAAATACAAGACTAAATCTTTTACATTTATCATAAATACATATGTATTAACATTTGGGTAAGTTTGATATAACATTATCTTTTAAACAAGACTAAAGAAATGAAAATTAAAAAGAAATCAATTCGCCTGAGTGATAGAGTGTGCGTGGGGGGGGGGGCTAATAAAAAATAAATAAATAACATTTTGCATTGCTAGAATAAGCAAAATTTGGTGTTGCTAAAATGATTTCCTGAATGCATGCATCATGCAAAAAGAGATTTCAAGAGTAGTTGAAGTGTCCATAAAAACTATATGTAATGTAAGGAATAGTCTGTAATTGTATTGGAATCGGGAATTAATTAAAACTATTATCAGGATGTCTGGAAGTAGAAGAATCAACAAAAACTGTCCAAAAGCTTTTATTAAATAAAGCCTTCAAATCAAAAATCCTAAAGAATCCAATCAACTCAATACGAAAAATAGGAATTGAACATGGGGCATCGTTAGAAATGCAGCAAATATGATTTGAAGTTAAAATTTTGCCCAAGAACAGTAAAACACTTGTTGACAACAGCTATGAAGGAAATGAGATTAGAAAAACATAATAGTTTATGAAAACGTCTTCTATTTTCAAGATCTTTTTAGGTGAAAATATACTATCGATGTAATTTTGATCTGCAGAAATTAAAGATCTATCGCAAAATTAACAACTTAGGTTAAGATGGCATTCAGAACAAAACGTCCTGCTCAAGTTAAGGCTTTTAGTGTAGTGGTTTTGATGAAAAGAAAATATCTATAACATTCTATAACGCTGATGAAAAGATGTGAATGTTAATATTTGCTATAAGACTGAGATACAATATCATGGCTCAAATCAAACTACTCAGATGGTAATTATTAGGGCCATGACAACAGAATATTCTTTTCATAGTTTTGTACTTTCGAGTATATATCCGATACAGTAAGACACAGTTAATCAACCAAGAACCACATCACTATATAAAAGCATATACAAACTCGAGAGTTAAAACAATGAAAAGAATATGCTGTTGTCCTAGCCCTAGTAATTATTAGGGTTATGACAAGAAAACATTCTTTTCATTGTTTTGACTCTCGAGTATATCTACGACACGGTCAGACACAGTTAATCAATCGAGAACCACATCACTATTTAAAAACGTAATATATTAACCTATACATACGCGAGAGTGAAAATAAAAGAATATTCTCCCGTTATAGCCCTAGTAATTATACATGGACACTGAATGGTGATCAAGCTCACACAGTTAGAAAAAAAAAAAAAAGCAAGATTTCTCCAAATCCAACTTTAGAAATTTGAGGGAATCATGTTTATGGAAGCCTTCTATTCGAGATCTAAACCTGCTGGAACATACTATCAATAGAACATCACACAATGTTGACACTTTTTAAGATACTATTAAAGAAGAGTGGGAAAAATTCTCTCCCAAATATTTGAGAAACATCTGCATAAGTTTCGGAAAGTGTGTGAAAGCAGTTATTCCCAAGAGAAAGCATCAGGCTAGTTGTCTGATGTTAAAAAAAAAACAAAAAAAAAAACAAAAAAAAACAAAAAAACAGAGGACACATTTTCTATTATCTAAATTTTCTTGTGAATTTCAATAACATACGAGAGGCGTTCCAAAAGTAATGCCTCATATTTTTAATTTCGTCCGAATGGATCAGAGAAGATTGAAAATTGCATTGTTATGATGACTGAACTTATGCATGACCTGAAAGTTTCCTCTCTCTGTTGCCGATATTGATGGTGTGAGACTAAAAAAGAAACGCTTGTCATGGACGTGCATCAGAAGCAGAGATGCGTCATTGAATTCCAAGCAAAAGTGCATTGAGAATGGTTGTAGCTATGTAGGAAAATGAACTCTGGAGCACAAACGGTCACTCGTTTTAATGGTACCACTCACGTCTTTGTAGCTGTTCGACTTTAAAAAAATAAATAAATAAATAAATAAAAAAGAAGGTTTTGATTTTGAAATGACCCTCATAATTGGTCAAACACATTTTTCAATCCTGAAAATAAAGTTTTGCTTTCTCACTCTATGCACATATTACTATTTCTCATTCTTATGTTCGGTTCGACATTTGTTTTACACGCTGCCATGTGTTGGACGATAAAATGACATTATGCATGTATTCTTTTTTCAGATTTACTTCAACAGTGCTCAATACATTAGCAGAGCTTAGGAGTATAAAAATATATTTATGGCAAGTAGGCTAGGCAGAAACATTTGCGTTTCATTCCTGAGAGAAATCATCAGTCTAATTATCTGATATTCACTTTGGGAATGAAATCCGAACGTTTCTGTGCTGCTAACTTGCTATAAATATATTTTTTCTTGCAATTGGCAAACGCAGCAGTAATTATACTATAAACTGAAAAAGCATGTGTTACTAATGACCTACTTGTCATGGCATCGAACATGTTTAACTGATACCATTTCATACGTTGAGACGACAAATGCAGAAATTCCAAAGATTTTTCTCTTTTTTTTTTAATGTTAATTTTAAGGCGAGCAAAAAGTGGATCTTAGGTTTACTTTCGTAACTCACTTCCCTTAGTTTGTCCTTACATTTCATGAATAAATGTTTCTGACAAAGGGGAAAGAATTGCTGTTTTCTAGGTCGGCATCTATCCATAGAATACTTTTTTTTTTTTTTTTTTAACTCTTATTCACCCCCAAATAAGCCACATTGCCACTTGGACGTAAGGGGCGACTACTTGAGACCATGACTACAGAGTCACTGTATGGGGAGCTGAGAATATTTGCAATTTAAACATGGTAATACAGTCAGAGAAACAGGAAATCGGGAGGTAATTTCTAAGTCTAGCAGTTTGAGAGAAGAAACTATTAGAGTAGAAGACTTTCCAGCATCTAGAAGTATCTACAAGGAAGAGGAGATTTTGCTGCCAGTCAGGTTAGTTAGGGGTATTTATGTTGAAGGTTCACCAGTGATACGAGTTCAGAGCACATTCCATTAAAACACTTGTAGAATAAACATTGGGATGACATTGCAGGTATTGGAGATTGGTTCATAATGCGGGACCTTTTAGATTTGATAATTTTTTTTTTTTTTTAAACCTTGAAATAGTAGTTATTTTCTTTTAAACCTTGAAATAGTAGTTATTTTCTTTTAAATATTGAAATAGTAATTTCTTTTAAACGTTGAAATAGTAATTTTTTTTAAACGTTGAAATAGTAATTTTTTTTAAACGTTGAAATAGTAATTTTTTTTAAACGTTGAAATAGTAATTTTTTTTAAACGTTGAAATAGTAATTTTTTTTAAACGTTGAAATAGTAATTTTTTTTAAACGTTGAAATAGTAATTTTTTTTAAACATTGAAATAGTAATTTTTTTTAAACATTGAAATAGTAATTTTTTTTAAACATTGAAATAGTAATTTTTTTTAAACGTTGAAATAGTAATTTTTTTTAAACGTTGAAATAGTAATTCTTTTTAAACGTTGAAATAGTAATTTTTTTTAAACGTTGAAATAGTAATTTTTTTAAACGTTGAAATAGTAATTCTTTTAAACGTTGAAATAGTAATTCTTTTAAACGTTGAAATAGTAATTCTTTTAAACGTTGAAATAGTAATTCTTTTAAACGTTGAAATAGTAATTCTTTTAAGCGTTGGAATAGTAATTCTTTTAAGCGTTGGAATAGTAATTCTTTTAAACGTTGAAATAGTAATTTTTTTAAACGTTGAAATAGTAATTTTTTTAAATGTTGAAATAGTAATTCTTTTAAACGTTGAAATAGTAATTTTTTTAAACGTTGAAATAGTAATTTTTAACCTTGAAATAGTAATTTTTTTAAACGTTGAAATAGTAATTTTTTTTAAACGTTGAAATAGTAATTTTTAACCTTGAAATAGTAAGTTTTTTTTTTTTTTAAATTTTAAATAGAAGTTATTTTCTTTTAAACGTTGAAATAGTAATTTAAAAAAAAAAAAAAACCTTGAAATAGTATTTTTTTTAACCTTGAAATAGTATTTTTTTTTCTTTTAAACGTTGAAATAGTATTTTTTTAACCTTGAAATAGTATTTTTTTCTTTTTTAACCTTGAAATAGTATTTTTAGCTCCTTGCATCAAGTGGCTTCATGCTATGTCTGGAGCGATTTTCATTTAAAAAAATAATAAAATTTAACCTTTCAATAAAAACCCAATTAAAAAATAATTTAGCCCCCCCCCTCCTCCTCCCGAGCAATGCCGGGTAAGTACAACTATGAAGTAATAATTTCTGATAACACATAAATGTTATGTATCACAAGGTATACATAATTACAGGAACCAAGCTTTTTTTTTTTTTAAGTAACATTACAGAGAGATGGAGAGAGAGTTAGAGAGGGGGGGGGAGAACTGGTATTAACCAGAAGGACACACACATTAATGCCATTGTTAGAAAATGTCACACTATTTATTCCAAAATATGAATTATTTATGAACAAGCATGGTTGCTAAGGGATGGGGAGGGGGGCATGACAAGAAAAAAAAAAATGTTAGTATGTGTAATATCTTTTTCTATCTCTCTCCACCTTTCTCAGTCAAGAAGGATTTCTGCTCTTTCAACCAAAGATGGAACAGATATTAGACTTTGCATTAATTATTTCCAGAAAACATTAAAAAATTAAATCTTAAAATACATTACGCACAAAGCCATCAAAGGTATTGGGAAATTGGGTGTTGTCGGTCATCTTGTGTTTATGGTGTTAATAATGTCTATCCTATTCTTAGCTAGAATCATCTGTCACCACAATACCACATTTACACTACACTAAGGGGCCATCCTATTTGAAATGGCCTAAAATTTGTTGGAAAATTTGTTTTTATCTAAATAAATAAAGTTTTTTCTTTCCCTCATTTAACTATATTAACATCCAAACAGGTGGTGTTCATTTAATTCTATGATAAGACATTAGATTTTGAAATACAACACACTTCCGGTATTAATAACCAGTTTTACATTTTTATTTTGCATATTTATTTCATATATCCACCTTTTAATTTATTGCTATACATCCTTACAGAAGTAATGCAGTATCAGTTTTGCTGTCATTATACTGTGCTCATGAGAATTCCCTTTTCCTTTTATGGGAAAATCTTCCTAGGTATTACAGTCTCCTTGGGAGGGGCAGTATAGTATATGTTTGTTCCTCATGATACCATTATCCGATGATAATCTTCTCCAGCTGTCTTAGTGGAGGGCAAAAGGGTTTACTGTACTATCTGTTCTGTCATCATATCACCCTCTCGACATTTTTTTTTGGGGGGGGGTCATAATGCCAGGCTCTAAGTCATTACTCCCTCAATTGTAGATCAGTGTAGCATATGTCGCTAATTCACCATGATGCCATCATTCTTAGCTAGCAAAAAATATACAACCAGAAAGAACATATATTTCTAAGTTGTTAAAAAAAAAAAAAAAAAAAAAAAAAAAAAAGACATTTTTTGTTTGAAGATTTCATTGGAATAATACAGAGTGGTGGGAAAAAAATTGGATAGCATGATCCTCCAAACTTTTTCAAAATAGATCACCTGCTGTTTTTCCAGTTTGTTCAGAACCGAAAACAAGCAGATCAATCTCTAAATGAGAGTGGAATCTAAAGTGGGAGAAAAGGTGGAACTTAGAGAATGGATGGTGCCCTTCCACGATAAATGCAATTAATTTATTAGATGTTTATTTAGTAACTATGCAAATTAAGTTGAAAACTGACTATTGGTAGCAGAAGTTTATGTGTATAGTATTTCCAAATCTGATGTCTTACTACAGAATTAAATACAACCTGTTTTAATGAGGCCGAGTATAAAACACTGAAAGCGAGGAGTGGGCTGTTGGGGAATTTTTATTACCAGGAGGAGGTAACTCTTTCACACTACTGTAGCCCAAAAGCCAAGAGAGTTAGTTTCGTATGCATTTCCCATTAAAAGGTAAAAGGTGGATAGAGGTGGTGGGGCAATGGGGCATTGCTCTAAATGTCGACCCCTCCCAACTAATTTTGTTCCTGGTGATCAATAAGGAATGAATATTACAAAAAGAATGTGACCTTATCCTATTCGAAGCAATGATGAAAAATAATAAATTTGCGAGTGTCTTTTGTAGTTTTTGACTAAGGTTGATACACACAAAGAGACAACTGCCCTTTTTATAATAGAAGACTAGCTGAAATATATGTCCCGGATCATGCCCATAATAAGACCCTTTTAATAAGTTAAGTTCAAGAGGTCAGACTTCCAAATATTTTTTTTAAATCTGTGAATATAAAGATCAAACAACTGAAGTTATGAACATAGAGGTTTTATTTTGTGAAGTTAATGATACGATTAGGATTTGAGGAATATGTTTTTTTAGAATCAATATAATTTTTGTGTGTTTTTAGGATTTAAAGTTATTCATAATCAGAGATAGAAAAATCTAAAGTAAAAACAAATCTAACGAATTCAGTTAAAAACAAATCTAACGAATTCAGTTAAAAACAAATCTAACGAATTCAATTAATAAATAAAAAGCTAATTACTCTCGAACACAGACTATGTATTTATTTTTTTTTCTTTTCATGACAAGCTGTAATCGTTTTTATTCTTATATGCTTCTCCAACTCTCCTAAATATTAGCCAAGGAATTTTTTTCTTTTTTTTTTATTTCAACTTTTCTCCTTTTACTAATTTTTCCTCATTCCATTTCTTGCTAATTTCTTTCCAACACTCATCGGGTGTGTTTGCTTTCCAACGCATTTACAAACGTTTGCCTTTGTGTCACATTTAAATCTATATTTAATATCTTACACCAATACCCTTGTTACAGCCGACTTAATTTTATTAGACTAAGCTAGTGTTTAAGAGAGATAGAGAAAAATATAAGTACTCTCAATGTCCTATGCAAGCAATTTTTAACCTATCCTTTTCTGGTTGTTCTTTCTTCGACTAATGAATTTATGGGTGGTCATCTTTGAGTCACTTATATTTTATATTCTATGTCTATATCCCCATTGTCACTATTGGTTTACCATTATTAGATTGGCTTACTGTTTAGGAGAGATGGAGAAAAAATATAGGTTATTTGAGACATACAATATAACTACAAAAGTCTTATTTTCATAAATCAGGGATTTATTAAACTGGGATAGTGTTCCGAAGCGATGGAAAAAAAAGTGGTGGTAATAAGACAACTAGTGGGAGCAAAAAAAGTTTTACATGAAGGAAGTAGAGATTAGAGTCCAGTGAAGCATCTTTAAGAGAAATAAGGATAGAGTAGAGAAAGACTAACGTCTCTTCTTGGAAAAAGACTATTTACAATAGATCATCTCCCACTAGATTGTGAAGGCGATTTTTTTTTTACTTTGTCAAACCAAAAACGAGTGCTGAGCAGCAAATACGCATATTTGATTTAATGAAATTTTAAATCATATGTATGAGGTATTGATTCAGACAATTTTCAAATATTTTAACTTCTTTCAACTATGGACCAAAAAGTGGGGGAGGACAGTAAAAACAAAGCGATATGATGCTTTGAATATAGTGGAAAAGTATATAGTAGTGATACTCATTCAATCCCGGGCAACGTCAGTTGCTCATGCTAATTATCATACAAAATTTAGTATTTATTGTGCAGAATGTTATATTTATTCAATACTAGCTGGATGCTCGGCATTGCCTGGTCATATAATACACTTAAACATGATATTTTAATTTATGCAGGTTACAGAATCAATCCTCTATTAAATAGTAGCCTCGGTGCCCGGCGTTGCCTGAGTGTTTGAAGGTGTAAAAAAAAAAGTGGTAGTAGGCAAACAGGCTGAAACCTATTACGCAAAGAAAGTGAAAGAAAATCTGACGCCTTACCCTACTCCATGACGTGACCGGAAGTGTAAAGCATTCCAATTTAATGTCAATCAAAAAGATGACTTGCAGAAATGGTGTTGCTTTTAAACTTCCAACGAAGGTCGTTTTTAATGTGTGTGTGTGCGGGGGGGGGGAAGCTGCCCCCCCCCCGCAAAAAAAAGGGGGAACTTTGGCAGTATCCAAATAAATAGTAATTGTCTCAGTACGAAGAATTTCCCCTACATTGACCAAGAACCAATTCCAGAACAGGCTACCCAGCTCAGCTCAAGGGCCAGGCATTTGCGTTCAAATAGTTTTGCTTTATTTATACAAAAAAGACAAACAAACAGCCAACACAACGGGACAGCATGAATTTTTTTAAAACTCAATCAAAAAAAAAAAGACAGACAATATCTGTTTGCAAATCTGAGATATTACGATCTGGAAAATGTGCAAATACTTCTCACGGAATCTAACAGATGCGAGAACCCCGACACAAAAAGCCTTTCGTGGACATACACAAACACTCTGCTCATTTTGCCTTTTATATATTAGACTAGCTTGGGTGCCCGGCATTGCCTGGGTGTTTGTAGGTGTGTGTAGGAAAAAAGTTTTGATAGGCAGGTAGGCTCGAACCCGAAATCTTGAGGTGAAGGCAGAAAAAAAAAAGAACCAAATGGACAGGTGCGCGCCCGGAAGTCGTCGAGCGTTACGACTACGACGTCAATGACCAGGTTTGTTTTTTATAAACGAAGTAAAAAAGAAAACAACGTTAACACTTAAGCGGGGGGGAAAAAAAAAAAACTAACGTAAGGCAAATGAACAATGAAAACAGAAAACGAACACGTGAAAAATGGCTTAAATAAGCCTGTTTCGATATTAAAATTAAAAAAATCGGTAGGTACCCGGGTGTTTTTGGGTGTGTGGTCGGGGGTGGATAAGCGAAGTAAAAATAAAACCAGAAAAACGAACGTTACGTGAAAAATCGCTTAAATAACACTGGTTCAATATTTAAATTTAAAAAAAAATTAAAAAAAAAAAAGAAAAAAAAAAAAAGAAAACATCTCACACCACGATTCGAACCCAAAACATTTAGATAATGAAACAACGCGCTAATCAACTGAGCTAACGCGACGTACATGAAATTTGTTCAGTTTTTCAACTATTTAAAGTAAATCAGGTCATGACGTCATCTGACGCATGCGTAGAAGCGGTGAAGAGGGCCGGTTTTATTGCCCCCCCAAAGAGTGTTACTAAAAAAGAAAATGGCGTCTGGGTTTGTTTTTTTGTAAAAACTTCGATCGTTAATATTTTTTGTAAGAGTATTTTTTTTTTTTTACTTCACATTTTTGGCTTGTTATTTTTCGTTTAACTATCGTATCTAACTATTTTTAATGTGCTAATAACTTTGATAACGTTGTCATAGCGTAGAAGTTCATAGTTTAGCTTGTGTGAGGGTTAAATATTTTTTTACCGATAACAATGTTTTTTAAATTCAGACTGCCATTAGAGCTTGCTGACGTCAAGATCACGTGACATGACTCAGCGGGTTTTAAATACAAGTTGACCCAAAATAAACAGCCCCGTGTATACTTTACGTAGAAGAGTTGGTGCCCGTATTTTTGGGGGCAGTTATAAATCGATTTAAAAATATGTAATGTTCAACATTAAAATATCACTTTTTTGCCCCCCCCCCTACAGAAAATAGATCAGTTGACGCACTTCTGATGGTACTTTTGGGCCAATTTTTCGATATTTGTCGTCCAGAGGGAGGGGCTTTCATACGAGACCAAGTTTGTGAATTTTTGTTCCGTCGGTCAAAAGTTTTTAGCAGACACACAAATATACATACATACATTTTTGCTTATATATATATATATATAGATTATAGAGGAGTATTTGTATTATTTGGATTAACTGGAGTACTGTTCTTTTCTTCACGTTTCGGTCCATGTAACCTCTGACCTTCTTCAGGTGTATCTTGTCAAACTCGCGAATGTTTCTGTTGAACTCGGGAATTTGGACAGAATTTCGAGCAGAACTCTTTATTTACTTCATGGGGGTAAGTCCTAAGTAATTCGCAATTGAACCTTCAACCTTCAGGAGAAGGTCATTTATTACAATTGATTTTTCCAAATACTCTAAACATTGCACCACGGATCCTTGCAGACAATTCAGGTACGAATTTTAGGAGTGTTTTATTTCTAGTTGTAAATATCATTATTTAATACTATTAGGTTGGTGCAAAAATAAAGTCGTTTTTTGACATGAAGTTGAGCATCAGAAACAACATTTTTGCACCAGCCTAATAATTATTACTATATATATATATATATATATATATATAGGTTTTTAATTATTAAAAGTGAAAATAACCCTCAAGGTGAGAACAGTAGTCCGATTAATCCAAATAATACGAATAATCAATCCTAATCTAAAAAATTACGTGGACTAATTTACAAAAAAAATAATGATAATGTTGTTCATCAAATTCCGTCTGTGATTGTTTATAATATCATGTCGGCTGATATTTGGGCTTGAAAATAAATGCCCTGGAAAAGTCACTTCTGATTAATGTTAAGTTTTAAAATATGCAAATAAAGAAATGATTTGCACCGGTTTTAAATGGTACCTCTCCTTTTATGGTAAATTGAATTCGTTAATAAAAAAAAAATTAAAATAAAATGGTGAGGAACAAGGGATCATTCGATCTGTAATCAAATGCTCTACCACTCATCTATATCTTCAGATGACAAAAAATCTGGGGGGGGGGTGTTAAGAAGAAATGATTTGCTGAGATTTTACTATCTCCCTTGGCCAATGAAACAAAATATTCCCCTGTAAAATTCTTTTTTATTTATAAAAAAGAAAGACTAATTTTAGGATCAGATTTTTTCGATACTTATTGGATGAATTTCTGTACAGAACATATCTAAGAACACTGCCAGACATATGAATTAGCTTTGTGTGAAATTTGCAACAGATAGGTTCGGAAACGGCTGAGCCTATGAGGAGGAAACTCACACACACAAATTGACTTATATAATAGTAGCGATTACCAACCATTATTTTTTTGTTTGTTTTTATTATTGAATTAGAAATGTGGATGTAAAAATGTCAAGTAAAAATGACTAAGAAATTGTGAAAGGCTTGTAAAGGCAGCAGAACTAATGACAGACGGCAATGGCTGAAAATGACAGATTGTCATAACAGAATAGAATGTCAAATAAGCATTTTGCCAGTGTCAATTGTTGCATCATTTTTTTATTAGGAGGACAATTCTGCCAAAAGAGAATTCTAAATCTGCTACAAAAGGAAACTCATTTACCACTAAAGTAACAACACACGATTCTTTGAAGTGGTTGTGGCATTGTCCTCAGGAAATAAGAAAAAATTGCAGAGGAAAAATCTGTACAGAATTCATGACGTGGAAGGAATAAGTCATTTTTTTTTTCTTAAGAGTCACTACTTAAAGGTTAAAGGTTAAACTTGAAGACGAGGATTAATGACGGTTGAATCGTGAAAACGATGAATGAGTTGAATAAAATTTAATTACTTTAAAGAACGGTTCATGATAAGTATTTGTTAACATCATTAAATTTGCAGATGACCATGTTGCAGTCAACAAGAAAGCAATGTGTTCTACAAAAATCTCATCCATTTTTTTTTTCAACATAGCCATACCATAGGCTGGGTCATTTTTGATTAGGTGATGACCTTGCATCTCCCGGGCTGAGGCATTGTTCTGCACCGTTCTAGGAGTCCACTCTCCTATGCACACAAAAAAAAAAAAATATATATATATACTATAATACAGCTTTTTGTTATTGGGCACCATCTTATAAACTCCAGAGTTTCATTGGATTAACAGCTAGGTAACAACCATACAAGTAATAAATATATACTCTTTTTTTATTATGTTAACTCCTTTGAATATTTGGAACAAAACTCATTATGAAATCATCCTTTATTATTCATTAGCATGGGTACCCAGCGTTACCTGGTTGAACATGAAATTCGGTTTGGACAGAGCTGCTATACCAAGGATATTGAGCAACCCCCAGAAAAAAATGGAAGGAGCAGATATTCCGGCAAAGGAAAAAAGCTAATGTGCTAGCTGTCAATGCCACTTATGATGTCATGACTTCAAAATTACGTTTTTTAAAAATACATCCAATTTGCTATGCATACGTGACTTGCAAAAATCTCGGCCCAAAAAGTGATTCCTCCTTGCAAAAAAATAATGATAATGTTGTTCATAATACCACTACAGAATTAATCTTTTTTTTTTTTCTAATTTTCAGATATTACGCATCTGAGGGATCGCTTTTGACCCGATTCGATGTAGCTGCCAAACATTTTAGTGAGACATACAAACATACATTCACACACACACACTAACAGACAGGCGAGATTTATATTATAGATTAGAGCAAGCGATTTAGCCCATATTAAGATATAAAGTTCATCACATACAGTGACATGCGTAAATATTGGAGCTCATACATATTATTTTCTCTAGTTTATGTTTGCAATTTAGCCTGATATTTGGTAAGTAATATCTTGTAAAGTTGTTTGAGTTGTATGTGAAAGGAAAATTAAAAACTCCTGGTTTAATCCATTTTTTTTATCAAACTTCAAAATTATCCTATTCAAAAATATTGAATACATATCACTTTTTTTTTTTTAAATATTCGATTGAAACTTTGTATTTTAAAAGACTTTAAATAATCAAATTTTCGATAGTATTGGAACGTTATCTCTGACCAATCAGAGAAGCAAACAATTGTTTATAAGATAGTGTTACTAAGCATCTGATTCTTTCATGTGCATTCTGCAATTCAAGGATTAAAAATGGAAAAAAAAAAACCCTAAATTATACAGAGATATGTGAGATAGAATCATTAAACGTCACAAAAAAAAGGACAAGGTTATCGAAAAATCAGCACAGAAATAAATCTAGTATTAATGAAATGTCAGAAAGTATAAGAAGTATGGTGATGGTACAGCAAACCTTCTAAGAAATGAATGGCTGAGAAAAATAAATTAGTATTTCAAGGTAAATCAGCAAAAATGTGGGAAAAATAAAACAAAATAAAAATAAATAAATAAATTGAACCTTTATTACTCGTTATGAAAATTAAAATTAATCTTGAGAGTGCTGTAAGTAAGGATACGACTAATGGAGCCCTATACCGACGAGACTTTCATTCAAGATCATCAGGAAAAGTGCCTTTGCTAAAAAGCAAACATGTCAAAAACCGATTAAAGTTTGTCAAAATTTACGAAAAGAAAGGCATGTAGTTTTGGGAAAAAGCAAAATTACGAAATATTATTAACCAAATATCAGGCAAAATGGCGAACATAAACTTGAGCCATGACAGAAAATAACATGTAGATAATACTTATGCGTGTCACAGTGTGTACTTATTTTCTTTTACAGTTTGTATTAGAAGGCTTTTTTGTTCCATCATTGAACTCCATATAACATCCTCTTACCATGTCACACATAAACTATCTTATGCTTCATTGACTTAAATACAATATTCATTTATTTATATATTTTTAGCTTGTTAATAACGAACAAAAGTTAAATACCGTTGATTTAGACAGAGTGCATCATGCCAAATTGACAGATGAATATTGTTAAATTTGTTCTCAGTTTTGCATTAAATGTGACCCTCAACTGCAGATACTATAATACTGTTTGCTGCACCTTATAAAAAAAGTCCATACAAAATTTCAGACAGATCGACTCAGTAGTTTCCAAGAAAAAGTGTAATGGACATCTATATATATAAAAGGCAAAATGTGTTAGTGTGTGCACATTTTTTGTATGTCTGGCAAAGGCTTTTGGAGGGGGGGGCGCCCGGGGCGTTAATGTTTCTTAGAACTTTTTATATACTTGCTAGATTATAATATCTATGATTTACGGAAGGCGGTTATGTATATCTTTTATTTGAGTGTCTTTAACACGCTATTTTCGCGGTATTTCCTGGTCTCTGCATGTTTGTTTGGCTTTTCCGTATAAAAAAGCAAAACTGAACACAGAGCAAATGCCTACCAAAACATTTTTTTTCCTATACACACACCTACGAACACCTGGACAACGCCAGGCACCCATGCTAGTTATATATATATATATATACATATATATATATATATAAGTGAAATTGTGTGTGTGTGTGTGTGTACATTTCCCTACCAAACTACTCTGTCAATTTTCAGTCTACAGACTCGAGATTTGACATAAGGGGCATTGAGATTCGGGAAAATCTTTTTAACCAGATTTTGGCCAGAAAATTGGCTGTCAAGGGGTCAAAGTTCAACGATTTAACCTTTGAAAACTCTACCAAACTCCTCCGCCAATTTTGAGTCTAAACACTTGAAATTTTAGATGGGGATTACTTGGACATGGATCAAACTTTTTAATTTGATTTGAGCCCAAAACAATAAATGTTAAGGAGTCAAAACTGGGGTGAAAGTTTAAAAACATTAACTTCTGCAGTCTCTACCAAATTAATCAGCCAATTTTTGGTCTAAACATTTGAAATTTTACATAAAGTGTATTCAGACAGAGTAAGATTTTTAATCTGTTTTTTGGCCGAAAATTTGGTTGCCAAGGGGTCAAAGGTCAAAAGATTTGACCTTTGCTGTCTCTAGCAAACTATTCAGCTAATTTTGGGTCTAAACATTTGAAATTTTACATAAAGGATATTCAGACATGCAGCAAGCTTTTTAATCAGTTCTCGGGCAAAAATTTGGTTGCCAAGAGGTCAAAGTTGAAAGACTTCACCTTTGCAGATTCTAACAAACTCCTCTGCCAATTTTAGATGTAGGTTACCTGGACATGAGTCAAACTTTTAAATAAATATATATATATATATATATATATATATATATATATATATATATACATAGCATTACAAGTATATATATTTTTACTATCACAGGAAGTAAAGTTACTACTGAACAAAGTTGAAGAATATTTCAAAATTGATAAGATAAATCGGTATATATCATCCATTTTCATATAGATAATAGTTTCAGAATTATTTTCATGCATAATATGTAAATATTTGATAATTACTTTGTGGAAATTTCTTTAAAATGTTATCTTTTATAGAAATTCAAATTCGCTTAACGAGGAAAAACGGCTCGCTATATACTCTGCTGACTAAAGTCAGCGCATTAACGAGTTTCGTTTATAATTCTCTTAAAAATAAAAAAAACTTTTTTCTGCTTTCAAAACGAAAACAGAAAAATCAGTTTCATTTTTTATGAGTTTGTCAATTTAAAAAAAAATTATTTTCAAGTTTTTCAAATTTGATTCCAAACAATACTATTTTGTTGTTTTTAACGGTTTTACTACACATGTACTAAACTGTTATCATTGTATTTATAACTTCTTACTTGTACTTATGGTTGAATTGTGTTTTTTAGGGGTAAAAAAAACAAACAAATATATAGCAAAGAAAAGGTACTAGTGCACTTATGCTACCATGCTCAAATAATAACGTTATTATTTAGAAACCCATTCTTAACATGAGGAAGGAAGGGTGTTTTGTTAACTATTCTGTACTTTCACTTAACAATTAAATAAAATATATCCTGAAACTTGAATATATTTTTAACTCATTGTCAAGACCATTTTTTCGAATCTGTAAAACAAACCCGTTTTTTTTTAACTGAGGATATCTAAATAATAATAATTAGGTGGTTCGATAAAGAGTTTCATTGTGATGCATTTTGTAAATTTTTACCTTGTTTCCACCTTCATATTTTTCTTTAAAATGACTACCTTTTAAGGTTTTCGGGTATGCTGAAAACGAATATCGCATTTAAATTTTCTGCAAATAAGTAGCTTTCCGGATATTAAGCAATTTCATTTCTTATGTTATTGCTGGTGGCCATTTTGGTACGTGCGTTTGTGCATAGTTCCTTGGGGTTACATTTGCACGCTTGCAAGGTGGAAACAAGGTAAAAAATTACCGTTTTATTTCTTTGTTTACATAGTTGAATTTTCAGTAAAACAGAATAGAAATGACAAAAACTACCATCAACTGGTGAATATATAGTTGTTGCTTATCAGGATTCCTGTTATCCTGATACCGTGAAAGCTACATCAAGGATTCATGTAGAGAACGATTTATGGTTGCATCTCAGAAAATAGGGGTATATTTTGGGCCAGATAGAGAGGATTTAAAAAATTGAAAATTGAACTGGTCCCAAAATGCATAAGTTCTGGTTGACTATGGGAATTTTCATCTTTTACAGAAATCCAAAATCTATATGAAAAATTCTTCGATTTATTTCTGAGATTAATTCATATCTACTCAATGTTTCTTTTTTTTTTTTTTTTTTTTTTTTTGAGGAAAGTAGTAAATACCGGCCATGAATGCTCTTTAGGCATTCAATGGTTATACCCAAGATTAAGCTCTCCTTTGGTGAGGAGGCAGAAAAATATCTGCTCTCAATAAAGCTATATTTAAATACCACTATAATACTTAGTTTTGTTCATGAATAGACACCCCCTGTATGATACCATGCGCCAGTTTAAAAAAAATTGAAATTTGTACATCTTAATTTATAATTCATGGCTTATGGTAAAGAGATACATGAGATTTGACTGCATAATCAGAAAGAGCACACAATTTTACATAAGAGTGCCAAATTTCATGAGAATAGCTTGAAAAATAAATAAATGCTGGCGAAATTACCAAATTTCTTGAAACGGTTTTAAGCATCTTTTACATAGCTATTTTCATGCAAGTTGATAAAATAACAATTATCTAAAAAGAAAAAAAAAATCAACTTATAATGCTAATATACATATGCACATAAAGTTATTAACAGTACATAGGGCCCAAGCAAAGCTGGGCTGAACTGCTAGTAAATATATATATATTATATATATACACACCAGCTGGATGCTCGGTATTGCCCGGTTGTACAATAGGCTTAAAGATATTTTAATTCATCCAGATAGCATATGTATTATATAATCAATCCCCTATTGGTTATATATTACGACGTATAATTTGCCCCATGGACTAATTCGCAAAAAAAAAGAAAAAAAAAAAAAAAAAACGCAAAATTGAGTAGATATGAATTACTGGGTAGAATTTTAAGGTATGGGTAGGTCGTTACAAAGTTTTATTTGGCTAAGCTATCACATACTTATTTCTGTTTGCATCCCCTCTTTATATGAAACTAAATTAAACTAAAAGTCCACATTATAACCCCTTATGGCTTGCATCTGTGTTCCAGTTAATTATTTTAGGAGCGAATCCGGTACATAGGGATATATAAACATATACATGTACCTAACTAAAGATAGAACACTGCCTTAAGTGAATAAAATTCTATTTTACTTACAATGTAAAGCCCTTATACCAGGGGTTCTCAACCGGGGTTCACATGGACCCTAAGGGTCCATAGAATATTTCTGGGGGTCCCCAGGCAAAACATAACAAAACTTATCATAATTATCATAATTATTATAGTTGATGTAGAATACTTTATTTGCATTAAATTAGTTTTCATTTAAAAATAAAGCTTAATTATTTAATATTTCTTAGATTATTAAAACCTCAAAATTTATATGAATGAAAAATAGAAGGTTGTCTTATGACCAATAGTTATGAAGGAGTCCACCAAGATAAAAAGAAGGGAAAAGGGGTCCATGAGTTAAAAAAAAGGTTGAGAACCACTGCCTTATACGTTAAGTTTTATTATGATATTTGGATTGTTTGGACTACTGTTCTCATCTTGATTCTTATTTTTACAATGTTCTGGCCACTGCAACCTCTGACCTTCTTTAAGGTTCACAAAATTCATGCAAGAATTGTCTGCAAGATCATGTGGCATAACATATGTTATGTCACATGAAATTCAGTTGTAAGTGACACTCTTCTGGAGATTTAAGGTTTAATCCTCAGTGCAGGCGATACTAAGAATACAATTGCGAGTTACTTAAGACTTCTATCCAGTCATAACTGATGGAACAAAAGCATGCTACCTCCGTGGATTAAACAATTTTGTTGGAAATTTTGTGAGGATCCCAGAGTTTGAGAGAAAAATTCTTGAATTTGACAAGATACACATGAAGGTCGGAGGTTACATCAGCTGAAACGTTGTAAAAATAGCATTCGAGAGGAGAACAGTAGTCCGAATAATCAAAATAATGCGAATTACAAATCCTCATCTCAAAAATTCAGAAATGTCACGAACTGTTATTTATGAGGATAAAAACTAAAATAAATAAATAAATAAATAAATTTTAATTCTCGTTTCAGATTGTCTTTTCCCCCCATGGAACTAGTTTTATTTGTTCAATTTCTCACCTTTAATCAACAAAGTAACATTAAAGAAAGAATGCAAGATACTCTTGAATGCCAGGCGATTAGATTTCACAATAGAATCAGCAGAAATGCTGACAATCAAGGATTCCCAGTCTTGCAAGGCTGGATCAAAATACAAACAATAAACAGTCAAAACTAACATTCCAACTGTTCTTCTAAAGCAATTCAAACTAACCGTTATATATATATATATATATATATATATATATATATATATATATATATATATATATATACACTAGCAAAGAGACTCGGCATTGTGCAGAATTGAAATCTGTAAAAACAACTATTTTTCAATCAAATTGATTCTATTTAGGGACCCATTGTGGTGCACTGGGAGAAAGCTTCACAAGCCTCCCTGCAGTGACAATCCACAATACAGTATAGTCTACATTGCAATGTAGAGAACCTACTGTTGATTTTATAAAATTATTTTATATATATATATATATATATATATATATATATATATATATATATAATGGCTCGAATTAAAGTTTAAAATGAAAAAGTCAAGTTTCATGGTGCAATTGTGCTTTAAAACAGAAACATTCATTTGTAATACGCCCCTGTTGATTTTAGATGTTGAGCCTTTCGACTTATGTGACAATAAAACTTCTCAAATACACTTGATGTTAGGTTGTGTAAGGTGTTAACTTTGGTTAAAATCGCCTGTTCCTTCTGTCAATAGATTCTTTGGATTATCGATACTTAAGACATTATTATACAAAATCTATCTAAGAACACTCCCTGGCACATAAAGTACCTTCGTGAGAAATTTCATAAAAATTAGCCCAGGCATTTTAGAATTCATAGGGAACACACAAAGCTCCTTCTATATTATAAAAATAGTAGAGATTATTAGGATTTTACTTAATTTTAGTCTTTGGTGAATAGAATTAAACTGTTTTTTTTTCTAAAGCAGAAAACACAAATATTTTTGGATACATCTATAATATAAATCTCACCTGACTGTTTAAATATATGCATGTATGTTTGCCTAAAACTTTCGACAAAGGCAACGGATTTTCACGGGATTGGTATTGTTTTGAAGCTCAACCTTTCAGACAACCAATATCGAATAATTGGCCAAAAACATTAATTCCTTCACCCTCAACAGCGCACTTTTCTACAGGGAGGGGTTTCTTTTTTCGCCAATATTTTCAAAAGTCATCCCCTCTTTTCGATTGTCTAGCCTTAATTTAAACCTACGTCACCCCTGGTTTGGCGATGGATGCAACAGCAAATACGTCACATTTTTTTTTCACATTCTTTTCGTCTTTTGCTGTTTGAGCCTGCCTGCTACTACAACTGTTTTTTTTTTTTTTTTTGGCTCAACACACACCTCCAAACACCCGAGCAACGCCGGGCACCCAGACTAGTTTATATAATAAAGTAATCTCGATAATTTCCCCTGCAACTACAGTCACAACAGGAAAATAACCAAACACTTCCTATTTGTTATATTACTAATAAGCATATAGTAACAAGAAAGAAATAGGCAAACATAGGATGATCTAACAATTATATCTCATAGGATTAGCGAATATCTCAATAGAGGCTTACCTTCTAGGGCAATTACCCTTGACATATCAAAGGCCTTTGATAAGGTATAGCATAAAGGTCTACTCCACAAAATCTCCAGCTACAGTATAGCTGGAAATATCTTTTCAATTATTATATCATTTCTCCCTGATAGGTTCATAAGAGTAGTAGTTGATGGGCAAAAATCAAAAGCTCAGTATTAATACTGGAGTCTCTCAAGGGTTCATCTTAGGCCCAACTCTCTTCCTGATCTACATCAATGATCTCCCAAATCACATCCTAAGATCATTCCTAGACATTTATGCTGACGACACTACCATCTATGGCAACACTTTAAAGGCTATAAATGACCAAGCTCTTTGATTCTCTCTCCTCTGATCTTGAACATGTGATGCAATGGGGAAAGAGGTGGTTGGTTAATTTTAATGCATCTAAAACCAAGCTTCTATCTTTCCATCATCAACGCTCTGATTCCCCTGTCATTAATTGAAATGAATGGCTTTCACCTTGGGGAGGCTCCATGTTCTGACAAGCTTCTAGGTCTGACCTTTACTCCTGATCTGAGATGGAACATATACATCAAATCCATTGTTGAAGCTGCTGAATAAAATGGTGGGATCGTTCTACCGCAGTAGATATCTCACTGCTGATGCAATTCTCTACCTGTATAAGAGCCAAGTATGTTCAAGGATGGAGTACTGTTGCCACATATGGGCAAGAGCTCCTAGAAGCAGCTTATCCTGCCTTGACAGAGTACAAAATAGATTTTGTAACCTAGTGAGAGATGCTCTTTTCTCTTCCCTGCAACCTATGTCTCACAGAAGAGACGTTGCGAGCCTGTCTCTGCTTTATTGTTATTTTCATGGCAAGTGCTCATCTGAGTTCCAATCTATGGTTCCCCCTCTCCCCAACTGGACTGACAAAAAACATTCGTCTATTTGAAACCACTATCAATAATTTCCCCCACTCTTTATCTATGCCTTAACCTAAAGGTAGATTCTATAAACGAAGCTTCTTTCTTAGATCTGCACGCCTGTGGAACTGTTCCATTTTCCTGTTTTTCAACCGACTACAATAAGGTTGTCTTCAAGTCCAACCAACATCAACAAGTTCTTGATGAGCCTACCCTTAAGTAATCAAATTTACCCAACTTCTATTACTAACAATTACTACAAAATTTTCCCATTGACTACTGTACACTCATTAATCCTTATCCTAGAGTGGCCTCCGGGGCTTGATAAGTGGTGACTCCTTTGAAAAAAAAAAAAAAAAAAGAAAAAAAAACCGATTACTATATTAAATCAATTATTTTCAGATAAAACAGTAAGAATCTGTTGAATGACAAAGAAATCTTGTTATAAGATTGTTTGGATACAAGTAGTAGCAATAGTTATAATTTGATAATCCTTATTGTTTGTGTTTTGATAATAGAATTAGAAATCAGATCTAATCTTTTAATGAGATTAATAAATCAGAAGGAGATCTTACCAATAATTCTGTAACAAAATAAAATTAAACCTCAAACAATAAAAAGATTTCTTTTTTTGATTAAGTAGAACACACAAAAGTAATTTTTGGGCACATCTATATTAATATGATCAAGTAATCTCGATTTTTCCCTGAAACTACAGTTCTCATAGAAGAGACATTGCAAGTTTATATCTGCTCAATTGATATTTTCATTGGTGATCGACTGAGTTTTTCTCTATGGCCACTGTCTCCTCCTATAAAACATTCATAACAAAAACTCGTCTAGCTACAACCACTATCAACAATTTTCCTTACTCTCTATCCCTGCTTTAAACTAAACGAAAATTTCATGAGCAAAGTTTCTTTACTAGAACTACTCGTCTGTGGAACATAATATCATGAGGCTGCTTCCCAGATGACTATTACATGGTCGTTTTCACATCTAATGGAAACAAGATAATGTTAAGCACTCCTCTTAAATAATCAAATTCTACCAAAGTTCCATAATTACCGAACATTGTGGTGTTGTCTCACCAATCACCTGACACTCATTAACCCTTATTCTTGAGTGGCACCTGGATTTTAAGTGATGACTCCCTCATCCACTTTCAGTAAAAAAAGGAAAAAGAAAAAAAGAAAAATAACCAAACACTTCCCTTGTAAATCTTTAAAGCTCACCACTTACAATACTTTCCAAAGCGTTTCACAAAAAAAAATATGCTTACATTTTATCCACCATTTACAAATTAGATTTATTCCCACTAAACTGCTTTTCTCAAATATATACTCCCACAAAGGCAGAAAACAATTTCACTCTTACAATTAACTCCTCCCACTTACATACACCAGATTATTTCTTTCATAGGTATGATTACTGTTAAATCACTGTTTATTTGCACAAATTTTTTTAAACTTGTACTATACTAGATTTTAGAAATTTTTAATATTTGATGAATAGAATTAAAAATCAAATAATAAAAAAAAATTTTTTTTTTTTTTCTAAAGTAAAAACAATTGGACACATCGTTAATAAATGTCAAAAAAAAAAAAAAAGAAAACCATCTGCTGCTAAAATTTAGTAATCAGTGGTAGTAGTAATGACAGGTAAGAATAATTGAAAGACAGACAAGTAGAGGCCGAGAGGAAGACTAAAGGAGAATTTTATTTTAGTAATTAAAAATAAAAATTCACCTTCTTAAAAATTGTGTATTATATTTTTAATACTTTAAATAAACGTTTATTGCATACTTTTCTTAGTTGACAGAAGTTTTATAATTTTTGAAGGATGAACTCTCAGGTGTTATTTATCATTTAATAATTGGATGATAATGAATACTATGAAAGTTTTCAAAACTTCCACCTTACCACTTCAAACTCAAAACAATAGCTGAGGATAAAAAACAGTAATTCTTCCAGTTTTTTTAGAAATATCACTTATGAAATATGAAGTCTAAAGAACAAAGAAGGGGAAAACATAAGTTACGAGGGCACCGAAAATTAACCACACGCACCACTTTCTAATCTTTCTAAAATTGCATGCATTTTTGTTTTTTGAGAATTGAAATCAATTCGATATTATCCACTTATTTAAACAGTGTCGCAATTATTTCTATTGATGTATTTTGATCGATAACATATCAAGTAATTAACAGAGCATTATTTGTGCAACGTTTCAGTCAGTTTAGTCTCCGACCTTCGTCAGGCATGCTGGTCGCCATCTTGGAAAAGAAAGGAGAAAAGTTACTGGCTTCGTAGATGGTTTCGTATTCTTGGAGTTATTTTTGTTTTGTTTTTTGCCATGATTTTGCATGTGCAAAAAAAATTTTTGGTTGACACATACAAAAGCACGATGCAAAAAACAAGAATATTAAACCATCTACTGAGCCATCTACTGAGCCAAGATGGATTTCCAGAGATTGAATGATGATCGACAAATGTTTCACACTCCCATATTTTTATTGTCATTGAAATCGGTGAAATCGTCCATTTTTCAATCGATTGCTTGCTCTAGTTGACTCAGCCGTTTTCGAGTTCATAGGGAACAAACTCAAAGTTCTTTTTCTATAATATTAGAGATTATAGTGTATCCAGTATATAGTAGTGATTTAAAAAGTTGAAAAAATAAATAAAAATATGACCTAGGTGCCATCAGTTAGAATCGAAATCAAAACATAACTGGCATTATTTCTTACTACTTAAACCAAGTTCATACGCATATATAAAAACTTAAATAAAGGGGTTACAAACATGAACACTAGTAAATATAGTCGTTAATTTCAACTGGTGATCTCATTTTTTTTTTCTGTGTATGTGTGACCGGGGGGGGGGGTTATCTAACAAAAATGAACTTTCTTTTTATGTATGTGCAATTTTTTGTGTGGTTAATAGTCTTAATAGGTTACATTGAGAGGCGATTATATGACAAAAAAAAAAAAAAAATGACCGTGCATAATAGAAAAAAAAAATTCTTTAATAAACGTAAAATAGACTCCTAAGGAAGCCTCCATTAACATCTCTCTTCCAAGTTGGTTATGAGGACAGAGGCACCCGTTGCGAAACACCAATTATTTAACCTTAACTTCTACAAATATCCCATCTCTCCTATGACGTGATCTAGCACAACCAATCAGAGCCTCTGACTATCGTCAGCCTGCCATTCTTTATGTAATAAATAGACTGTATTATCTTAGTGTAAATTTGTTCCATATGATGGTTAACTTCTCTTATATTTCCAGTCTTATCTGTTAGACTTCATCTTTTTTTTTTTTTTTTTAAATCCACATTAATATTTTATTAGTTTTCTTAAATTTATTTTTTTAAATGAACCAGATTAAATCTTGTATTAATCATCTATTTAAGCTTTTGCAGGTGATACGTCTGTAATTTGGTTTCATCTGTGGCCTAGGTTTTGATACAGAAATGTTAATAGTTTACACATTTAAAAAAATAAAATAAATCCCTCTTTATTTAATCAATTGGAATTCATTTTTGAGATGAGTAATTTGTATTATTTGTTCATTGTGGACTATTATCCTCATCTTTTGGTTGTTCCACAACGTTTCGGCTAACTATTCCTCTGGCCTTCATCAGGTGGTGCAGTGGATAGAGACGTTGCATCTCTATGATTCCAGGTAAGCATTGTCTGAAGATAGCGGTTTCAATCCTACCTTAAGCCGATCAGAGGTTTAGTTGGTCAAAACGTGGTGAAATGACAACTATGGAAGGCAGTAATTGCTGAGGATGCAGTTAGGAGATTAGGAATTCCTATCCCATTGTGGTTACCAGAGGAATAGCTGGCCGAAACGTTGTGAAGCAACAACTAAAAGATGAGGGTAATAGTTCGCAATAAATGAATAAATAAAATCCCTCTTTATCCAGATGTTATTGGAGGTGTTTTAGTTGTAGTGGAATGACTTTATGGGAGTTATTTGATGAATTCATAATTCATTTAAGATAAACTGACAGCTGCATTATGGGAATTTTTAATGAATACCATAGGTCTTATTGAAGAAAAGGATTATTATAGTGTTCAGAATTATGTGATAAACACTCAATTTCTTTTTTCTATTTTTTTGCTTTGTTTTCTTGAGGGGGTGATCATTTGAAATTTTTCGCTTCAACTAATTTTCAAGTTTTTGGTAAATATTTCAACTACATTTACTATTTCCGTGCTTGTACAGTATTTCCTCCATATGAAAATCAATAATAAAAAAAAAAATCTGTATGATGTACGTACTTTTAATGACGAGAAAATATTGTCTTCAATAGATTATGTCTATTGATCAAGTAGTTTTATTTTTATAGATAAAAATAATTTGGAAACAATGGGAATTCATAGGCATTACAACAAAAATCTTGTAAGTTTAAATTATTTGAATTATCTCCTTTGTTTGAGACTGCTTTCAAAATGGCATAGTAAAATGGTCACTCGTCGAATAGATTTGATTTTCTTATTTAAACAGAAAACTATTTGATCAATTTATGTGATTTTCGGAACAATATTTTCTTTCTATTACGGGTATATACACCATACAGTTTTCTTTATTTTTTGTTTTTAATATAGGGAGAATTCTGAACAAGCACCAGCATTTCTGCTTTATTGGTTATTTTTTGTTTCTCCTTTCATTAAACAAATTTACTCAAAAAAAAGGAAAGAGAATAGTAGTTCTAGTATTCTTTTAAAAAAAAAAAAAAGAATAGCAGTTCTACAAAATTTGTATGTCACATCAGTTTCATATAGTATCAAAAAACCAGCCTAGTTTATCGGGTAAAAAAAAAAAAAAAAGTAATTGTTTATATTTATTTGGATTCTTTTTGTTGAAACTTAGATATAAACAAAATTTAACTGCTCTCTATAAATGTACAATTATTTTTATCATTGTCAACTAAAGGAACCATCAGGCACGTGTATGCAGTGTGATGATGTATGGAATGAAACCTGATCAGTGAGAGTTGAGGACATGTGTTGCATGAAGAGAAATAATACGATAAATATGTAATGCTAGTCTTAAAGACAGGTTTAGATCTGATGACCTCAGAGGAAGATTAAATCTGGATAATATTGGGAGATGTGTGCAGAAAAATAGACTTCGATTGTATAGTTATGTTGAAAGAATGGATGATAGTTTTTGGGTTAGTAGCTGTAAAACAGTTGGATGGCTTTAAGAAATTTGCTAACAAACTAAGCTACCTCTGGCCAGGTCTTTATCCTTCAAGTTCATTTTTATCACTTTTCCTTGCTCTTCCCCTGTGAACTGAACCTGCTACCTCAACTGTTCTACATCTAACTCAAGAACTCTTACCCATTCTTTCAGCATGGTCATATCACATTAGTGACTTTATATCTGTATCTTCTAGTCACATTGACCACGTCACCAACTTTGATTTGTTACCATGGTTGGACTGTATGGATGAATTAATGCCAACAAATCTACAGTTAGTATGAATCTTGTTACACACAGAACAAGTAACCATTTTTTTTTTACCTAACTTTACGCACAGTCAAATTAATAAAAACTAATGAATGGCATACTGAAACAGAAAATGCGTTCTTATAGACAGGGCAGTTTCTGAAGACTAATGCAGCTTCCAAGATCGACAAAGAAAAATATAAAAACATAAGATCTTGAAGTAGAAATTTCATAAAATGTGACATGTGAAAATCCAATAATTCCAGTAGTAGTTAGGGCCCTTGGTTTAATTGGGAAAGGTTCAAAATAAGCAAATTAAAAATATCTGACTGTTCACATCTTAAGTAAATGCAAAAATTGCTCATACAAGATTAGTTCAAATGCTTCGAAAAAGTTTGTTTATATTCTATCTGATATATAAAGTAAAGTCAACCGAATTTTTAAAATTGAGCCTAAATAGCATTTAAGCTGACAAATCAAACTTTCCTTCTGACCAGCAAATTTTCATTTGTTATTGTTGTACCATGTTATTAATATTATAATGTAATTCACTACATTTTTAAAACCACTTAGTCTGGCTTGGACAATTAATAATACGTTTTTAAATAATCATCTGAAAATTAAGAAAAAGAGTAAAGAGGCTAACTCATAAAATGAAAAATATAATAGTTTCTACTTTACAACTAACATTTTATTGCTTTTTCTATGTAAAAAAAAAAAAAGATACTAAATTGATTAAATTAAAAAGAGATGGTAAATTGATACTTATGACAATATCAATTAAATTTAAAAATCTAAAATACTTCCCTACAACCCGGTTTGGTTGCCATGTTTTACAGCGTATTAACCATTTTCAGCTTCAACTATTTTGGTAAATGTTTTTATGCTCAAATATTTATTCATGGCATTTAGTTTGGTTGTTTTATAGAGAAAAAAACTTTTTGTTTTTTGGCTTTGTGAAAACATGATTGAGTTTGGAGAGGGAAAAGAAAAAAAAACAATGATATCAATGTTTGGTGCATTTAAATCAGAAACCCAATATCTTCAGACAGCCTGATCTGGTAGCATCAGGACCGCATCCAGAGCAGGTATAACTACTGTAAAATAAGTATATGTTTGTACAGCCCTTTTGTTATTGTGTGTGTGTTTAGAATTGTGCAGTAAAAATATTATGTTTCTGATGTTAGGTATTTGGTGAGATTGAGGCCAAAATAAGTAGGCATCACATTTCAAAGAAAATAGAAATAATAATGGTACTTTTCCATTTAAGAACCTGCGATTTCCACGAAGTTACTCGGGTGTATCAGGCAGATGATGGGAAGAACTGGAAACGGCCAGGCGAGCCTTATTACAAAAAACAAATAGTTACACTCCTATCCTCATGTTAAGAATGGCGATGACCATTGGAAAATAATATTTTAATATCCAGAAAACTACTTGTCGACCGTTTCCGGTTCTTCCCATCATCCACCAGACACACCCGAGTAACTTTGTGGAGAGTGTAGGTTGATAATTGCAGAAGTACCATAATAATTTATGCTTCAAATCAAAATTAAGTACAGAATCACAGAATAACCTTTTATTTTTTAGTGGTCCGAAAAAAGATAAATAGTCGGAGGATAGCTACCTTCATTACAAATGTAATCTTTCCTTGAAATAACAATCATAAAAGTTTCTTTTTTTTCTTCTTTTGCTTGTTTTAGAAAGGGAAAAGAAGTGTCATTCTTGAGTTAAATGGTGTTGAAGATACTATGAACTTATGACGATCAGTTGGCTATGTTGATTTGGTAATGTCGAGAAAATTAATTCTTGGAGAAGAAAACGTAAAGAGTGAAAGATCAAAGGAAGGTTGGATGACCCCAAAAAGTTCACCACCTTAAAAAAAAAAAAAAAAAAAAAGATGGTTTGTATTTATGCTTTGAATACAAACCATCAACAAAGGTCTTAGTGGAATTTGAACAGAATCAACCCTCAAGACTGCCAAGAGATTATTTTTAAATTATCAGTGTGATGTTGGCCAATATTTGGTGAGTGGCAAGACATTATCAAATTATTAGGTTCTGTTGATGACAAATTCTTGACAATATCCAAATTAGTTTGTTTAGGAATAAATTATTTATTAAACCAATTAAATGTGACATGATTGCAACGTTTCTTCGTTCCCATAGAATGGACGTTGCGTGTCTTTCTTTGCTCTATCGTTATTCTCATGGCAAGTGCTCGTCTGAGCTCCAATCTATGGTCACCCCTTGCTAAACTTTCACAAAAAAAAATACTCGTCTAGCTAAAACCACTATTAAGAATCCCGCCACTCTCTATCTGTGCCTAAATCTAAACACAGATTCCATGAACAAAGCTTCTTTCCTAAAACTGCCTGCATGTTGAACACTGTTCCGTTGGCCTGTTTCCCAGCTGATTAAAATATGGCAGCCTTCAAGTCCAATGCAAACAAGTTCTTGTGGAGCCGTCGCTTTAAATAATCGAAATTCTATCCAATCTACACCATTAACGATCACTAAACTACCACCTTACATTCATTAACCTTTATCCTCAAGTGGCCTTCGAGCCTTGATAAGTGGTAACTCCCTTGTAAAAAAAAAAAACAAAAAAAAAAACTGTTCATTGGTCATCCAAATAGATTCATTATTTTTGTGAACAATCCAAAAACTAGAGGAAAAAAAATCTTTAAACGTCATTGCAATCGTTTTGGCAAGTGATCGTTTGATGCATTGCTGTAAAAAACACAACCACGGCAGCAATCGATTCAGACGCATAAAAGCAAGGATGCTCACTACTAACAAAAATTTTGGTTTAGTCAAAATCGAGAGTCTGACATTTTTGGCAAGAACAGGTTTGCTTTTTTTTTTTTTTTTTTTAATTTATTTTAAACCAGACTTTAAAATCAGTTGTTTTTTTTTCTGATCACAATCAGTCCCTGGAGATTCTTATAAAACTTGCTGATTTTCTTTCTTTTTTTTTTTTTTTGCGTGTGTGCATGTGTGTGTGTGTGTGTGCATTTAAGAAGAGAGGTTGCTAAATGTTCTCTCATTGAAAATGGGTTCATTTTCTAAGCCATCTTAATACCAAAACATTCAAGAGTTTGAAGAAAAAAATAACAATTGCAATAAAGTAAAAACTACATAATTATTTGTGCTGTTCTTTCTCAACTGTCAGACGTGTTCAACGACGATGCTAGCTCTATAATGGATTCCAGTACACGAGCCACAAACACGCCTACATGTTGGGCAAGGGAAGTGAAGTGTTGATGCACTTCCAGCTGCAAGCTGATGCAATAATTATAGCAGATACATGATGACTAAAACTCCTGCTAGAGAACCGTTATCACCTGATAATATTTATTAACCATGTGAAGAGTTAATGCGTCTTAAGTCTTGCTTTTCAGTCTTGACTTATATTCACTCGCACAAATATGACAAGTATGCAGACACCTTGTAAAGGGCATTGCCTTATTGTTCAAGATTCTCATGTGATGTTCGAAGCCTCCAATCAAAATACACTTGTTTGTGTGTACAATGCATACACAGATATGGGGTCCTTTTTAGAAGTGGTGACCTTTAAATTGACAACTGTTTTCTTTAATTGTAGATTTGTCAATTCATCACGAAGAGATCGACACACAGAGTTTGCAAATTGCAAGTGATACAATCAATTTACTGAGAGAAACTTTTGATGAACAAATAATTTCATGAAATAGACCTATCAAGTGACCACCTCATTCATGCGATTTAACCCCATTAGATTATTTTTTTTTTTGGGGGGGGGTATATAAAGTCCCATGTTTACCAGATAAACCAGACACACTAGACTAATTGGAGACAACATTCGACATGTCATTACCAAAATCTGAATTTAATGCGGAAAGTTTGTGAAAATTTGACCTCTAGATTACGCCATATATGTGAAAACCATGAGGCCGTATGCCCGAAATTGTATTTAAATTATAAATGCCAAAAGTTAATCTTGGCAATAAACCGGACAATTGTGTAATGAATAATAATGTTTCTGTGATTCATTTAAAAGTTCACCATTTTCAAAAGACAAAAAAACCCCAAAAAACACCCTATATATATATATATATATATATATATATATATATATATATATGATTTTCAGAATGTGAGAGATTATATATAATAAATTCCACAGCCAAACAACATCGCAGCCCACAAGAGCCATGAGAGTCAACGAACTGGAAGTAGTACAAGACTCGAGTTTCGCCCTCATTTGGGCTCATCAGTTAGACACATCCGAACTCAGAATTCGAAACCCGAGCTCTTGCATGCGAGGCAAGCACTCTACCAACTGAGCAAACGCTCCGCACACAAGAATTTCTATTAACCAACACAGATCAAGCAAACCGCACCGTTGTTTGCCTGTGGAATTCATTATATATAATCTCTCACAGTCTGAAAATCCTATCATAAGTTACTCGTTTGGTTAGCATTGCTGGATGGCATCGTCCTTTTGAGTTAAAACTCCTACTTGTGAGACATCGGCTTGGGGTTATTAGCTGGTTAGATGACCGCGTCCCTTGTCGAGACGGAGTAGGTTCATTTCACAGTCTGATTTTGGTGCGGTTTGCTTGATCTGCATTGGTTAATAGAAATTCTTGTGTGCGGGGCATTTGCTCAGTTGGTAGAGTGCTTGCCTCGCGTGCAAGAGGCTCGGATTTTGAATCCTGAGTTCGGATGTGTCTAACTGATGAGCCCAAATGAGAGCGAAACTAGAATCTTGGACTTCCGGTTCGTTGACTCTCATGGCCCTTGCGGGCTGCGATGTTGCTTGGCTGTGGAATTTATTATATATATAAGCACAAATTTAATCTATACAAGCTAATATCAAATATATTATTTAATATCAATATAATATATATCCATCCCAGCACAGGAAAGTTGCCTAATATCAATATAATGTGAGCTGTGGCCTGAAGAAGCTGGACTTTGAATGTTTGCATGAGTAAAAAATTTATAAACACACACACACACACACACACGTACAGTCCTACTTCTTCAAGCCGCAGCTAACATTAAATTGATATTAGTATACTTTCCTGTGTTGGGATGGATATAGATGTATCGATATTAAATAATATATTCGCTATTAGCTTACATAGATCAAATTTTTATTTATACAAACATTTTTTTTGCTTACATATATGCATACATGTTTCAGCTGTGACTTTTATTCTAAGTCCAGCTTCCTCAGCTGTAACATGTATGTTTCACTTTACCTCAATCGAAGTTCTCAGAAATTAAGGGGGGGGGGCACCTTTCCTGGAGCTAACACTTCATCTCTATATGAGATACATAGATATTCAAATATTTCAATTAACGTTCTCCTTTACCTCATAATCACTGATTTAGTAAAATGTTGAGAACATAATTTCCTCTACTCAACTGACCATCAAAATATGTTATAGCATATCTTTTTTGTGGTCTCTTGGTCTTAGTGGATTCTAGGACAAAAAAATGATCTAGTCTGGTGGAGTATCCAGCTTTGTGTTGCTACTTGAGGTAACATTACTTTGAGATAGGGGTTATTTATAATACTTCACATAATGGGGTGCTGGTTTCATTGGACGAGGCTCACGTTTCTTTCCTGCCCGACTCTTCATTATTCTTCCATATAACAGAATCTTATATAATACTTCCTTGGCTTCATATTCCAAATTAAATGGTGACGTACTTAATGCTTATATTAAATGCATGATAAAATTATGTTACAATTTTCCGTCATATCAGTTTTGTCCAGTCATGTTAATGTCATTGCTTGTTGTTATTATAAAGTTTGTCAGAGAAAGATCAGAGCTGGCTCTGTTTCACTTTACCTCAATCAAAGTTCTCAGAAATCAAGGGGTGGGACACCCTTTCCTGAAGCTAACACTTCATCTCTATATGAGATACATAGATATTCGAATATTTCAATTAACGTTCTCCTTTACCTCATAATCACTGATTTAGTAAAAAGTTGACAGCATAATTTTCCTCTACTCAATTGACCATTAAAATATGTTATAGCATATCTTTTTTATGGTCTAATCTGGTGAAGTATCCAGTTTAGTGTTGTTACTTGAGGTAAAATCACTTGGAAAAGCCAGTGTAGGTTATCCATACCAAGGAGATCTTATTTGGGCTGCGAATGCGATGTTATTGTGACTATTTAGTCGGAGTTCACTTTAAGGGAAAACATTCTGCTGTCAGGTTGTCTTGGCAAACCCGTGTACACATATCTTAGACACTCGAGGATATCATGTAAATTTATACCAAACTACATCTATACTTATAACTGAACACCATCTTTATAACATTTTAGCTTTATTAGTTAACCATTAATGACCCAACAAACATCCAATAAAATGTACAGAAAATAGATAAAAACAATAAATTACTGCACTGATACAAAAAAATAAAATAAAACTTGTGTACAGCTAATATTTCATTTTTATTTATCGAAGAGACATCATTTGTGCGTGGTGAGCTAGTTGAGGATATAGACATGTTAAATAAATGGATAAGACTTCTTTTTATTTTACAAAATGAAGACATAGCAGAGATGCAGAGTTTAGTAAAGTCTAAAAAGAGTTGTTAGTTTAATAACTGCAGAAGAAAAATATTTTGAGCTCGAAAGAAAATACAAATTATGTTAGATGGTAGTCAAGTTATGAGCAAGAAGAAATATACTCCCACATGAGGAAAAGGTAAACAAATTTCACTAAATGTGAAAATAATACTAAAAAAAAATGCAGATATGTTTTAGTTTTATTCTTAGAAAGAAAAACAATATTTCTAATCAATAATTAGAATAAGAAAACTTACATGCAGCTAATATTTTTGTGTTTTTATTTAAGAAATAGACTTATTTATTTGTGTGCATTGTCTGTGGTAATCTCTTGAAATCTGAGGGAGACAAATATCGTTTTTGCAACAGTGTTCACTTGAATTAGGTTGAGAGGACTTCTCTGACCTGCACAACATCTCGATCAATGGCAACTCATGCACGGCACCCATATGCAAGTTTGTGAAAGATATTCCACCGTTAGAGACTGACTAGTTGTGGACCAGAGAGCTTAACCAATGATGGATGTTGTTTATGTCCTCAGCAGCCCACTGATTCACACGCACCATCGAGGCAGAGAGGATCATGGTGCAAATTAATCCCCCTCTCTGTGGTGTAGTCGCAGGCATGCTGGTTGATTTTTCATCAGCCAGAAAAAACTTGTAGCGCAAAGTTTGTTTTTTTATAAAAATATTACTTTATTATTTTTCTCATGAACGTGTGACAAACTAGAAACGGAGAGGGTGGGCAGAAGTGGGGGGGGGAATAGTGAGCTCGTCTAATGTTGCTTTCTCCTGCTGACTGTCTGCTTTCTGTCTCTCAGTTTCCCTTCTGGGATATATATATATATATATATATATATATATATATATATATATATGTGTGCGACCATTTCTCTGACAGGTGTTCTAACACTGGCAGCTGTGAGGGTCAAGTACTTGACTTTTCACTGCCAGTGACATCAGTTTTGACAGCTTCACCCCAAATCATTTAGTGCGGTTTGGCTATCGACTGTCATGTGTGTGTGTGTGTGTGCGTGCATGTGTACACAGCTTCAACATGCGACATCTATAGGCAATGAACTGGGTGCTATACCCATTAAAAAGATCTGTGCAACAAGGAATACAAATATGTTGTGAATCAAAAATAACAGGAAATTCTATATGATCAATATTGACCAACATTATATACAGCATAGTGATATTTTCAATTGAAAGACAATGTGGAGTTAGAAGTCTTCCATTGACTGTTCCAGGAAGATGTCAGTGATTAAGTGGTTAACGGCATGGACTGACAAGCTGGAAGTGCCAAATTCGAATCCAGTTTGTCCCACAGACACACTTTCACTGAGGGATGTTCACAATTTTCATGTGGTCCCTATCGTAAGAATTCTAATTGGAAAGATATCAAGGAAATAAATGCCAACAACAATTATCTGATTCATACAAAATTAATGAATGATACTCAACAACAATAACAACAACATGTCCTTTATTTTATTTTTATAAGTTTATCCAATATTATTTCCCCAGTCTGCCCTACTAGTTAATCCATAGTTGGCTTCATAGTTTTTTCAGTGTATAATGAGAAAAGTGATTCTGGACAAGTATATGGTGTGACATCATTATCACTGCCTGGACACGTTCTTGTGTTTCTTGCCAAAAGTCAAAAGTGTACAAGTATATCCATGCACCTCTTGAAACATGGTTCATCCATATTCATTTCGTTGCACCAGGGCCAATTAGTCAGGGATTTACTTATCTCCTGACCTGCATAGACTGTTTCACACCGTGGCCTAAATGATATTTCGGCTGAATCTGTAGCACGAGCACTTATATCAGGTTGGGTATCACATAACGGAATTCGCACATTACCACTGATCATGGCAGATATTTTGAATCCCAGGAACCATCCATGATTTTAGGGATCGAATGTATTTACACAATGAGCTATCACCCAGCTTTCAACAGAATGGTAGAATGTTTCCATAGCTAATTAAAAGCCGCATTACTTGATTATCTTGACTAACAGCGATGGAGTGAATATATGCCTGTTGTCCTCCTTGGCTCTTGTGCAGCTATCAAAGAGGACCTAGGATACTCTCCAGTCGAACTTGTCTATGGAGTACCTCTAACGTTGCCAGATCAGATGTTGACCCCGATAGATTTAACGGCAACTGATACAGCTTTGTATACAGACAGACTGAATGCTTATTTTAGTAAACTCCCACCCATGCAGCCTAAGGAACAGACCATCAAACCACCCAAAAGACATTTCCACATGTGCACACGTTTTTCTGAGAAAGGACATTGTTAACTTCACCTTATGGTGCTTTCATGAATTGACAAATTTTTCACCTTATACATTAGTGACAAGAAATAGATTTTCTATTGACAGGATGAAGAGAAACACTCTTGACTCTAAAAACACAAGAAACATACATTCCCCTACATAGGCAGCATCAAAATACTCATACATCAGAAGTGAATACACCACCAAAAAACAATTACCACCACACATCGTGGTCGATGAGTACATTGGCCAAAAAACTATGTAAGACTATATATATATATATATATATATATATATATATATATATAAAATGAACTTTTCTGAGTCTTGGTACTCTTTTGTACAAGTTCTGCTTGTTTTTTTTTTTTCCAAAAAAGAAATTCAGAGGAGATACATATTACCCCCAAAATATAAACATTTTCCTCTATATTTTTCACTGAAAAACATTTCTTCTTCATCAGTAAGGAACAAAATTTTTCACTGAAAAGTAAGAATATTTTTTGATATGTAAAAAAAAAAAAAAAAAAAAAAAAAAAAAAAAAAGCATTATAAACTGAATTGACATTTTCATTTGGTATTTGTTTTTTTTGGAGTTTTTTTTTTTTTACTACTGCTGTTTTTTTTTTTTTTTTTCTGCTTAAGCAGGGGTGATGTAGCAGTCACATGTAAAGTAAAGATCTGCTTTCACTTTTTTGTTTTGTTGTCTATATTTAAAAATGGGTTCTCATGGTCCGTTTGCCTCCGTGTTTCTAACCTTGGTTTTGTCTTAGAAAATTTTAATCATGTGATTATGGTGTCAAATGAGAAAAAATAACGCATCATACAAGCACTTGTTATGGAGTCTGAAATTTGAATACAAATATTTCTTATTCTTCAATTTTTAATAAATTAACAATCATTTAAAATTAAGATCAATTTGCACTTTAATTTCAACTCAACACTAGCTTTTAAAATGACCAGTTTTGGAGGTTTTCTAGTCTGATGAAAACACGTTTAGAACAGGAAAAGAAAAATAATTTTCTTGATATTAAGGCCTTTATTATCTAATGTAATCCTTACTGTTTTCACTGGTCGCCATGTTAGTTTGCGCAATGCACGCTTTTAAAGTGTTATGTAATTATTTTAAAAATTCCCGTTTTATATAAAAAAAATAAAAAATAAAAAATAACTATGAATTCATGTGTAATTACTTAAAAATACTATTTTGCTTTATTTCACAATTTGGAATGAATTCACGTAATACAATTTCTTCATATCTCAGAAACTATTTGTTTTCTGGAATTTTAAACGTTATTTTCGTTTTCAGCACCCTCGAAAACCTACCGCAGTAATTTTAAAGCGTTTTTTTGAGGTGAAAAAACAAACAACTAAAAAAACAAAAACAAATGAAAAATAAAAACAAATAAAAAGATAACAAAAACAAATAAAAAACAAAAAAGGAAAAAGAAATAAAACAAAAACAAATAAAAAATAAAAACAAATAAACACAAATAAAAAGAAAACCCAAAACAAATAAAAATTTTAAAAAAAAGCTGTTTCGTTTCATTTCAATTACAATAAAAAACACAAAAAAAAAAAAAAAAAAAAAAAAAACCCCGGTAAATATAGGGATACGGCTGCAACAGAACACCGACCACTCTAATTTGTTTTTTTGTTTTTTTTAGGCGTAATTGAGGTCGCTAACAACGAATCTGAGAATCAAACCCGTCGCAAATTTACCGTTTGCATGGTATTAACCCCTGAACCCAGTGACTATTTCCCCCCAATGTAAACGGTAAAACCTAAAAATGTTAAATGGTGTTCTAATCGGTAAATGTCGGCGCGTTACTTACGAAAAAACGTTTAATTAAACTGCAGAAGCACCTTTTTCTGTTTACATCGTTTCATATTTTCATTTCCTGTTCGATTTTTTGCTGTCTTAATTTGAATTCGAGACAAACTATTTCCTTGGGCCGAAATCACACACATGGTAAGGAATAGGTCAACATTTATTCATCTTTATAAACAAAGTCGAGAAAACGGCTAAGGAAAAACGATAATGACTATTGACTCAAGTTTATAGCCCCGTCCTTTAATACCTACAAAATTATAAACATGGGTTATCGTTCATCCTTAGCTAGCCTTCGGTCCTTTGGGGCCGGGGCAACAAGTGTCAAGCAAAAACCAGCACAGACCTTGGTCAATGTAGGGGCAACCCTTCATACCAATTATCACTATCCAGCTCCCCTACTCCCCGGGGAGTTGGTCCCCATTTCCCCTTCACTCCTCACTTAAAAAATCGGCCTTGTGCCTAATTTGCTCGGTGGGGGAGCAAATAAACACCCTTAGCTAGACTCTTTATCGGTTCTCGACTATATTTTTTCTATCTCTTGTAGTTATTGTTTTTAATAGTATTTTTATTTTCTTGCTAAAACATCGTATAAATAAAAGAAAAGGTAAGAAATGTATTCGCACTTTGAAAACATGCTTAGGAAGGAAGTTATGAAACAAGCTTCTATTTTTTTATTTTTTTTTTTATTTATAAAGACCCGGAATCCACTCAAGAATAAATGTTAATGTGTGTAGTGTAATCATCGAGGCCGAAGCGTAGTAATCGTGGAAATTTCGTATAATTAGATTATTTATGAGGACGGTTCAATAAGAACCTGTTTACATTTGATTTAAAGACGACAATATTGTAGTCAGCTGGAAAGCAGACCAGCGGAGCAGAGTTTCACAGGCAGGCAGTTCTAGTAAAGAAGCTTTGTTTATGGAATCCATGTTTAGGTTTAGGCCTAGATAGAGAGTGGGGTAATTTATTGACAGTGATTTTAGCTAGAAACGTGTTTTTTGTGCAAGATTAGCGAGGGGAGATCATAGATTAACGCTCAGTCGAACAGTTGCCATGAAAATAATGATAGACACTGGCAGCCCTGATCGCATAGGATAGAATTTACTGCAAAGTTCTTGGCTAAGAGTTTGGCTTTGTTTAATGCTGATGAGATTACCTCAGGTAACATCTCTTCTGTAGGAAAAAGTTGCAGGAAAGAGAAAACTTATTAGATTACGAAGTCAGTTTTGAACTCTGTCAAGGCAGGATAGGACACTCAGAGAAGCTCTTGCCCAGATATGGCAACAATACTCCATCCTAGAACGTACTTGGTTCTTATACAGGTAGAGAATTGCATCAGCAATGAGATATCTACTGGAGCAGTAGAATGATCCAACCATTTTTCCAGCAGCCTTGGCAACAGATTTGATGTACGTGTTCTATTTCAGATCAGGAGTGAAGGTCATACCAAGAAACTTGTTTAAACATGAAATGCCCTCAAGGTGAGAGCTGTTCCTTACAATAGGGGCCAGATGTAGGTCAGAGCATTGATGATGCAAAGAGAGGATCTTGGTTTAAGATGCATTAAAATTAACCAGTCACTTTTCCCCCCGATTGCACCACATGCCTAAGATCAAAGGAGAGAGAATCAGTGAGATCTTGGCCATTTCCGGCCTTTGAAGTGTTGCCATAGATGGTAGCACCATCTACATAAATGTCTACAAATGATCTAAGAATGTGATTTGGGAGATCGTTGAAAATCAAACCCTGAGGAACGTCAGCATTGATACTTGCTAATCTTTTTAGTGTTTTTATTTAATGTAAAATGTTTATTCGGCTAAAAAAACAGTGTTCACTGATGTATTTGCAAAATACAAATGGCGGCAGACTGTGTTGAACACGTTAAGTTTGGGAAAATGAGTTAAAAATAAAAAACTATACAAAACACCGTTAGGAACTCACTCAATATATGTTAGTGTGACATAGTCGGACATAAATTCGTAGGGTTTTTAATAGTATTTTGTTTTGTTTTTATTTTTAACTCATTTTCTCTAACTTAACGTGTTCAACACAGTCTGCCGCCATTTGTATTTTTCAAATACATTGGTGAACACTGTTTTTCGAGCCGAATAAGCATTTTACATTAAATAAAAACACTAAAAAATTAGCCACTTAGGTAGAAAAGTAACTTATCTTGCCCTTGATAACATTTGTTACATATTTTTTCTTGTTTACAACTTTTTCGAATCTGTATAGTAATACAAACCCAAACATGTTTTGTGAGAAATTCCATATACAACCGCCTTTTTTAGGCCGGCCATACAGCTCTAGTAGCCGGTCTGTGATTGGTTTAAATTTGAATGTGTCAGGTGATTTGACTTGGCGCCTTTTTTGTATTCATGCGTTTATTTTTCAGTCCAAGAAAAACACGGGAACGAGATAGACACAAACTACAGCGGTTCTCTCTCTAGGGAGCCAGGACAATTCCTGTATGGACACCAAACAGTCGGTGAACGAAGGACACTTCTCTACAAGCAGAGACAATTTATATTGCTGAACCTATTCAAATCAAGGAGGACATTCTAAAACTGTTCGGCATGTTATTATCCAAATATTGGATCTTATCTCATTTCCTCTTGAGTCCCAAGGAGCTAGACGTCATCATGTTCTCCATGATCATCATGGATCCTTCCAAAGGAACAACTAACATTCCAACAATAGGAATTCAAACTAAAGGCTCCATGCGTATGGGGAGCAAATCGGGCCACCATTTTGCAAAGGGACTATACCAGAACCGAAGAACTTTCATTGCTGTTATTTGTGAATAAATTTTGAGTTTAAAGGTATGGCTTTTGTTTGTGCAATTCATTTGCTTCTGCAGGGAGGAAATTGCGTGTAAGAAAGAAATTTCTTTCAGTTTGTCACTTCAGACCTAGGTTAATGAAATTTTTTAAAGTGTTTTTTTTTTCTGCTGAAAAAATAGACAAGTACTATAGTTAAACAAAGAAAATCAAAATGTACGATTTTACTAACTGTATTGAACATAAGGTTGATTTTTGACCTCGACACTTCGAGTTGTTTCCCTTTATTTATTTCATTGGATTTCACCATGCCTGACGCTTTGTCGTAAAATTTTATTTTCTTGAATAAAAAAAAGTACTTGAGCGGTTTACTGTATTTATTTGCTTCCCCACCGAAGCAAATTAGGCACAAGGCCGTTTTTAATGTGGGGTAAAACCAGTTTACGTAATTTTTAGAATATGACATCCTCGTTCTGTAACGAGTACGTATTTTCTGTATTGTCCCAACACCCCCCTCCCCGCTCGCGCCCCCAATGTAAACAGTAAAATCTTCGAAAAATGTTAAATGGTGTTCTAATTGGTAAATGTCGGTGCGTTACTTACGGAAAAAACGGTTAACTAAACTACAGAAGCACCTATTAAGCCACATCCCTCCCACAAAAAAAAAAGGAACGAAAAACAAAAATGTTTGGTGCTGTTTTTGTAAACCGCATTAAAACTACGTGAGACAAAAAAAGAGGCCCCCAAATTTGTTGTACTTTTCTTTAATTGTAAGTCATTAAAAAATGTCAGTCCGTAATTTTTTGATGTGAGAAGGCAGTTTGCTAGGTGAAGCAAGCCGTCGTTTATGCTGCAGCGCGCGTGCGTAGCGTAAACCGAAGCTGCAAAATGGTGGAAAGTAGTTCGTGGGTTCAGGGGTTAATACCATGCAAACCGTAAACTTGCCCCAAGTTTGACTATCAGATTCGTTGTCAGCGACCTCAATTACCTAGAAAAACAAATTAGAGTGGTCGGTGTTCTGTTGTCTGTTGTTCATTGTTGCCATAAGCACCAATCTGAATAAGCACCACAATCGATACAATACTTAGTGTAGTGTAGATTGACCTCCCCCTACTAAAAAAATAGATATTTTCATTCATATTTTATGTTACGTAAATTATCTAGAGTAAAATTGATTTTGAATCAATAATCATTACGTTAAATATTTTCTCTATAGTTGAAATTATGGATGCTGTAAGATATAAAACTGAACAATAAAAATGGTTTCATTTAAAAGGCGTACTTAATGTCAGTTGACTTATCTTTACGAATACGGTTTCCATTTCACTTCTGGTTGCTCCTTTTTTTTGTTTGTTTTGGTACTCATGCAGAGAGTGACCCGTTCTGAAATAACGTTATTTAAAAAGCCATTCTTAACATGGGGAGGGTGTTTTGTACCTATTCTGTACTTTAACCTTACAATTGAATAAAAAAAAATCATAAAACTTTAATTAAACGTGGAAATTCGATTTTAAAAATAGCGCGGATCCGGATCACTCTGCATTAACACCGTTTTTTTTAAATTAATATTTTACGCTCTGGCTTGTTAAATTGTTAGTGGAGAGTACAGAAGAGGTAAAGGAAGCCCCCCCCCCTTATGTTAAGGGATTTTCTAAATAATCTAAATAATAACGTTATTAGAATAAAACCATTCTTAACATGGGAGGGCAACCGGAATTGAAGTGGAAGCAGTAATCGCAAAGATAACCGCCAGCTGAAATTAAAATACGTGCGATGCGAATTTTACAAAGATAATTCTTGTACTTGAATTATGAAATATGTATCGATTAAAAATTAAATGCTTGATTTCTAAATCAAATGATTGATAATTCCGCACTTATCCAAAATGCGGACAGTGCTGAAATAATTATAACGGAATAATTTTGGAAACCCATTCTTGTCATCGGGAGGGGAGGCGTTTTGTGTTTCTTTTAACAAAAATACCGTAAAAAAATAAAAAATAAATAAATAATAATAATAATAATAAATAAATGAATTTAATCTGAAAATCCTGTTTTTAAAAAATAGCACGATCTGTATTCTCTGCATAAATATCGATAATTTACTCACCATCTTCATAAGAATGCTCATCGCCTTCCAATTCTTCGGACTTTCCTCGGGATAAAAATTCCATATTTTTAAAGTAAAGAAATCCGTAACAAGATGGTAAAAATTAAAAAATCTGGAAATATTTATATGTAAAATTTTATATATCTACAAAATAAGTTCTGTTGAAATTGTAATTTTTTTAAAAATGGAACAAAATGTCCATCATTCAGAAGTTTTAATTTATAAACAAATGTGCGTTCGTTCATTTCATTTAGACAAGGGAAGGAGAGATCATTCCGTTTGCGTTTAATATATTTTCATCATAATTTTCTTTGGTATATAATGCATTATTAGTGGTAGCAATCGTAGTAGTACGTCTTGCGGATAAATCACACGATATTTTATTCTTTGCTTTCTTTTTATATGAAATCAAAGTAATAAATTGCCGGTATTATAAACAACAGGTGTGAGAGAAATATGGCGATATGCTGTGCGAATTAATTGCTGTAAGCTGGTCAGATGAACTGATTTAAATCCAGTTTGTTCGTAAATTTTATTTATTCATTTATTTATAACGTGTAAAATAATTCAATTACTGTTTGCAATTAATCCCCTGGATTGGGTTGGATTAAAAATAAAATCTTTAACTTTTAAAAACGAAGAACGTAAATATCAAACAACAATTATTTTATCAAACAATTGAGGCTGCAACTTTACGCACACAGACAACAAACGCTTAAAAAAAAAAAAATGTAGATAAAATTTGTTAAGTGAGATAAATACTTTTGCTTGTTTATTTCCTAGTAATAATATTTATCAATCTAAAAATAAACAAATGATATTAATTTGTGTTGTTAAAAAAACATGTTTTTATTATTTTCTTGTTGAAGGTCGTTTTTAGTTTGTTTGTTGTTGTTTTTTTTTTTGTACTTTTTAAAAAATTTTGATTTGAGAGACGATCTCTGGAAAATTTTGTTTAAAATTTTTTTTTTTTTTTTTTTTTTTTTTAGTTAATGCAAATATACAAATTCTTGGGAATCAGTTGTAATTGTTAAAAACGTTTCGTTTTGCTAACAGAGCGGATGATAAATATTAACGTGTTGCTTGTTGTTCAACAAGCACTGGCGATAGAAGCTGTAATAGTAGTAGCGCACCGAAGGAAACATCTCCATCTCTTAAAAAGTCGTGTTGGTTTTTAACGCGTGGAGGAAGAAGAAGAAAACGTTGCGACATGTGAAGAGAAATCTAGTCGGTTTCATTCAAGGAGGGAGGAGGTGTCACATGATAGCAAATGCTGCATTTTCATTGGTCCGTGTTTAAAGCTGGCCACAAAACAGCTGAAAATTCAGCGGGAAATAAGTCAACCCAGAATTTTTGTTTTTAATAAATAAAAAAAATTATTTAAAATATAAAAAAAAATAGTTAATAAATAAAAATAGTTAATAAAATAAATAAATAAATAAATCGTAAACGTGTATATCTTCGCCTTATTTTATTTTATTGGCAAATGTGTATTTCAGCGGCGTAAATTATTTGACAGACAAAAATTTATAAAAATTATTTATTTTTTATATAAAACACATTATTAGCCCCTAGGGCTGAAATAAAAACCGAAAAAATTTAATTTTTATTGTTTTTTCAACATTTTTTATTAGACTGAATGTACAATAACGGAGGCCGCCATCTTGTTTGGAAATTTTGGCTTTTCTAAGGCTTGCCAGTTTGGCCTTTCTGATGCCAAATTTGGCCTTTATTACGCTTTTGCGTGGAACCATAGTTCATGCAAGAGCGTAAAAAAGGTCAAATTTGGTCTCAAAAAAGCCAATCTGGCAATCCTTACAAAGGTCAAATTTTTAAAACGTGGACGGCCTCCGTTGTTGTATATTTAGTTAAAAAAAAAAAAAAAAATGTTGAAAAAAATAATAAAAATTAAATTTTTTTTCAGGTTTTATTTCAGTCTTAGGGTCTAATAATGGGTTTTATATAAAAATAAATAATTTTTATAAATTTTTGTCGGTCAGATAATTTACGCCATTGAAATACACATTTGCCATTCTATTTTACTTTCGGTTTCACAACGCAGGGTCCGTGGTGGTGTGTTGCGATGGTGGCCCTCTTACAGTTGAGATAAACCAAAATATGTAGAAAATATACAGGGACATAGTTCACGGCACACCGCTTGTAATAATGTCATTTGATTGGCTATTGAAAATGATGTAATTATTGTAAAAGAATTTTTGGCGCTTTTGCACTATTTCGGAAATCGTAATACTGAATTCCACATGAAAACAATGGCATCTACGTATTCCTCGTATTTTAAAGATGACTATATCCCAAAATTACGAAAATCGTAGGAGATGCCCTTTTCTCTTCCCTGCAACCTCTATCTCACAGAAGAGATGTTGCGAGTTTGTCTCTGATGCATCGTTATTTTCAGTGTTTGACTGAGCTTCAGTCTATGGTCCCCCCTCGCCAAACTTTCACAAGAGACACTCGTCTAGCTGAAAACACTATCAATAATCCCCCCCCCACTGTTTATCTGTGCCTAAACCTAAACATAGATTCTTTGAACAAAGCTTCTTTCTTAGAACTGCACGCCTGTGGAATTGTCTTCCGTTTGCCTGCTTTCCGGCTGACTACAATATGGTTGTGTTCAAGTCTAATGTAAATAAGTTCTTGATGAGCCGTTCCATATAAGTTATCAAATTTACCGAATTTTCTTTACTAATGATTACTATATTGACCAATTTCTACTGTACTCTCTTTAACCCTTATCCTTGAGTGGCCTCTTGGCCTTGATAATGTGGAGATGCCTGTGTAAAAAAAAAATCGATGAGATAGAAAATTATTTATTAAAGAAAATAAAAAATAGAATTTGATGAAAACGATCGTAAGATACAGGAAAGTTCAAAAGGGAGGTGTTTTTCGGCGTTGATTAAAACAAGATGGCGACAATTTTTCACCTGCTAACATGATTAAAGTTGTTTTGTTTAATAATTCAATAATATTCAGGTAATTTCGACTGCATAATTTGGAAGCTACCATTGTAATTAATTAGAATTGACAAAAAACATCAGATAAAATTGTTGAAAGTAAGTACGATAACTCTTATCATGGACCCTTTTACGATTACCTCCCTTTTATGTTGTAATCCCATAATCCCTTTTTATTTCACTCCCTGCTTCCTCTTTCTGTCTCAAATAAAATATACTTCTCTTTATACCCGTCACGCATGTGTTCGTATCCTCCTTCAAATCTTCGTTCCAGTTCCTTTTCTCTTTTCATTGAAATGCAACTCGCAACAGGTTATGTGGCCAGGAGAGATAAGGGAAGCCGATGGAACAGACTTTTATTTGATGGAGATGAAACCAAGTACGAAATTTGGGAGACAAAATTTTTATGTCATTTATGCACGCTTGGCCTAAAAGGCACCATTTTAGGTACACACCCTAATAGAGACGGAAGTGACACTGAGAGAAATGAAGAAGCTTACGCCAAACTTGCACAGTTTTTGGACGACAAAAGTTTATCCTTAATAATGAGAAGCTACAGATAATGGGAGAAAAGCTCTCAAAATATTACGCGAAAACCAAGGGTAATCTCCTTGTAAACCCAACTCACGTCTCTCAAAAAGAAAGGAGACGAAAGCGTCACAGAATACGTGATAAGAACTGAGACAATTTTAACAACTCTGAGAAATGCTGGGCAAACAGTTGACGATGCCCTAATTATCGCCATGATATTAAAAGGACTACCAAGCTGCCACGACCCTTTTTCGATTTATGTGATACACAGCAACAAAGAAATAACATTCCTGAAATTTAAAACAGAACTCCATGATTTCGACGAAACATTGAAACATAAAATCCAGTCAAACAGTGACAGAGTGATGAAATTGACATCGTCTTTTTCAGAGAATATGATGGAGAGCCGTCACCACCATGACGAATGTGAAATATTGTGCTTCACATATGGTGGAAAAAGACATTTATCAAAAGAATGTCCCAACAACAAACACAAACAGTTAAAACAGTGGTGTAGTTACTGTAAAAGTAACACCCATAAAAGGAAGTTCTGCCGTTATAAGCGAAAAGATTCAATGAAAAAGGCAGCTGACACCAATGAAAACTCCTTCACATTCAAAACAGAGGACTACTACTACTATACCCGGAACTTAATACCGCATATGAACCTACTAATCGACACAGGGGCCACTTCGCACATTATAACAGACGCAAAAAAATTTAAGAATTTCGACCCAACATTCCGTTCTGAGAACCACTACATGGAGTTGGCAGACGGAACTAAAACCAGTGGCTTAGCCTTAAGAAGAGGAGATGCTGGTCTGCCTTTTAGACATTAACGGAGACTCCATTACAACTGCCCTAATAGGGGCACTACTCATACCTTCATATCCACAGGATATATTTTCTATGTAAACTCTAACCCAAAACTGAGCGACAGTTATTTTCGAAGACAGGAATATACTAAAACATATAAACAGAATGAAATTCAAAATACACTTGCGTAACAGACGATACTTCCTAAAAACTGTGGAGGAAGGAAATGCAGAAGACAGTTGCCATCAACGCCACGATATCCACATGTGCCATAAAATATTCAGCCATTGCAATTACGATGACATAACAAAACTATCCAATGTGGTCGAAGGGATGAAAATAAAAAATAAGACTGCAAACAACAAAAACTGCAACGTCTGCATTCAAGGAAAATTTTCCCAAAAAAGAAATAAATCTCCCGATAAAAGAGCAACAAATATTCTGCATTTAGTACATTCAGACCTAGCTGGCCTCATAGAACCAGCGGATTTAAACGGTAACAAATATGCCATCTCATTTACTGCCGACTTTTCTGGCGCTGTATTTGTATATTTTATTAAAAATAAAAGTGACGCCACACTTGCCATCAAAAAATTCCTTGCAGATATTTCCCCATACGGCAAAATAAAAATACTGAAGTCGGATAATGGTTCGAAGTTCAATTCAAACGACTTAACAACATAAAGCACAAGACTTCAGCACCATACTCGCCTCATCAAAATGGAACGGCTGAAAGAAACTGGCGAACTCTATTTGAAATGGCAAGATGCCTTATAGAAAGCACTGTGGAGCTATGCAGTTATGGCATCTGCAGCTATACGGAAAAGATGCTTCAATAACTGTCTAAAACAGATGCCCTACTACAAGATGACCGGGAGAAAGGATGCACATTTTCGGTTCACCTTGTTATGCCTACTCCAACATAAAAAGAAAGCTATACCCAAGGTGCCAGAGGGAAATCTTCATCGGATACGACAGAAACAGCTCGGCACATCTTATCTACCACCCAGAAAACAGGAAAAGTGTGTCAACACAGACTGGTAAAATTCACTAACAACATCAACAACCAAGATACTCAAACACAAGCCCACTCATCAAGTGACGATGATGCAAATTATCCCCCAAGAAATTTAATAAAAAATTTAAAGTCACAGAAAACCCCTGAACAGTCCAATACCGACAAACAAACGGAGTCTACAGTAGAAACTAGCTGTACACAAAGATACCCGATGCGTGAGCACAAAATGCTTAGCTATCTAGAAGACTGTGTGACGGTAGTCCAGGATGGGAGCGGCCACGCGTTAGTCGACACTGACTACTGTTACAAGGCTGCACACGGCATACCCCGCACTTACAGAGAAGCTGTGACTTCCCCAGTGACACACCACTGGATCCAAGCGATGAGGGAAGAAATTGACTCCCTAAAGGAAAACAATATATACCATTTAACACCTTTACCCAAAGGTAGAATGACAGTAAGCGATAGATGGGTGTATAAAATCCAGGGAAACGCTGACGGGTCCCGTAAATACAAGGCCAGGTTCGTCGCAAAAGGGTATACTCAAACAAAGGAAATGGATCCACACCGAGAACATGTCCCCATCCAAATATTCGGAGACAGTCAAAGCGCTATAGCGCTTTCTAAGGACTCCATTCATCGGCATTAAGTACCATTTTATCAGAGAAGCTCTGAATAAAAAAAAAATTTTTTAATACAATTAATTTAATGCCTAACAGCAGACATGAACGCCAACATCATGATAAAACCTCCAACCCGGACGAAACTGGACGAGTTTAAGAAGTTTCTATTTGGACCCTAAACTGACACTAATCTCCTCTCACATATCTTTGGTTAAAAAATAAATAAATAAAAATAAATAATATGCTGAGAGCAAGAGAGGGTGTTGAAAGTAAGTACGATAACTCTTATCATGGACCCTTTTATGATTACCTCCCTTTTACATTGTAATCCCATAATCCCTTTTTACTCCCCACTTCCTCTTCCTGTCCCCAAAATAAAAAACTATACTTCTCTTTATACCCGTCACACATGTGTTCATGTCCTCCTTCAAATCTTCGTTCCAGTTCCTTTTCTCTTTTCATTGAAACGCAACTCGCAAGAGAAATCATTGGGTTGTTTTTTATCGGAAAACTCCATTTATCGACTACAAAATCTGCAAAAGCACCAAATTTTTAATTTTAAATTGAATTATTGTTAAAGAATTTAATCATTGTTTAATTATCAATTACTTAATAATTATTAGAAATGATAAATATTGTAAAAGTGGCGCTTCTCGGTCAAAGAACTAACGTAGACATTTCTTTTACAATTTTACTTCAATTCCAAAAAAGTTTCGGAAAAAAAATCCAAAGTTCCTTTAATTGGAAAAATGTTTCATTTAAAGTGTTTATTTGTTCGAAAAAAATAAATGAATAAATAAAAATAAAAACAACAATTTTACTAATAAAAATTTAAATTTGTTTTCCTTACAAAATTTTTTTGTTATAATTTTAAATAAATGTTTTTACGATTATATATTGATACATTTTAATATAATAAATGTTTTGGTTTACAAATATTTTTCTGTAGTTGGGAAAAAATCGAGTACGTTATTTCCTCGTATACAGGGTGACTCCAAAAAAACAAAAGCTAAATGGACACATCTAGAACATATGATATAGAACAGAGAAAAAAATGCCAAAGGCCCTTGTGTTTTGATGTGATTTTTGGAATGTAATATACTAGTTATGACCAAACTTTCATTTCATTAGGACAAAACACTAAGAAACGGTGTCTAATTAGAGTTGGGGCCCGTTTTTTTTTGGTCACCCTGTATTTATAGGAGGGAAATGTGAATTTCTCTCCTAATATTTACTTAAATAAACACAAGGCCAAACGACATTGCTTTTAACAAAACAATAATAAATGGTTTATTTAAAAAAGGCAAGATTGTATCTCAAACTGGAGAGAAAGAAAGAAAGTGTAAATGTCTGTTTGAAGGTGTCGTCTGCCATCAGACTGCAGTCGTCAACAAGTAGCAGTGGGAGGTGTGAGTAAGAGAGGTCTGTATAGGTCGCTTGTTGGCATCTCTCTGGCGATCGCAGCTCAGATCCCAAAAGGCTAAAAATAGTCCTTAAGGGGACAGCTCAAATCAATGTGCCCTGCTAACCGATTGGTCAGTGTGGCCGAATCACTTTGGCACCGGGCATTTATCCACTTATAATAAATAGTTTGTTAACTGCTACATCACCCCCTGCTTAGGCGAAAAGCTGATGAAGAAAAATAAAAAGGTAGCAGTCTTTAGAAAAATACAGAACATGAGGCAACGTAATGTCTGGAAGTTTATGTTGTCAAAGAAAAAATATATAAAGGGGTAATGAGAATAGAAAGTTCCAGCTAAAATTTCTTTTTTTTTTTTTTCTTTAAATAAACCGAATTTACAGGAGTTTAAATATACAAAGTTTTGCATAATTTTTTAGGCCAATGTACACGGCGGCCACTATATGTAGTAGTGACATAGTTGTCATTTTCAGTATTCACTTCAGGTGTTTGCTGTGTGAATGTAGGTGGGATATGTGTGTCTTGTGTTTCTGAGTCAAGAAAAGTTCTTTTCACTCTGTCAACAGATACTGTTTCTTTTTTGCCCCTAATATCCAGGGTGAAAAGTTTAGAAGTGCGTGATAACGCATGATAAGGACCAGTATAAGGTGGTGTTAGAGGGGCTTTCACACAGTCTTTTCTAAGAAACATGTGTGTCCATGAAGAAATGTCTTTGGGGACCGAAGATTTTATGGTCTGTTCCCTAGGTTTCATGGATGGGAGCTTACTAAAGTAAGCTTGCAGTCTGTTTATAAACAGAGCTGGATCTGACAATCCTAGTTCTATCGGGATCAGCATCTGACCTGGCAGCAATAGAGGTACTCCATAGACAAGCTCGGCTGGAGAGTATCCCAGGTCCTCTTTGATAGCTGCACGACAGCCAAGAAGGACAACAGGTATGTATTCGCTCCATCGCTGTTGGTCAGGGTAAGCACGTAAGGCAGCTTTCAATTGTCGATGGAAGCATTCTATCATCCTGTTCGAAGCTGGGTGATAGCTTGTTGTTCGAATACGTTTGATCCCTAAAATCCTGGAAAGTTCCTGGAACAGGTGGGATTCAAACTGTGCTCCACAGTCTGTGGTAATTGTTGTGGGGTCTCCATAGCACGATATCCAGCCCGATATAAGAGCTCGCGCTACAGATTCAGCTGAAATGTCCTTTAGGGGAATAGCTTCAGGCCACCGTGTGAAACGGTCTATGCAGGTCAGGAGATAAGTAAATCTCTGGTTGACTGGCCATGGTCCAACCAGATCGATGTGAACATGGCTGAACCGAACATCTGGGGTGCTGAATGTTTCCAGGGGTGCACGGATATGGTTGTGCACCTTTGACTTCTGACAGGAAATACAGGAACGTGTCCAGGCAGTGATGTCACGGCTCATATTAGGCCAGAAAAATCTAGCTGTAATCAGCTTCACTGTGGCTTTGCATCCGGAGTATTTAAAAAAGGCAAAATTGTATCTCAAACTGCCATCAGACTGCAGTCGTCAACAAGTAGCAGTGGGAGGTGTGAGTGAGAGAGCTCTGTATAGGTCGCTTGCTGGCGTCTCTCTGGCGATCGCAGCTCAGATCCCAAAGGGCTAAAAATAGTCCTTAAGGGGACAGCTCAAATCAATGTGCTCTGCTAACCGATTGGTCAGTGTGGCCGAATCACATTGGCACCGGGCATTGATCCGCTTATAGTAAATAGTTTGTTAACTGCTACATATTAATATGTATCTGAGAACAATATCATTTCTATTATGTTTATTTGGACATGTTTCTGTATTTAATAAAAATCATGTAATAAAAAAATTCTGAGGTTTGTATCACATAGATTCAAAAATTTCACGCTCTGTTACGTTATCACGGATGGATCTATTTTTACAATCCACTATAATGTTAAATTTGTTTAAGAAGTCAAATCCTAACAAAGGGTTAGTGTCATCTGCGATCACGAAACTCCATTGAAAAGATCTTCTCAAATGGGGTATCTTAACTTCGAGGTTTGTCTGACCATAGCATTTTATGCTTTCACTGTTAGCAGTAGAGATATGAACAGGAGTTGGCTCCAGAGTAATTCCATTTACTATGGAATGTGGTAAAATGGAAACACTGGCTCCTGTATCTATGATAAAATTGACTTGAGACGCTCCTATTTTAGTAGAAACTTCTAATAATGGTGACACTACTGGAGCAAACGCAGTCTGGCTTTCTAGTTTTCCGAATCACTAGGGGCGGGAGAGGAAGGGCGCGAGTTAAGCAGAGTTTGTAAGCTACTCTTTTTCTTTGGCCACTTACACCATGGCTTACATGTACGAGCCTCCTCCGCGAAATATATATGGGCTCTACATATCTCCGGCCGCTGTTTCCTTCTATATGGACATAGGCTGGCTGGAATGGTTTCACTAGACTGTCTGGTGGTAATATAGTCGTTTTTTCGAGCTCGACTCTCAACCGCCTGAAATACTGACATATTTTTATTAACGGCGTCAAGTTGTCGGATAGTCGACCCAACTCCGTTAACGGCATTTCAGTGTGGGCTACTATTGCTGGGGCAATTTGCTTCGGAAGTGTATGTATGAATTTATGGCTCACTATCATCGCTTGCCCCTATTCTATGTTACCACCTCCTGGAGGTATAATGATGGACGACCAGCTAACGTAGTGGTCCTCATAAATTTCTCCAGGAGTTCAGGTCTGGTTTTTTCATATGCAGACAACACAGACTCCTTTAACTTCGCATAGTTTAGCGACTGCAGAATTGCTGGAGGTATATTTGTTACCACGTCAGGCGGCAATGCGCTGATAACCGTATAGAATTTAGTATCATCGCTCGTAATATGTCTGAGATGGAATTGAGCTTCTATTATCGAAAACCATCCCTCGACACTCATCTCCATAAATTGTGGGGGTTTTACATTCACCTGTTGTGCGTCCATTATTATTATTACTAATTATCATTAGTTACTATTATTATTATTTTTTTTTTATTTTTAGCTGTGACTAAAGGAAATGGCTGGGGTGTGATAAGCAAGAAGAGAGAAAAGCGAGTACTCACCAGAGGTTAATTTCAGCAGGTGCTTGGAGAAATAGCGTCAGTTAAAATTTTTTTTTTTATATATATAAATATATATATATATATATATATATATATATAAATATGTGTGTGTGTGTGTGTGTGTGTGTGTGTGTGTGAATATATAGTCAATGTTCTTAAAGGAAAAAAAAACAGTTTGTCAATGCACACACATGTTCCAAAATTGGCTTCACATGCGTGCGTCTGGAAGGTTCCTTTTTCTGTGTGCGGGTGTGTGTGTGTTTCAGAATGAAATTTGGGATTCTGTATTGATTCTTAAAGTCACGTTTTTTGTTGTTACAGAATATTTTTTAGACCAGATTTTATTTTAGTCATTTATCTGGTGAGAATCATGTAAAAAAAAAGTTTTTCTTTTTTTTTTCTGCTTATTTTTCTTGTTTGTTTGTTTTTGCCTTATTTAGCGTAAACTGTTTTACAAAAATAGCAAAAATATATATATTATCGGCATTTCTTGGAAAGCGGATTTATATATACTTTTTTGTAAGGTTCTACTGTCGTTTTAGAAAAGCCTTTTCTTCTTTTTCTTTTTATTTTACTCTGTCACGTTCTCATCGTTTTCGTTTTTTTTTTCGTTGTTCATTGAAGATTGCGTATATATACACATGTCGGGCGTTCACCAAATTATGGCGGTTACCATAGATTTTAATGACGTTTGAAAAAGGGTCACCTCCGAAATTAGAGAGAGAACAAAAAAGAACGGTTGTGGAAAAGAAAACATCAGATTATAATTAAGTGCAACGAGACTTTAGGATTGATGATGTTTTATAAAAGTTTCCAAGATATAGGGTACAAAGAGGATGGTACATTTCTTTGATAAAAGTCTTTACCCAGGGAAACTGGTCCATCGCGTGTTGATACTTCTATCGTTTCCACATATCTGAGACAGATTTCTCCTTTGTATCTCCCTCCAGGACAGTCCTCTATTCCGATTGGCTGAAACCTCTGGTGATGTTGAGAGAAGAAAGGAAGGGAAAAGTTGAAGAGTAGGGAGAAAGAGAGAAATAAGGGAAGCATACCATAGCAGCATCATAGTAGTAGTTCACTACAACATGTCACGTGGGACAAAAAAAAAACATGGCTAAAATAATTTTTTTTAATAATGAAAATATGTGTTTTGCGTAATATTCCAGAAATATTTAACTGATCATGACATGACAATTATTAGGTAGATGACATTGCTTATTGTTGAAATTGAAAAAAAAAGCAGAAAAAAAACTATCGGTAGTTATCATTGTTTCTTTTAATGAAAACACAATTTTTCAGCTGTCCATTTTTGCTGCAATAACGAAGAAGTACCACTTTTTGCGTCTTGTTTCAATGTCTATTTTGCAGTTGGATTCTGGACTTGATTAGTTGTGTTAGCAGTGCATTGTGTTTTGCAGTTGGGAGGTTCTTGATAGCAGAACATTGAGTGTTGAAAGTGAGGCATTGTCACCTCTTGATTTGTATCACAAGCTATTTTGGCCAACGACTGGTTTGCAGACGACAGTAATAAAGTACATGTTGAAAGTAAGTAGTGACATTCTGAAAACTTTCAGTGGAAAAAGAGATCTAATGGCCTGGTTGGAAAAAGTGAAACTGCTGGCAAAACGGCAAAAGATTCATGACATTGCAAGCTTTATGTCCTTGTTCTTGGAAGGTGACGCCTTAGAGTCGTATCTCCAGTTAACAAGGGAAGATCAATAAGAGGCTCCATGTTTTGACAAACTTGTAGGTCTGACCTTTACTCCTGATCTGAGATGGAACACGAATATCAAATCCGTTGCCAGGTCTGCTGGGAAAATGATAGAATCGTTCTACCACTACAGTAGATATCTCCCTAGAGTACTGTTGCCACATCTGGCCAGGAGCTGTTGGAAAGTTCTTATCCTGCCTTGACAGAGGTCAAAATAAACTTTGTAGCTTAGTGGGGGGATGCCATTTTCTCTTCCCTGCAACCTTTTTCACAGAAGAGACATCGTGAGCCTGCCTCTACTTTATTGTTATTTTCATGGCAAGTGCTCGTTTGAGCTCCAATCTATGGCCCCCCCCCTCGCCAAACTTTCACAAGAAACACTCGTCTAACTAAAAAAAGTATCAATAATTTCCCCCACTCTTTATCCATGCCTAAACACAAACAGAGATTCCATGAACAAAGTTTTTCTTAGAACTGCTCGCCTGTGAAACTCTCTTCCATTTGCCTGCTTTCCGGCTGACTATAATATAGTCATCTTCAAGTCCAACGTAAACAAGTTCTTGATGAGCCATTCCCCTTAAGTAATCCAATTTACCAAATTTTCACTACAAACAATTACTACGTCACTATCCCATTGACCACTGTACACTTATTAACCCTTATCCTCGAGTGGCCTCTGGGCTTTGATAAGTGGTGCCTCCTTTGTAAAAAAAAAAAACGTTTTAATATTTCCTGCATTTTGCTTTAATGTTGATGTATCAACTTCCTTTTATTTATTAAAAAGAAAAAAGTAGTCGCATCTTTCTTTCTGATCCACATGTATTTATTTCGTTTCAGTTAGTTTGTTAGTTCGAGTTTTACATAAACACGAGTCACATGACCCATCTACAGCCATTCAACTCTATAGATCAAAGTTACTACTTAATCTTGTTTCATAAGGGACTAAATTAGGTTTTACACCGCATTTAGTAGTGTTGCTGTATTTGTCCGCTAAATAAAGAAACCATGCGATCAGACACTCTGAACGTGTTCTGTTGTCTTTTATCCATTGTCATCCACATATAAACGTTAATGTAACAAATCTATACGTGAATTGAATTATTCATAATATGTTACATTCAATATTCATTATTTCTGTAAAAATATTCATGAAAATAAACACAAACATACAAACATTTATTAAAAAAAAATCAGTTTACAAATATTCTTATTTATTATATAGAAAAACCAGGTTTGTTTTACAATCCACAGAGATATGAAAAATTCAGAAATATGACAAATAAGATAAGTTTCTCTCCTACCTATCTGGAAAAGATGTTAGTGATTTTACTCATTTTAAAACGTTTACTCAGTTCGAAAAATATATAGTGTTTAGCGATAGGTGTGAACAAGGAAAATGCCGACGAGCTGACCCCTAAATATATGAAGTTTGGAAATAAGTAAACAAAAAAAATTATACAAAATTCTGTTAGAAACCCAATATATGGCACGATAACATATATTGGGTGAATTCCTAACAGTATTTAAAAGGCGATGAAAATATACATTTATTGTCAGTTATAGTTATGGATGGTTGGTTGTTAGGAAGGAGATGCACACACAGGAATTCAAGAGGTTCGTTCTTATTGGGCCCAAATCATCAACTAACCATGATATCCTTTTCAGTTGCTGTTATATAAACATTTGTGTCCATCTGAAATTACACTGTCATGGTAGCTACACCTCAACTGCATTTTATTTGGTCATTGTTGTTTCACTGAATTGACCTGACTTTGGTGGAACTTGATTACACCTGTGTAACCTTTTGCTGAAAATGACCTTTTATATATCATACATATAACTTATCTTTTCTTTTAGCTAACTGATCAAATTTGCTGTTTCTTCCCATGCAGGTGCCTGATATCAGGCCCATAATTTTTATTCAGATGACCTTTTGGTACCTTTGATAATTATTTTATTTTTTATTGTTTTAGCATTTGTTGTCAAATGCATGCTTTTGTCAAAACGATTTCTTGGTACACACAACCTAGATATTTAACACAAGATAAAATAAAGACAACTTATTTCACCATATCATATTAAAGAAAAGTAAAAGTTAATTCCTTGACGATTTCTAAGACTGAAAACCGCATTCTATTTTAAAACAGAATGCAATTTCTAAGTGACACAATATCATAGAAAGCTCATAAAGGTATTAAATAATTAAAACAAACGTTTGCATTAAACTAATATGAGGTAAAAATGGAATTTAATACTTACATAAAAATTATTTATACGTAATTAAAAACCGGATTTTATTGCAAGAAATAAAATTTATATTCTGAAATATATTCAACTGCTATGCATTATGAATAACCAAGCCATAAGCACGTTTTTAGTTTTGTGCTAATTAGATCAGAGTTCAATGTAATCATACCAAACAATCAACTGGACGGTATTCATTTTTACCAATTTTTATAAAGGGCTTCATTCCTATTTATTTGTCTCCTCCTGTGAAAGTAATGTACGACACAAGGTCAGTTTTTACTGTACGGAAAATCCAGCTTCCTGAAAGAAAAAGAAAAATGTCCTCATCTAAATGGACTGTTATTTCACCGACTGAAGATAGGAAAATTGAGTGCAGTATCAGAACAGATACTACGCTTTGCTCCTGGTCAAAAATTCAAAGATTGTCCTGAGAGTGTTCATTTCCTTCTCACAGCAGAAAGATATCACACAAGTGTTGGGAAAGTGGGATTTGAAAAGCCAGTATCTTAGCAGAAAAGCACGCTTGCTTACAAAAAAAAAAAACAAAAAAAAAACAAATGTAGGGGCGCTTAAAGCAATTAGCAATAAACTAATCCCTTTCTTAAAGGGAGAAGGCAAAACCTTAGAGAATGGACCGCATACAACTGCACAAAACCATACGGACCATACCTCAGCCAACAGAAAAAAAGATGCTGGTATCTTTAGAGATCAAAGGTTGTGTTCAGCTTTTTATAAAAAAAAAAAAGCTAAATCCTTAAAAATAAAAAAATGGATAGGATCACAACCAACTTCACTTTAATAATCAAACTAGCAGGCTGCCCACTGATGTCCGGTCGTAAAATATGCATAATTATTATATTTTAATTCATACAGATTTCGTATTTATTAATGTAAAGCCAATTCTCTATTGATTATTATTCAATATCTCCTATATAATATTTTGACTGCAGAAATTCCATTCTGGACTAAAGTATCTTAAGATTGCCACCACAGATGCTAAACACAAATTCAGCCTTTTAGTCACTATCTTAGGCAACTATCGACCACCAGTACATACACGTCCATTCGTGATATTAAACTGCTGCATTAAATCCTAGGAGCACCACCATCACAAAATCACAACATCTGAGGAAGTAGTTACGATTTTTCCCACTATATATTTACTACTACCACTGCTACCAGTTGACACCGGGTACAATTCACCATTTTCCACTCATATTCTGGTTTTATTAACTTGTTAGTAGATACATAAACAGACTATGATCTTTACATTTTTTAAATACGAAAATAATAACGTCTCCCTACACTGACTCCAACTATTCTGATTGGTTGAACTCTTACCATCCTTACAAACCGGAATATGTAGTTCTCATCAATTGATAAACTACCTTTTAAACATGGCGTCTCAATAATATCCTTTACACTGTTCCGATTACATTGCTGCGTTCTACATCTCTCTCTCTCTCTCTCTCTCTCTCTCTCTCTCTCTCTCTCTCTCTAAAAACATACATATGAATCAGCTACATAATTTATTTACATTTCTTTTATGGCTGATACAAAAATAAAAATAAACTTATTTTAGTAAACGTTTACATTCTCCATTCGTTCATCTCTCTCTTGATTTCTCTCTCTCTCTCTCTCTAAATAAATAAATATATATAAATAAATATATATATATATATATAAATAAATATATATATATATATAACCAGCAATTTACAGTTTATATACTTAAAAATCTCCTTATGTGTGATTTGGAAACCTATAAACTGTCTATTCCTGACTATTTGCAATGTTTGTGTATGTAGGGGTGCATATATGTGTGCGTGTTTGTTTGTGTGTTTGCAAGTTTGTGTGCGTGTGTTTGCATGTGTGTGTGTGTGTTTGCATGTGTGTCTTTGCATGTGTTTACATGCATGTGTGTCTTTGCATGTTTGTGTATGTTTGCGTGTTTGTATGTGTGTGTGTGTGTGTGTGTGTGTGTGTGTGTTGCGTCAACCAAACTACGCCACAGCAATGCGTGATTTGGCGTGTACAGCTAGTATAATAATAATTTCAAAAGTTATTTAAAAAATATGACTTTGGTGTCATCCCCTAGAATCGAAACCAGAATGTTAACCACTTAGTCATTATTTATTTCTCCATTATTTGTAGTTATTGAGCTGCTGACAGATGAATATGAAAGGTTACAAATTAAGCGACTTTGAACTATGAATGTTTATTTTGTGCATGCGCAAAAGTAACAGCAGGAGTGATGTTTTATTCGACTTACCCTGCCAAGGTCAACTATTTTGCGTTCAATTTTGACCTCTTAACAACAAATTTTACTGGCTAAAAACCAAATCGAAAGTGTACTACAGGTCCAAATTTCAACTCTGTAAACCTCATATTCAGAGAGGAGTTTATATATATATATATATATATATATATATATAAACTATTTCCATGTACTAGAACGTTTTCATCTTAAATTCTACACAATTATGCAGAATGTAGAAACTATGCATAAATAGGATTCAGCATAATAATGAAATGAAACCAATCATCTAATAAGAAACCATAAAAAATAAGTAATTAAATAAGCCTTGTTTTTCAAAGGAATATACAAATTAGTTAACCTTCATGAAGTCGCTCACATATCCATAACAAAGTATGTAATAATTTTTAAATAGAATAAATCTTTTAATATTAATGTCATAGCGAAAAAAAAAAACTTGTAGGTATATAGATCAAAACTTGGTGGCAACAAACACTGACAATGGCATAAGGCCATGTAACAAAAAGCGATTTGTAGGATAATGATTTGTATTAAACTAAAATGAATTAAAAGTGCAATTTACAATTACATTCTACTTCAGAAATCTCAGAAATCAGTGCGCCCTAACACTTGATTTCTGTATGATATATGTGTGTGTGTGTGTGTGTGTGTGTGTGTGTGTGTGTGTGTGTGTGTGTGTGTGGAATCAACCATAAAACCTATGGACAGGTTCACTTGGACAGTACACTGTCAGCAGCAGTACACATAGGTGATGAAATCAACTGCAGGAAAGCAAAGCTATGCAGGAGTGGAGAGAAATTTGGCTGCAGACCAAACTCCAGTTATACAGAGCTGTGATTGTTACCATCGGTATGTATGTCTGCAAGTCTTGAACCAAATATGCCAGACAGATCAAGAAACTATACCATTTCCATGTGCCCTGTCTCTTGATGACAATCAAGAGTCCCATCAGCATACACCATTCTACAACAAGGTCAGATTCATCGTATATGCTGCATGTGATATTCAAGATTTCCAAAACAGCCTCTTTACAGTGAGCTCGTGAAAGGCAACAAAAAAAAAAAAAAGAAAAAAAAAATGTAGAAGAACAGTGGAAATGGTTCAAGGACAGCTTGAAGATGTCCCTAAAACAATCTGATTTGTATTTCGATTCATGAGAAAGCTTAGCCCCAAAACAAATGTTCCTGGCTTACTGCAAGTCTCAAATGGGCCATGATTACTGGATCTGTACATATTGAGGAATACGAGAGGAAACATACTATTATCAAAGATATAGCAGCCAGCATCTTTGTTACATACAAGAGATACTTCAGAGCTTGGATCAAGCTAATTAGCTATCTCCACACCCACAAAACAACTACAGGATCACCGCCATCTTCACAATAGTGGGCAAATATCATATGGGATGCATATGTATTCAAGTGTTCAATTAAGATTCTCAAATACTTATGCTTGAGAGTATCCTGTAGCTTTACAAGGCCAGCATTCGCTCATGCATAGAGTATTGTTGCCACATTCTCACTCCTAGCCAGGGTTCAAAAAAGAGTCACTGACCTAATAGGTCTGTCACTGTCAACCTGTTTCTTCCATTGATGAAATGTTGCATCCCTGTGCCTATTCTACAAGCATTTTAATGGAAGTTGCTCTGACGAACTCCAAGCCCTTATACTCCGTAAATACCCCTGACTAACTCGATAAGCAGCAAAATCCCACCCCTATGCAGTAGAGATCCCTAGATGCTGAACAGTTTTCTACTCTAATAGTTTCTTCCCTCGAACTGCTAGACTTTGGAATTCCCTCCCAAGCCCCTGCTTCTGTGACTGTACTGATATCTTACTGCTCAACTCCCTACATAGTATCACTACAAATTTTGTCCTAAATAGAAGCCTCTTACATCCAAGTGGCACTGTGTCTTGTTTCGGGTGAAAAAAGCAGTAAAAAAAAAAAGTTGAATTAATGACACAATGAACAACAGTGTAAGTTTTCAGAATTACTTCCTTGGAGCTACCATTTGATTTCTATATGGAATACATAGTGTTCAATCACTTAAAATGTTAAATTAGTATAATTCTCTTTAATTATGTTGTAGTCTATCTTTATGGTACCCTTTTCTTGGTTTTGCCACATTTGTTTGTATTAATTAAAACTAATGTTTGTATTAATTAAAACTAATGTTTGTATTAATTAAAACTAATGTTTGTATCAATTAAAACTAATGTTTGTATTAATTAAAACTAATGTTTGTATTAATTAAAACTAATGTTTGTATCAATTAAAACTAATGTTTGTATTAATTAAAACTAATGTTTGTATCAATTAAAACTAATGTTTGTATTAATTAAAACTAATGTTTGTATCAATTAAAACTAATGTTTGTATCAATTAAAACTAATGTTTGTATCAATTAAAACTAATGTTTGTATTAATTAAAACTAATGTTTGTATCAATTAAAACTAATGTTTGTATCAATTAAAACTAATGTTTGTATTAATTAAAACTAATGTTTGTATTAATTAAAACTGTTTGTATTAAATAAAACTAATGTTTATATTAATTAAAACTAATGTTTGTATTAATTAAAACTAATGTTTGTATCAATTAAAACTAATGTTTGTATTAATTAAAACTAATGTTTGTATTAATTAAAACTAATGTTTGTATTAATTAAAACTAATGTTTGTATTAAATAAAACTAATGTTTGTATTAAATAAAACTAATGTTTGTATTAATTAAAACTGATGTTTGTATTAATTAAAACTGATGTTTGTATTAATTAAAACTAATGTTTGTATCAATTAAAACTAATGTTTGTATTAAATAAAACTAATGTTTGTATTAAATAAAACTAATGTTTGTATTAATTAAAACTAATGTTTGTATTAATTAAAAGTGTAATTTAATAGTTGCATATGTAATTTAAGACCTATTTCATAATTGTGTGATTATATTGCAACAAATAAAATTCATATCCTGAAAAGTTTTTTATAAAACGAATACAAATAAATATTCTTGAGATGAGTGTTGGGAGAACAATTATTATAAAACGATATGCTCATCCACTCAATAACAAACATCAACCCTAATGTCGTTTCTGTGGTCTTCTCTTTTATCTTCTTTCCTGGCTGTGTTGCTGCCTTTCATATTGGCAGCTGCTGAGGAAGCATGCACGAGTTAACAAGTATGAAAAAAAAAAACCCATAGACGTCAACATATTCTGCAAATATCCGTTGAATTCTGCGTGTGTATGACACCATGGACTCTTTACGTACTAAGATCCACATCTAGCTTCTGTCGTGGCTGTGTTTGTCATTTGATGTCAGCTCATCTTGATCTACTTAAGCTCTATTGATCTGGTTCAAGCCACAATCTACCTTTAATTCACAACTGTCCTCAACTGTTGCAAACTCAAGACTGTTTGTAAACTGTCACAAAACTGATCGCTACTTTTCAAACCAACTCTAAATTATATTGACCAATATTTGGTCCTTTGTTTACCATGTAACAGAGCACAGATACACGTATGCAAATGACGTCACTGTAAGGAAAAAGACTATAAAAAGGAGAGAAGGAAGTCGATCATGTGAGAGACATCACAGTCACGAGTCACATAACGAGAAGTCACAAGTAATGAGAGAATGAGGAAATAAATGATGTGGTACAACAAAAAATGTGAGTTGGAGTTTTTCTTTGTATTGGTCTTTCTTGCGTCATAGACTATTACAATGTGTGAGTCATGTGTGAGTCATGTGTGTACTATGTTGCAGCCACACCTTGATTAACAATCCTAATCTTCTTTTGTATAGCTTAGTAAACAACTTTGTATACCTTAAAGTAAGTAGGATAGACAAAGGATGGCTAACGACCTCCATTTTTGATGGTCTTATGCCTAATTTGTCGAAAATGTATATTTTATATTTGTTGTATACTCTAAACATTGCAGGAGCATGAAAGTGGCTAAGTGGTTAATGACACGAACTGACAACCTGGGTGTGCCAAGTTTGAATCCAGCTCGTTCCACAGAAACACTTTTATCATCACACTCGCTTCTTTTCAGGCCTTCCCCTTGCATCTGACCTTCTTGGAAGGGAGTAAATGAACAACATCATACATCTTTGTTGCAATTTGTGCTGTTGCTTTCTGTCCCCCACTTGTTGATCGAGAACAACACAGATGCCAGTTTGGTTTTTAAATAATTTATTTAATAGAACAAGAGAGACAGAAATCAAATGCATGTGTGTGTTTGTGTGTGTGTGTGTGTGTGTGTGTGTGTGTGTGTGTGTGTGTGTGTGTGTGTGTGTGTGTGTGTGAGAGAGAGAGAGCAAGAGAGAGAGAGAGAGAGAGACAAAGACAGAGACAGAGAGGAGGAATGAATTGGAGAAAGATAAACCAGTTACACATACTAAGAAGGCGATGTTTGACCACTTGTGCCCACTCTTCTCACTCCTGTACTGCTGGGCTAGCTGAGACTGCTGTGCCCTGTGTCTGTTCTTGTCTGTGTTAACAGACCGAAAAAGGCAAAACTGCTCTCTGATATAAATGATGTAATTCTTGACTTCCACTGTTAGGCTCCTTCTCCTTGTAGGGTGTCTTCCTTCCAGGCCTCTCCTTTGGTATCTAACATTTTTTTTGTAAATAAATGGGGCAAAGTGTAATATCTCCTCTGATACTACACTTCATTTCTTCCGTCCTCGGTCAGCGAAAGAGATATTTCTAAACTAAAGAGTGTCTCCTTTTATTGGAAGGGGTAGATTTTCTCCACATTCAAAATCGACTTTATGTTTAACTCTACCCTCATGATGAAGGCAAATAGATATGGACAGAGGTAGGTATAAACACATCTAAAGGTGTCATTTCAAACTTTAGAAAATGCAAATTTCTTTCCTGAATACGGCATTGCAAAATAAAAATATTTGATATTCTAATTCATCAAGATTAGCACATCAAGTCCAACATAAACAAACTCCTAACAAACCGCCTCCTTAAGTAAGACACTCTATCAAAAACCCCAATACTAATGATTACTACAATACTATCCCATTTATTACTGTACATGCAATAACCCTTATCCCTGAGTGGCCTTCGGGCCTTGATAAGTGGTGACCCCCATGTAAAAAAAAAAAAAAGAATAGCCAGGCATTACTTTGATAGCGATGAATGTGTTGGAAAATAAAAGATGGTAAAAAACTGTAGTGAAAAAAGACGTTTCATTTATTAACAGTTTGCCTACAACAAGCTTTAATAACAATAAATGCATAGATTAAACTTACAATTAACAAATGGACACATTAACATATTCAGCTTAACTTCCTTTTTACATACTGACATATTCATATTATTTGGATTATTCAGACTACTATTTTCATCTTAAGTATTATTTTTACAATGTTTAGGCGAATGTAACTTCCGCTTTTCTTCAGGTGTATCTTGTCATACTTGAAAATCTTTCTTTCGAATGTGGGAATTTGTACAGAATTTCAACCAGAACCCTTTTCTAATCCACAAGAGTAACATGCCCTCATTTTGTCAATCATGACCAAGTAGAAGTCCTAAGTAATTTTTAGGGAGTTGAGTTAATGTTTTTTGGGCACTCCCTAATAAAATAAATATTTCAACACAAGCTACTGAATAAACGAACAAATGACTTCGTAAAACGTACAAGGAAAAGGTTTATTGAAGCAAGGGCAAGATGCCAACAAGATATAGCTAGGATAGAACTCGTCTGCCTTTGCCCGGTAGTTATTCCCAAGTGGGAACCGTTGATACTGGTGTAGGCAGAGAGAGTGAGGAAACAGGTCTGCTCTCTTTAACGACTCGCTGGGAAAGGAAGAGTTTTTCTCATCCGGGACAGAAGCAGTTATAGTTCCTTAAGGGGGTAAGGAAGATCCCTGCGCTATGTCTCTGATTGGTCAGTATGTGCCATATCGCACAGTCAGGGGAGGCACTGATGCTACAAATTCACAATTTTATTCTGAGTATTACCAACATTAAAGATTGTACAGTCGCACACACACACTCACGTGCAAATAACAAACCATTATTCATTTTGATTTTCTCCGAGTGTTTTTAAAAAAAAATATGTTCGTTCAGCAATGGTTCATATTTAAATACGCCCACACACTTTTTTCAAAACAACAAAAGTAAAAATAGCATATGTTTGGCGGACGTAGTTGAAAGCAGGTCACGTGAGACAACTAGCCAATGAAAAATATCAAGAATATAATCTTTTTTACAAATTTCGAAAAGCGGAGATAGCAGCAGGAATGGTCCCTTCCTGGAGCCGGCCAAAAAGGTATAAAATAGCCATCGACGGAGACATTTCAGCTTTCTCTCCATCTCAGCTCACTTCAGGACACCACGAGGGAATGTTTCTCTTGTTCATGACTTCGCCGCCATCAACGTCATAAACATCACACGCATACGCCATACGGACACAAAATCTACTTGTGCACACACGCATTCATCCCGGACATTTACTAAAGCTAATAACAACAAAATCACTCACTTCTTGAATTTCTTTCCTTATGGGACTTTTTTTAAGCAAAGCAAACTTCGCCAGATACACAAACTTTGAATTCCTTTTTCTTTTATTACTTTCACGCAGGACTTTCACCTAACATTTCTAATTACTATGACGTCGAAAGGACTCTCACCCGTTGGACCTTTTGTGATCACCTTATTGTTGTTTTTTGTTTTTGCTTTTTTTTTTGTTTTATTGTTGTTTAAAAAATAAATGCTGTGCATTTGAATCAGAAGGAGGTGCCGTTTGTTTCATTCTTTTTTTTTTATTATTTGTTTGGGGCGAAGAAATTTAATCTCACTTAAATTTCTGACCCCCACTACAAGATTAAACCTTCAACCTTCAGAAAGAATGTCACTTACAACTGAACTTTTTCAAAATACTTTATCTATTACGTCACAGGTCCTTCCATGAAAATAGCAGTGCAAATACAAATTATCAATCGTCATCTAAAAAATTCAGAAAAATGCTGGCATGTGTTGGACGGTTTTTAGAAATGTACTTCAAATCTGCTGGCAATGTTTGTTTGGATGTCATTTCCTTGATTAAAGCAAGATTTTTACAGGTTGGATGCCCTTCCTGATGTCAACCAAGTGAGGTAATGGAGACCAGTGTTTTTAACAAGATGCTATTTCTAAGTGATTGTCCACCAAGACTAAAGAGCACTTAACTTGCGTTTGGAATGTACAAGGTTATTCCTGTGAAAATAAAATGTATATGCTAAGCAAAAAAGGCATGCACTTACATTTCCTTGTGCTATCTACTTTGATCATAATATGTCACCATGGCACATCTAAGAAAGATAGAATTCTGGTCTTAATTCTCAATCACGTAGTCATTTGAGAGCTATTACAAAATTTTGTTCTGTCAATGAGATTTGAAAATTATTCTTTTGTCACCAAGAAATACCAGACACAAGAGACATAAAACACTGATGCGACAAATAATTTCTTCTCAAAGGGAGATAACTCTAGTCCCTTAACTCGGGTCCTTACAGCATTAAACCAGGTTTGGTACGTTTCGACTTGGCCAATCTGATTGAATTTGATAAAAAAAAAAAAGAACTTTAAAATAACCATGTTATTCAAAACACAAGAAAAAACAAGCACTCAGTCGTCAACACAAGATTATATTTTCATATTATTTTTCTTAAAAAATCAAAAGAAGTTTTGAAAAATATAATTATGCCTTAAAATACAGGGTGTTTCAAAAGTCTTGGGAACATAACGATTTTTAATAACTTGTAATGTTCCCAAGACTTTTGAAACACCCTGTACAATAAATATGAAAAACTTCAAACCGTGTTTGTTAAAACACAACACAAAAACAGACAACACTCGATGGTCAACAATGAGATATATTTTTATATGTTTTTTTTTAATCAAAAAAAGAACAGTACTTATGCACTTATTTTACCGTGTTACTTTTTTAAAACATAGTATTTTCAAAGTAAATTGAAGTTTCACAATATCTTTTTTATTAAATTGTTAGGTGAAAGTAGAGAATAGTTACAAAACATTCTCCCCTAAGCTGTCTCCCTAGAAAAGACGACATGATTCCATTTCTGTTTGATGAAAAGCGGTTTTCTTTTTTTGTTGCAAACAATTTACTAGTTGGGCAGTTGTTTACAAATCTCAAGAGTGATAGGAGCTGTTTATCATGTCTGAAAGTGACACAATGTTCAACAAGCAAGATCGGAGATGCACCACTATACAACTGATGCTCTCTACTGATCTAAATTATGACAATTGCCAGCACTCTCACAATGCAAATCTGGATGGTTCAACACTTGAGGTCACAGCTCAATGAAGTTTCTGGCTACTGTTATGGTCTTTGGTGTGGTTTGAAGTGAGGGCTACATCATGCCACCTCAATCTACAAAGTCGGCTTGAAAGTTAACATTAAAGTATACCTGGATGTGCTGAAGAGTATGTTGATCCCCTGGTGCAATCAGATGACCACTGGCAGAACCTGGGTGTGACAGCAGGATTCTGCTCTGGCCCACAAGTCCAAAGAGACCCAGGCTTCGCTTTAGAAGGAGTACTATGAATTTGTACCTTTCCCTTTCTGGCACCCCCTCCTCCTGCTGAACTACTTCGTTTGATCATATGTCGAAAACATCACCAACATGACCTCCTACAACACCAAAGCCAGCCTGATCGCTGCCATCTGTTGAGTATTCGCCAAGCACCTGCCGGCACTTGTGGAAAAGGCATGCTCCCAATTCCGGACATGTATCGAGGCGCTGATTGGGGCTGAGGTGGCTACATTGATTAGATGTCAATTTTACTACATAATCAAGTTGTCTGAATTGATTTTTTTAATGAAAGTTTTAAAATAAATTTTCTTTATGGCGACAAATTTATCATTCCACCCTGTAGACACAGTTCACCTAGCATGAGTGAGGCAAGGCATGTCAAGGGTTAGCTTCCTAGACAAGTCATACTAGAAGTCAAGTGGCAAGTTATTAGATAGAAATTGCCTGAGATGCTTGGGGCATAGGACAGAGTTTCTAACAGTTCAAGTTGGGAAAGCAGACAGACAAACATGCCCAACAATGTAGAAATCAAAGTGAACATTTTCTCGAGACTGTCAATTTGTTGAACAAGGCTAAGTGAGAAAATTAAGTAAGAAGGAGAAATTACTTTTAACCTCGTTTTGGTCTCTCTCCTTGTGTAAAAACCTTTCTCCCCAATAAAACCTTTGAAATCGCAACAAGTCTTCATTGTTTCTATACATGAGTTCTATTCACTTAAATTGGACAGCTGATCAACAGCCATTCAGTATGGAAACCATATGCATGAACCAATTGATTCTCAAACCTGTGTGCAGGTCACTAGCGAATCTGACACATATGTCATTGACTAAATTCTCAATGGCCACAAGCCAGATCATGTTGGTGACAGGATTATTTTAAACATTCAAGTCTGGTCTTCATCCTGATTGTGCCCTAGCTCTTCAGTCTTTCCGTCTGCTCCAGAATGATGAATCCCTTCTTCAAGTGGATCAGGTAGTTGAGAATAGATTTGGATATATATCTATATAGATCCTGACTGGCACAGATGGAGGAGGTGTAAACCGGCAATACAATCTTGGTTGTCTATTGCAGTCCGAAAGTGTTGAAAAAGATGTGGAGGGTGGCTTGATGTTAGCCTACGCCATCAAAATTGATGTTGCAAATGCCTGTTGCTGTGTCTTAAATAACCATCCTCCAAACCTAGGTTGTCAGGAAATTGGAAACATGGCAAAATATCAAAAGAGAATAAAAACTTCAGGATACAGAAACAGTTATAATTTATAAGTTTTATATTATGCCATTGTCATCTCTTATTTTATCTTTAAATATTATTAGCAATTAGGTAAATTACTAGTTTAAAAACATAATCAATTTACAGTGAAATGGATTTCGCCATTACTCTCAGTTATATTTTTCTAACTTAAAATCATGCCTTAATAATAATAAAAGAAAAACATTAGATAAATTAGTTATAGCAAGTTGAATCATGTATAAGAAATGTGTAGCAGCTGAAACTTTCTGCAATCACAGGCAGGAGCTAATTCTCATGGCTCGAGATTTAAAATCCATTTTCTCCCTGCCTTGTCCAATCACAAGCCAGCTTTCAATCACGTGACCGAGTATATTAAACCAGCAACACTCCTTCTCTTTCCTCCTGGCCCTGCTGGGTAGCAGACTTCACTTGGGCCTTTGGCCCCAAGCCGAACATGAGTACAACAAGTCAACATGGCTCTCTTCGAACTCCCACTTATTTCCATGTGCGGTACCCACATGAACATTCTTTATCATGCTACAGAACTGCTCTTGTTGATACCCCCCCCACACCCACAACAACACGTAAATACTGAAAACTTTGCTCTTTCTTTCTACTTTAATCGGCCTCCTTCATCCTGACGACTGCTGGTTGCATGCATATGTGGACTGAGCTGTTTTCTCCTCAACAAGCTGGCAATATATTAAATCTATCTTTATATAAGAACACTTCCAGCTACTAACCCGTTTCTTTCTTGTACACGCTACTAATGAAGATGACAAAAAAAATGAGACTTCTTTTCGTAGTCTTCATTTTTAACTAAAAATGCTAATTAAATTCTAGCCATTTTGGAAAAAAAAAAAAAAAAAAAAAAACAACAACAATATAGCCGATAAAAATATTCACTAAAGTACTGCAGACAAGGGAGATAACTACCACCTGTTAGTTTAAAAAATATCTCTAAATAATTTTAATATCTTTAAACTACTAAATTATTCAAACTGTATTTATGAATTAAGACTGAACAAAGAATCACAATTAGATAAGGCATTTAACATGTGAAGTCATCTTGTCAGATTTTAAAATTTAGACCCACCACATCTGGCACATTGATATCTAATTTGGCTTAAACATGTCTTTTTTAATTTTTCAAGCATGTTTTTTTTTTTTTTTTTAACTATCAGAATGTCTTTGGCTTTACTTTATGTGAAAAAACAGAACATTATTTTGAGTAGGAGGTTTATTACAAAAGTAACAAGCTTAATGAATCAAATAATGCAAGGGAGACAAGTCTTTGCAGTTTACAATATGACTTATCTCCCTTACATTATTTGAGTTATTAATAGGGCTGTGCCAAGAGAACATTCTTTTCATTATTTTGACTCTCAAGTATATATCAGTTAATATCTTATATGCTTTTACATAGAGTGATGTGGTTTGTGATTGATTAACAGTGTCTAATTGTGTCGGATATACACTCGAGAGTCAAAACAATGAAAAGAATATTCTGTTGTCATAGCCCTAGTTATTAAATAATTTTGTTAAAATTACTTCTTATCTCTTCTCTATACCATTTCTGTGTATGTATTTCTCGTCTATATGTGACTTACATATTATTATTATTTTTTTTTTTACATTTTATTTTGTGCCTTGCCTAGTTTTCTTTTTAAACTTTTTACTTTTAATCTGAATTAATTCATAAATATGCAACTGATGAATCCCAGGCAACACAGGCTGGGTACAGCTTGTAAACTATATAAGTTAACATTAATCAACATTGAACGTGAACTTTTTCATTCCTGACACCATAAAAAATTATTCAAAAAGAAATCCATAAATTGTATTCTACAAGCTTTATATTATGCTACTGTTACAGGGGACGGCATCTTCAATCACCGTGTGATGTCATCCCACGTTGTCCAGATTCTAGTCTTTCCATTCTTTTACAGCCACCTCTTTCCTGTTGTTTATGTTCTGGAATTGTTCTTCTTGTCGATCCTGCGTTTCTGCTACCTGGATTCCAGAGATCCCATTCCTGTCCTTCAAACTTTCCTGCCACTGAGGATCAAACCATAGTTTTTCAATTCTTCTCTTATTTTTCTCTTGTATCTATGACACAGTAAATACAACCTCATTTTATGATGTTCATCTATGTTCGTCCTTCCTTCTTTGTTATTTGCTGTATTTTTTTGTTTTGCCTGTGTCTGCTTTTATAGTTGTAAGAATGATCTTGCCAGTAGCATTGCGCAAGTATTGTACTGGTGGTGCACAAATGTTGGATAAAACTCCCCCCCCCGTAATTGGCCCCTACAACAAGCTTAAAGTGTTCTTACGATGCTAAAAGTCGAATATATGCATAATTTTATAAATGTGTAAAGTTTTCAATTTTTTTTTCATGCTGTGGTACAGTATGAATGTTAGAAGTAGCAGTGGCAGTGAATGTTATTGTTACATAATGACTTTTAACTGAACAAAAAAAACTTAAATCCACAGATTTTTCAACAAATCAAAATGCAAAAGATATCCATTTCCAAATGGTGCGCACAGTTTAAAAGGCCAAACACAGTGTTTTTTCTCTAGGGACAATATACATGCATATGTCATAAGCTATAATCTTTTTGGGCCACAAGGTTCTTGCCAAATAGCACACATATAATGAAAGATATTCATAGACTACTATACCCCCAGCAATGCACCACATCACCAAATAAATGTATAAATAAGTCTATATATATTCTCTCCTGAATGAAACAAAGCCATGCTAAGATATACATGCACATACCTTCATGTCTATCCGATTTATACACTATATACACATAAACGCACATGGCGATAGCCGAAATGAACATGTGTACTAAATTTCTCCTTACAGATGAAAGAATTTCTTTCACTCGGATCCTTTCTACTCTCAATCTTTGCCTAACTTCACTACTTTTGGTTGCCACATAGGCGCAACTGGAGAATGTACAAACTACAAAACACAGCAACAACATATACACACTGTTCCATGAAGGCATGTACACCGTATATATATATACATTTTCTCACTAACAAAAGCAGACATGCTGATATACACATACGTCCCCACAGCTATTACATTTATGCACAGGTAAACACACAAGGTGACGACTGATGACCAAAATGAATATTTGTATTCAATGTTGCTTCATACACAAAACACCTTTCATCATTGCCTATGCTGAATTAATGTATTTTTTTTCGAATCTAACGTTCAGTCCATATCCTCAACCCTCATTGACCATATTTCACTTCCATACGTCATCACACAGTGTACACATGCTTGATAGACTCTTCCCTTAATCGACAATGGTAATGCTCTGCTGGTTAATAATGGCAGAGATTCCCTCAGTTTATACTCTCTCATCAATTCTTTCAACATGACCAAACTAACAAAGTCTCCTGTTCCATACACATCTTCATATACTGCCCAGATTTAACCTTCCTCTGGGCTTGGTAGATCTATGTTTCTCTCCAAGACTCGCTTTAAATATCCATCATTCTCATATCACTTCTTATCATGCAACGAATATCTTCAACTCTCACTTCCATACATCATCACACGGTGTACACATGCCTGATAGACTCTTCCCTTGGTCGACAGCGGTAATGCTCTGCTGGTTAGCAATGGTAAAAGTAATGCATTGACTCTTCTGTGTTTTTACAGAAAATGCAAACCTATAGCAAATTTATTTTAGAAATCGTTTCAAATAATATATTGTTATACGGCACAACCACTTTTACTAATTTTACTCCCCCTCCTCTCGCTGCAAAGTTACCCTACTATCTAAATTTTTCTACATCTACTAGTCTTAGAACTCTCATCCATTCTTTCAACATGACCAAACCAACAAAGTCTCCTGTACACATCTTTCTATACTGTCCAGATTTAACCTTTCTCTGAGCTTAGTAAATCTACATCTCTCCACAAGACTCGCATTATATATCCACCATATCATTCTCATATAACTTCTTTTCATGCAACGCTTATCTTCAACTCTTACTTACATACATCATCACACAGTGTACACATGTCTGATAGACTCTTGCCTTAGTCGACAGTTGTAATGCACTGCTGGTTAGTAATGATAGAAATTCCCTAGACTTACTCCATACTCTCCTAATTTTTGCAATGACAACAGCACCTACTCCACCCTGTGCTCCAATGGTATCACCAAGTTAACAAAACTCCTTGACAGCCTCAGTAGTTACGTCTTCTCTCTTTCTCTCTCTCTCTCTCTCTCTCTCTCTCTCTCTCTCTATATATATATATATATATATATATATATATAAGAGCAAAGAGTTAATAAATCATGTTAAAAAACACTTTGAAAAATTTGAAAAAGAGTTAAAAACATATTTAATCTGAAAAGGAAACCCTTAATAAGTGGATAGTTCTTAATCCGCGGAGTTTCAAAGAAATACTTTTCTTCTCATCAGAGGGTAGGAATTAGCAAAATGCGGGATCGGATCTTGCGTACAAAAGTATTTGATGAAACTGCAAGTAAGTCAAAGATCTTACTTGATAACAAAAAGTGAAGCAGAGGGAATATGGTAAAGAAAAAGGTGATTTCACGTGAATGGATAGTCTGGTGAAAGGTAAAGTATCCAATGATAATTGTAATTTTTATTTTATTTTATATATATATATATATATATATATATATATATATATATAAAGCTGAATGTGTGTGTGTGTGTGTGTCTGGTCACGAATAGGCTCCTATATGGTTGACTATTTTAAAAAAACTGATTGCATATAATGATAAAAGATGTATCGAGACACAGGAATGGGTATGTTTGATCTGGCAGAACGGTGGTTCATTAAAATTGTGGGGTCTGTGTATGCGCCTGGTCCACAAAGTATGGAAATAAAAAATTTCAAAATTAAAAAAACGTTTACAAGTGTTTTTGATATAGATGTACATAAGAATACTTCGATAAGTATGTTTTAACTTAAATAGGGATGGTATAATAAAATTGTGGGGTCTGCATTTGCGCCTGGCCTCCATGGGATGGAAATAGGCACAAACTTTAATAAAGACTTTTCATATCTATCTGTGTAAGTATACTTTGATAAGTATGTTTCAGTTTGAAGAAATATGGTATAATAAAATTATGGGGTGTTCGTTCGCACCTGACCTCCATAGAATGGAAATATGTCACAAAGTTTAACACGGTTTTTTAATATAGATCTACAGAATATTGTGATAAGTGTTTCAGTGTGAACAGGTATGGTATAATAAATTATGAGGTTTATCTATTTTATTTTTACTTTCATCTTATTTTGCTTTGGTTTTGATACCCCCAAATTCGAAGCTATCTCTTTACAACCCTTTCTTTTCATAACCTATCATACTTTCATAAATCCATTTTCTGTAGGCTGTTTTTGAACCCAGTCAACGACGGGTACTTTTACTTTTGCTAGTATATATATATATATATATATATATATATGATTGTTGAGCTGGATTAAATCCGATGATATGAAATAAAATGCAGGTGGAAGGACCTGGATACTCAACGTTTCGCCCGATTTATGCAGGCTTCTTCAAGAGGGATGGTCATTGATGAGAGAGTCGGAGGATTGGGGCTATATATAATGATGGGGGAGAGCAGCATGTTTTCCTTATGTAAATTAGATGTCATATATACATGTATATACATTTTATGAGAGAAAAAAATAAATTAGAGTAAACTAGTGTAGTGGATTACGTCTAAAAGATAAAATATCGTAGAGATTAAAAAAAAAAATTGTGTTTGGAAATATAGCGGTGATAGATTAAGTAAATAAAATGACATGAGATTACGAAAGAATTTTTTTTTTTTTTTTTTTAAATTAGAAATTGGGATAAAATAGCGTAGTAACTTAAAAGATGGTGTCTAAAAATAAGAATAGGAGGTGATAAAATGGAGTCTAAAAATAGATAATGATAAAATAAAATACAGTAAATAAGTAAAATAAAAATAATAAAATTAAGTGAAATTACGAATTTTTTTTTTTTTTATGGACTGTGCTACAAACAAAAATTTGGACTGCCCATGGGTAACCCTATAAGTGGGGTTTTGGCATGTCTATTTTTAGAATTCATAGAAACCGGACCCATGAAATATAAATTGCCCAAGGGCACTTCCTACTATAGATATATTGATGATATTTTAATTTTTCTCCCTATATCTTCCAAAATAGAGAATATCACTGATAAATTAAACAAGATCGAACCCACTATTAACTATGCGTATGAAAGAGAAAATAACAACTCCATACCTTTTCTGGACATCAATATCATAAATAACAATGATCATCTAAGTTTTAAAGTCCATCGGAAAGTCACAAATAAAAATGATCACATACACTTTTACTCTCATCACGATGATAAAGTAAAAAGAGGTATTCTAATAGGATTTTTTCTTGGGGCCCTGAGAATATGCAGTGAAGAATACATCGTGGAAGAATTTGAGTATATCGAACGTACATTTATGAACTTGCAATACCCTCAACATTTTTTGGCAAATACAAAAAGAAAAGCACTAAAAATTTACCATAACCGAAACCGAGACCATTCCCTAAATAGCCAGACACACAACAGACAATCAACATTACCAACTAATAAAAACAACAACACAATCTATAAGAACCTAAATAAGACAGGCATTCAAATAACAAAACTAAACTCTTTAACAATTAGGGATCTAACACGTAAAATTATGACTAATACCAACATTAACACCAAAGCCGGAATATATTCCATACCCTGCCTTGATTGTGGAAGAATATACGTAGGAGAAACTCAACGTAATTTAAATAAAAGAATATATGAACACAAAAGAGATGTAAAAAACAACAATACACTCAATGCCATATTTTGTCACATCATGGAGAACGACCACCATTTTGATTTTAACAAAGCAACTTTCCTTAAACACATACATAACAGATCCACACGACGTTTAATTGAGTCGGCTATAATCTCCCATTCCAGCAATATAATTAAGCAAAGAAAAGGTTTTTTCCACGTTGCTCCCTTTCTGTCGAAAATAATTATTAAAGAGAACAACTTAGACGCCAGTTAAACGCGATATAAAAAAAACAAAATTCGTAATTTCACTTAATTTTATTATTTTTATTTTACTTATTTACTGTATTTTATTTTATCATTATCTATTTTTAGACTCCATTTTATCACCTTCTATTCTTATTTTTAGACACCATCTTTTAAGTTACTACGCTATTTTATTCCAATTCAATTATTTCTAATTAAAAAAAAAAAAATTCTTTCATAATCTCGTGTCATTTTATTTACTTAATCTATCACCGCTATATTTCCAAACGCAATTTTTTTTTAAATCTCTATGATATTTTAACTTTTAGACGTAATCCACTACATTAGTTTACTCTAATTTAATTTTTTCTCTCATAAAATGTATATATATATATGTATATATGACATCTAATTTACATAAGGAACATTTTATTTCATATATATATATATATATATATATATATTTGTCTATAAACGTGTCTGTGTGTGTGTGTGTGTGTGTCTGTGTGTGTGTGTGTGTCTGTGTGTGTGTACATTTCCATACAAAATAACTCTGTCAATTTTAGTCTACAGACTCGATATTTGTCTGTGTGTGTACATGTCACTACGCAATAACTCTGTCAATTTTAAGTCTACAGACTCGAAATTTGATATACAGGGTACTGAGATTTGGGAAAATCAATGTGATCGGTGTTCGGCCAGAAATTTAGCGATTAAGGGGTCAAAGTTCAACGATTTGATCTTTGAGAACTCTACCAAACTCTTCGGACAATTTTCGGTCTAAACACTTGAAATTTTAGATATAGGTATATCGGTTCATTGGACATGGATCTAACTTAATAACTTGATTTGAGCCCAAAACAATAAAGGTTAAGGGGTCATAATAGGGGTAAAAGTTAAAAAAATTGACCACTTTTTTGTTGTTTTTTTTGCTCAACATACATCTCCAAATACCCGGGCATTGCTGGGCACCCATGCTAGTATATATATAGTTAATTAATAATGCACTGCACATTTATTTTAGTATATTGTACCATTGAGTTAGAGTGGGTTTCTGCAAAAAAGCCCATCAGTAGTAACAGTGGAAAACAAATGAACACATATCTAAGGAAATAGCAAAAACACTAGAGGAAAACCTCCAATCTGTAGTAGTATGGGGACAAAAATGGAAGGTCATATTCAATGCCGCAAAGACTAAACGTGTTTCCTTCAATAATTACAAGAAACATTCTCAACCACTAATAGTTATGGCTAATGATACATTACCTAAAAGTACATCGTTCAAACTCCTTGGCTTAACATTGGAAAACATACATTGAGAGCATTGCCAGGGCTGCTGCTAGGAAGATGGGCTCTCTCTACCATGTTAGAAAGTTACTTATGCCTGAAAGTATCCTGTACCTCTACAAAGCCACCATTCGCCCATGTATGGAGTATTGTTGTCACATTTGGGCTGGTACATCTGCTACTAGTCTCTCGCTCCTGGACAGGGTTAAAAAAAGAGTCACTAATCTGATAGGTCCTGAACTGTCTAAGCTTCAACCTCTGTCCCATCGACAAAATGTTGCATCCCCCTGCCTGTTCTACAAGTATTTTTATGATGGATGCTCCAATGAACTACAAGCCTGTGTACCCACTCGACATAAATACCTCCGACAAACCCGACAAGCAGTAAAATCTCCCCCTACACGGTAGAGATCCCTAGATGTAAGAAAGTCTTCTACTCTAATAATTTCATCTCCCAGAACTGCTAGACTTTGGAACTCTCTTCCGGGTTCCTGCTTTCCCAACTGTACTGACATGCAGAAGTTCAAAGGTAATGTGAACAGATATCTTGCTGCTTAACTCCCTACATAGTATCCCTGCAACATATGTCCGTGATAGTAGTCCCCTACATCAAAGTGGCACTGTGCCTTGTTTGGGGTGAAAATGGAATTAAAAAGTTTTTTTTTAAATAGTAGTATCACACATTTATTTTAGTATATTATACCATTGCGTTAGAGTGGTTTCTGCAAAGACGAAGAAGAAAACTATCAGTAGTAGTATGTTGGCATACATTGGACGACTTTTAGGAACTGACTGCTAAACTAACCTATCTTTAGTCAAATCCTAGAATCCGCTAAAATCCTGCTAAAAGCAACTTATCCTGTCTTGACAGAGTTCAAAATAGACTTTGTAACCTTGTGGAAGATGCCCTTTTCTCTTCCCTGCAACCTCTTTCCCACAGAAGAGATGTAGTGAGTCTGTTATTTTCATGGCAAGTGCTCATCTGAACTTCAATCTATGCCCCTCCCTTGCCAAACTTTCACGAAAAACACTTGTCTAGCCAGAACCACTATCAACAATTTCCCACACTCTTTATCTGTGCCTACATCTAAACGTAGATTCCATGAACAGGGCTTCTTTCTTAGAACTGCTCGCCTGTGGAACTCTATTCTGTTTGCCCCTTTTCCAGCTGATTACAATCTGATTGTCTTCAAGTCCAATGTGAACACGTTCTTACTGAACCGTCCCTTTAAGTAATTCAAGTTATAAAATTGCCACTAATGTTTACTACGCTAAAATCACAATAAGTAACCATTAACCATTATCCTCGAGTGGCTTCTGAGCCTTGATAAGTGGTGCCCCCCCCCCCCAAAAAAAAATCCTTTCTCTCAAATCCATCCTTGTCTGGTCCTGGATATGACCTTAAACTATATCCGATGGTGAGGCCCCAGCTTGTGGGTTTTGGGGAGTATGGAGCCACCCTTTAATTGCCATTGCTTCCAGGTCCACTCTGACCCGGAGGGTTCAAACTATAGGTTAAATAGAAACCGACTTGGAAAAAAAAAGATATTCTATTAAAAAAATTTTCTTCAAAATAACTGGATTTGGTATTAAATAACCTGAAAAGGGTGGATATGCTGTAAAACAAAAACAACCAACCAACCATCTTTGTCACCTTCTCTCAGGTTTTACACCTTATCCTACCCCGTTGGAAGGAACATCACTAAACCAACAAAGTCTCCTGTTCTACACACATCTTCCTATACTGTCCAGATTTAATCTTTCTCTAAACTCAGTAGATTTACGTCTCTCCCCAAGACTTGCATTACATATCCATCGTACCATTCTCATATCATTTCTTCTTATGCAACGCTTATCTTCAACTCTCACTGGCCAAGTTTCACTTCCATTTATCATCATACTGTGTACACATGCCTGATTGGCTCTTCCCTTAGTTGACAGTCGCAATGCTTTGCTGGTTAGTAATGGCAGAAGTCCTCTCGGTTTCTACCATCCACTCCTAACTCTTGTAATCATGCTAGCACCTACTCCTCCCTGTGCTCCGATAGTATCATGAAGGTAACAATATTTCTGAATGGTGAGAACAATAGATCAAAATACTTTATTTATATACTAGTTGGACGTGCGGCATTGTCTGGTCATACAATACGTTTAAACATGATATTTTAATTTATGCAGATTGCATATGTATTATTATAGAATCAATCCTGTATTGATTATTATATACTAACAGAACCCATTAACCAGCGTTGCCCAGTGGAAGCATGCCACCTTCTTGTAAAAAAAATAAACTATGGTTGGTGTTGATGGCCAATCCCCAATGTCCCAATATTAAGAATGGGTTTCGGAATAGACACCCCTAACCTCCTCATATTAAGAACATTGTATGGAATAGACACGACCAAATTCACAATGGTAAGAACGGCTTTGGAATAGACACCCAATTTTATGAGTGGGGGGGGGACTGTCAAAGTATTTGCCTCAAGTTCAACCTTTATACATGTTGTCAGCATACCCACCTGCAAAGACTATAAACCCCCCAGAAAGTGGAGGTGGGTGGCAGCGTCGTGTGGAAAGAAGTACACTTTTTTATGTCATTATATCTTGATAACTACTTGTCTCCACCAAAGTTAAAATAGATTGTCTTGTTCAACAGAATCTAAAACCTATAGAAGTCGTCAGTTTAAAAGAAATTGTGTAGTTAGTGCTAAGGTAAAAAAGTACCTAAAAAAAGTTAATGTCTGAGCAGTGTAGAAAATGATTCCTGAAAAGAGAACTAAACAAAAAGCAACTATATTAAAAACAAAAAAAAAAACAAAAACCAATATATAACAAATAAGTGTATCCGTAGGCAATGCAATAAAGGGGAAATTTGTACTTTAGCAGTGTAAATTATTTGACATACAAAGAAAGTAAGAAAACACAAAATCGGTGTAAATGTAGTCAAATACAAACTGAATGAAAAGTAATGAAAATGATAATTTATCTGGACGTAATTCACGCAAATTCCATCTGTGTTTGTTTACAATATCATGTCAGCTGATACTTAGGCTTAACGATGAATGCCCTAGAAAAATGATTAATGTCTAGTTTTTAAATATGCAAACAGAGAAATGATTTGCGGCGATTTTAACAATTTATAATTTTTTTTATCACAAATTGAACTCATTAATAAGAAAAAAAATGAAAATAAAATGGTAAGGTACACCCGGGCCTGAACAGGAAATCATTCAATCTGTATTCAAACATATAAGCTATATTTCCAGATGTCAATAATTCTGTTTTACTAAGAAGAAACGATTTGCTAAGATTTTATTATCTCCCTTGGATGGTGTAATGTAAAAGATTCCTCTCTAAAAATTCTTTTTAAGACTATCATCATCGGATGAATTTTTGTACAAAGCATATCTAAGAACACTCCCAGACATCTAAATCAGCTTTGTGGGAAATTTGCAAAAGAAAGGCTTAGCCGTTTCAAAACCTATGAGGAACACACACATGCGCACACACAAAGATATAATAGTAGATATATATAAAACAGTAAATGTATGTGTGTGTGTGTGCATATGTAAATATTTAACCGATAAACTCTTAAACTACTCGTCACATAACACTGAAATTAACAGGAAATAGTAATCATACACCAAGAATGGTTTATAACGAGTAAAATCTTTGTTTGGATGAATGAATAACGTGTACAAACATATATTGGCAAGTTGAAATGCAAAATATTCATTTCAACTTGCAGACATATTTCTATTACTTTCGTGCATTTTCAAATTCATTCACAACTTGAAGAGGTTTTATTTTAAATCTTAATGCAGTTGGAGTGCTAAATGTTTGGTTTTTAATTCCAACTAATAGCACCCAAGTCATTTTTTTTAACTTTTGAAACTAGTACAATATATTGGGTACAATATAATATTCAATAGAGAATTGGCTCTGTAATAATAAATACAAAATTTGCATGAATTAAAATATATATAAACATATTTAATGAACGGGCAAGGCTGGGTGTCCCTTGCTAGTTATTAAATAAAAACACATTGAATTCACATGATTTGTTTATATAGCTTGTTTATTGCACTAAGTCACATCTGATGTCGACTTTTAATCCTGAAAATCGTCTGTTTTTTATCATCAGGTAACAACGTAATTCAAATCCTGTAAAAAAGTAAAAAAAAAAAAAATCATTTTTAAACTGAAAAATGTTAACTGACAATAACATTTGACTATGTCTAAAAATTCAGTTTGAATACCTGTTATGTATAAATTTCAAATGTTTAGACCCCAAATTGGTTGAGTAGTTTGCTAGACACTGCAAAGGTAAAATCTTTTGAACTTTGACCCCTTGGTAACTCAAATTTTCGACCTAAACCGATTAAAAGCTTGCCCTATCTCTGAATACCTTTTATGTAAAATTTCAAAGGTTTAGACGAGAAATTGGCTGAGTAAATTGGTAGAGATCGCAGAGGTAATTTTTTTTTAACTTTGACCCCAATTTTGCCCCCTTAATATTTATTTTTTGGGGCTCAAATCAAATTATAAAGTTAGATCCATGTCTAAGTAACCTACATTTAAAATTTCAAATGTTTAGACCCAAAATTGGTGGAGGAGTTTGGTAGAGTTCTCAAAGGTCAAATCATTGAATGTTGACTCCTTGACAGCCAAATTTCTGGCCGAAAACCGATTGAAAAGATTTTCCCAAATCTCAATACTCCTTATGTCAAATCTCAAAGCCCCCAAAAATGTTAAGGAGTCAAAATAAAAAAAAATTGACCTCTGCGGTCTCTACCAAATTACTCAGCGAATTTCTCGTCTAAACATTTGAAATTTTACATAAAGAGTCTTCAGAGAGAGGGCAAGCTTTTAATCTGTTTAGGTCGAAAATTTGGGCTGTCAAAGGGTCAAAGTTAAAAAAATTTGACCTTTGCAGTGTCTAGCAAACTACTTAGCCAATTTTGGGTCTAAACATTTGAAATTTATACATAACAGATATTCAGACATGCGGCAAGCATTTTCATCAGTTTTGGGGGAGAAAATTTGGCTGCCAAAAGGTCAAAATTGAAACAGCTGACCTTTGCAGATTCTACCAAATTCCTCCGCCAATTTTTTGTCTGAGAACTTGAAATTTTAGATGTAGGTAACTTGGACATGGGTAAAACTTTGTATCTTGATTTGAGACCAAAATAATAAATGTTAAGGGGGTAAAATTGGGGTCAAATTAAAATAAATTGACCTCTACCAAATTACTCAGACAATTTTTGGTCTAAACATTTGAAATCTTACAGAAAGTGTATTCACACGTAGGACAAGTTATGAACAATACATAGGGCCCGAGCAAAGCTGGGCTGAACTGCTAGTATATAATAAAAAAGAAGAAAAAACAATGAAGCAAGCTTTCTTATATGATATTATTTAAATTCAAAAGCAATTCCAAATATTACGGTGGCCGTTCTATGCACAGTTAGGGATTAATCACCACAATACCACATTTACTCTAGAAGTTTTCTCAGAAACTACTGGGCCGATCTGATTGAAATTTTGTATGATACTATATTATAACAAGATGCAGTGAACTAAATAATATGGTATCCGCTCGATGAACAGTTAGTGATTAATAGAGATTAGTATTTAATGCAACAATGAGCACAGATTCAACCATCAATTTGGCATAAAGCACACATTTTAAGCCAATGGGCTCAAACTTTTGCCCGTTTATAATAGGCACATGTATAACGTAAAAATTAAATATAAAATGAAAAATAAACTTACTTTCCAATGTTTGGGTATCTTATCCATCATATTATTTTGCAAATCCAAATGTTGCAAATTCTTTAGACAAACGATTACTTCCTCAGAAACTGCAAACACTTGATTATTTCTCAGGTTCAATGTTATCAGTTGTGGAAGACAAAGTAAGCAGTTGGGAATGGAATCAAACTGGTTGAAACCGAGATCAAGATGAGTTAGCAAATGCAGACATTCAAAGCTTTGAGGAAGGTCACTCAGTTTATTATTCGACACATTCAACCAGCATAGAGTCTTCAACTGACCTATCGTCTCGGGTAAGGAAGACAATCGATTCCCTTTGATGCTAAACCTGCAAAGATTCTTCAAGTTACAGATTCCGGTGGGCAAACAACTGAGTTGACAATGGTCGAGCCAGAGTTCTTGCAGTTGAATTAAAGAACCGATTTCAGGCAGGAGTGTCCCCAGTGGGTTATTAGAACAGATCAGTCGTTTGAGTCTCTGCAAGTTTTGAAGCCCAGAAGGCAAGAGAGTGAGTTTGTTGTAGCCCAAATTCAGTTCTTCGAGTTCTGTTAAGGTGTTGATTTCGTCGGGAGGGAGGATCAAGCAATTGTTATTCAACATTAGCGTACGGATTCCTTTTATGCCTTCTATATTCCTGGGTATGATGACCAGTGAACGATGGCTCAGATTGAGGACAGGATCGTTAATTTTCATGACTTGTCTTACATAATTCTCAGCTTCCTGAAGATTCATTCTTAAAATGGAAAGATATAAAAAAACAACAACAAAAAAACGTATTAGGAAAAATTGGCAAAAACACAAACATAAATGATGATGTAGTTTGCTTAAAGCATTGTGCGTAATTTATATATACAGACAATTTTCAACTTTTTATTTATTTTTATTTTATATATCTTACTTATTTTCAGTATCAGTTCATTCACCTGAAATGTATGTGCAGAGGCTGTATATCACAATATAACAGTATACCTTATCATTGGGTATATAAACTGTTAAACTCCTGAGTCCATTTTGTTATAACACAGATTGTTGACAAACGCACGTGGGCTGATCCTCCCACTGTTGTTCCTTTGTTATTGAGCGTCAACCATTCATTTTGTACTATTATATAATGGAGCCCTACAATAGCAAGCGAGCAAAAATTAGCTAGTATATACATAGATATTCCAATATATTTTCTAATAAGCTTTAACTAACAGGTCGCTAAGAACAGATAGCCAGTGCTGACAGGCCCAGGTTATGAGGTCACATTAAAATGTTAATGAGTGCTGACACCTGCAGTGCTGGGCCCCAATTCGTGGTAATGAGAGTTAAGTTTTAAGGTGAGATTTGAAAAATAGTTTAGAGTTTTTGTTCTTAAGAGCAAGAGAACACATACGTGATTTTAGATGTAGTCATTGCATTGCAAGACTTTCCATCCCTAAGATGAAGGGATAGGGAAAAAATTTGATGACGCATTTCCAAACCTGTGTTGAAGTCCGATGAACTATACTGTATCAAAGAAACAGAAACGAATTTCTACTTCCATTCTTGTGCATTATGAAAAACAAGATTCCCTTGCAGAGAAAAATCAGGAGAAAGAACAGCAGGCAGACGTCAAGTCAATTCCAACAGACAGTTGGCCAGTGAGGAACAAAGAGAGACAAAAGTTTGTACTAAATGGCTAGATGAACTGTTGTGTTAAATGCTTAAGGGGTCAACAAGGGTTGATGTGACATTACCCGTCGACATCTATATGCATGTATAAAAGAAAAACGATCACAAGCCAAAAGTTAAATGTACTGTCTTTGAACTGCGTTACTGAAAATGCATGTGTGTTTAAGTGACTACATGAATGCATGAAAAATAAAGAGTTAATATGCTGTAATCTAAACGAAAATCAATAAATTTAATGGAAATTATAATTATTATGCAAGAGTATGTAGCAATATGAATCAGATGATTATGTTGGCATTCGTTTCCTCAATATCTTTCTAGTTAGAATTCTTTCTAGAAGACATTGGATACTTACAGGAGGGACCACATGAAGTTTACCAACATCTCTAAGCGAAAGTGATTCTATGGAACAGACTGGATTCGAACTTGACACACCACAGTTGTCAGTCCATGTCATTAACCCATTAAGTCACTGTTACCTCCCTATCACAGATGTGGTTGTTGCTACGATTGTCATCGTTGTAAGCCAGGCCCTTGATAAAAACCATGTAGTTTGGATTTGAATATTTTATCTAAAACAAAACTGAACCCTTTGTACATGAAAGACAGGGAGAGAAGGTGACAGGCAAATTGCCTGCCTCATTACTGTTAATTACATACAAACGCCCTTGTAGGAGCAGCAACGTTTTGTGTCCACTTACTTGTCCACTTGTCAGCAGAAAAAAAAAAAGAGAATGAGACCCTTTCTGACGAAAGTCACCTGGTTTTTCTCAACTTCAGCTTGTGGGTCTCCCAACCTTGTCTTAGGGCACCAATCTAACCCTTCCATCCAGGCATCCTGTTCACTATCTAACACATCTCGCTTTAATTTCCATTAAAATACCTTCAAGGGAGATATTTTCCACATCAACATTCCACTCTATAGATAAAAACCTGGACAAAAACAGGAATCTCCATTTAACATTCTTTTTGATCAGTCATCTACTTTTATATATTAGATATCTCTACTATTGTCTGTCACTCTTTACTTTTCATGATGGACTCCAGAAACGACCCTTTAACTCCTCAACCTAATGATTTATTCAATTCATGCTTAGAACTGACTCTGTATGCCTTTTTTCATGTGAGTACGAAATTCACAAGCGGTCACCAGTCGCATGTATATCCCCATTAGAGGAGATGACAAAGTTAGGTTTTTGCAACTCTTGCAGGCAGGTGTTGATGTCCTCCTACATACAGTGCCTGGGTATTCCTAAATGGTCACCCATCTGATACTCACCAAGCTCAATGTTGTTTAACTTTGGTGATCTAACGAGAACTGGTATATCAATGTAATTATGCCGTGTTGCATCCGTTTATCCTTTTTATAATGAGCTTCTCTTAATCCGTAGTCATCATTACATGCTTTCTCATTATTCTTCTTATAAGGAGCTTCAATTATTTTGGCATTGACAACATCCAGTTGGCTTAATCATCACAAAAAATTGCAGCTGTCCCCGACGCCCACATCGGTTCACCTTGACCCACAAAAACAAGTTCAATTTTTATCAGCTCACTTCTTCAGACACAGCGATTCAAAATTCTCTGATCCAATGGAAGTGGGCACGAAGCAACACCAGAATGAAGGGGGTATCATCATCGTAGATGTTAGTTTTCTGAATGATACAATAATTCTTCTAATTATCTGTAATTTACAATTTACTGAACTCGAACTCTGTCTGTCTGTCTGTCTGTCTGTCTGTCTCTCTCTCTCTTAGATATTTATCTCACCTCCATCTCCTATTTTGATTCAATACGTTGAATATTTATTAATATCTCTGTGAGGATTTAGAGAAAGAGTGACTTTTTATCTTATTTATATACGAGTATCTGTACACATGACGAACACATATGTAAATTAGATGGCAAAATAATAAGTCCCTTTACTTCTATCATCCACTCTGTAATAAAGAGCAATATATACGGCCAGTCGGTCCCTGAAATCAGCAGAGATTAGACTATACCTGTAATGACCTGATCCCTGTTGATTTTACAGTGGGTGCAAAGTTCTGTGCAGTTCTAGGAAGTCCACTCTCCCAGGCTTTGCTTTTTCTCTTTGAGAAGGAGTTAGTTTACCGTTAATCGCCTGAGGCGCCCTCACCGGGTAATACACACGGAGCTACCCAGGCACTTTTTACAGGTCAGAGTTCCTTCTCGTGTGTGTGTGTGTGTGTGTGTGGGGGGGGGGGTGATGACTTCTCAATCCCACTTTCCGACACAGTTCTTTCAGCGAGAGAGAACTAAATTGATATAGTTGAGGTCCCCAGAATCATACAGTACTGATATATATATATATATATATATATAGGGAAAACAAGTTATGCATATCAGTGTGTTCCTGAAAACCCTCCTTTACATGGAGAGCAGGTTGGAGGTACAAAAAGGTACAAAATGCACCTGTCAAAATTCAATGGTTATGAAGGCGACTTTCGTCTCTACATCCCACTGCTCTGCTCACCTTTGCATCATCAGGACATGCCTCTCATCTATATTGTGTTCTAGATAAGCAAAATATTCTTCATCAAGACATAGAAGAAAACCCGACCTCACAGGAAACTGCAGCTATCAGTGAGGAATCTGATGACGCTGATGATCCGCATTTGATCAATGCATTTGTGGGTTATTTTTACACCAACATTAGTGTAGAATGACTAAGAACAACTCTAAGTGCAGTAAAACTTTGTCTTGTTTCTTTAACTGCAGTAAACTTTATGACTATGTTTACAGACAATAATAACACATATTATTGTCACTGTTCTCACAATAATCATCATTAAATTACAACTATGATCATTATTGAAATGACAGGGACACGATATGATAGCCTAAGTGTTACAGTTCATTTTAAAATAAATCTCAAATGAATATCTTTATCAGTTTCTGAGATATGCGTGTTACAAAGTCGCAACATTTTCAACTCATTTTCTAACATTTTTCAAAAGTGACACTTAGTACTTAGAGAGGAGAAAATGGTGCTGGGGGCCTTATATCTCTATATTAATAAAGTAGCCACGGAAATTCCCCTCTGGACCAAAGTATCATAGGTTTGCAACAACAGATGTCACATACAAATCAATACACCTAGGCTATTAGCCACTATCTTATGTAGCTTTTGAACCCCATTTTATACACATTCAGTTGTGATAATAAAATACTACATTGCATCCTACGAGCAACACCATCACAATCGCAACATCTTTAGAGGAAGGAGTCCTTATTTTTCTCTCTAAATATTTAGTCCTGCCATTGCTACCAATTGTCATCAGGACAAATTCTACACATTCTACTTATTCTGTGATTACACCGACAATAACTGGCTCATACATACATAGATCTAATATAATCTTTCCAATTTTCGATTCAGAAATAATAAAGGCTCCTCACCTAAGTCCATCCATTCTGATTGGTTGAGCTCTGAAAATTCTCATAGTCTGGAATCCAGTTCTTTGCTTTATAAACAAATAGTTACTAAAATTAAAATATGGCGTCATTAGGAGACATATTATTTCACTCAGCTTCAATTTCATTTAATGCATAGGTCATTACAGTCATGTGCGTGTGTGTGTGTGTGTGTGTGTGTGTGTGCATACAATACAAATCACTCTATTAGTGGCTTTGTAACTGTCAGACTGCTGTTCTCTATTTTTCTATGGCGTCCACAGCCTGTGTGTAAGGAGGTTACTTTCCCCTCTCTTTCTCTGTCTGACTTTCTCTCTCTTTCTCACTGCATGTATTTTCCTTCGCTAATGGTTCTTATTATAGTTTGTGCATGAATGTGTTTGTATGCCTGTGTTTGGTTGATCATGCCCCTGACAATGCGATAACATTTTTTCTTCTTATTATTTTTAACTTTCTGTTTTTTAATTATCAATTAATTTCTGTTTTGTTTTCTTCTTTTATTCTTTCTTACACAATTTTATTGTCGGGGTTTTTAAGATATAATTTTTATTCTTTTAGTAAATTATGTTGTTTGGATGCTAGCCATTAGTCTATTTTTAAATTATACGTAATATCCCCGACTGTGACCTATACCCTGCATAATCTGTAATGGTCCATCTTCTGCATAAGTCCCCATAACATATGTAAGTACAAAATAGTTAACAAAGCCTCCCTCTCAAATAATAATGTAATTATTGCAGCTTGATTCGTCAGCATGCAATTGAATGGGATCTTAAATTAAGCCATGGTAAATTTCAGCATTAAATGTTTTATATTTGTTTGAATAAAATTCACACCAAAAATAATTGACCAATAATTATCATTTGTGGAGCACAGCTTCTTGGTGCAGCGGGGACGTCTAAATATAATCTATAATTACTTTTCCTTAGTATTATGAGAAAGAGGTGGAAGTGTTTCTTAAATATTTACCATATTATCCACTTACTTCATTTACAAATATACACGTTTTTTTGTTTACTTTTATGGGCCTGGGCAACGCCGGATAACCCTGCTAGTATAAAATAAAATAAAAATAATATTAATGATAGATATTACAACACTTATAAATTTACTGCCCTCCTGCTTTTTCTATTTGGCAGAAAAACCTGATTTTGTATTCCTGATCCATTTTTACAAGATTTCTTTCTACTGCATTCTTTTAGTTTGCTTTTTCTTTAAAAAAGAGAAGTATATTCTCGAAATAATCAAAGACATTTTGTAACACTATTTTTACCACTGAGAGACGTTAGATTGCCTTGCTAAGCAAGCTCAGGGAGTTAAATATGAGTTGACACTTTGTCAAAAATCCCAAATGCCCTAATGAATGATGAGATATTTTCTTTTTGAAGTTATTAGAAAAATGAATATCTCAAATGATAAAGAAATTGTAGCCACATATTATTAGGAGACCTCCCAGAGAGTTGACATGACAACAAGAATTAATTTAAATGATGCTAGAAAAGGACTGTAGAAATACAAGATAGCCGATAACTATTTTTTTTTTTTTGATGGGGGAGGGGTAGAGGGAAAAAGAAAACAAAGAAAAAAAGGGGGAAGGTCTAGTAGATGGAACAGAGAGAATTCAAAGAGAAAGAAATTTCAAAAGTAAGAGGGGGAAAAAGAAAATGGAAGAGAGGAGAAAATGGTGCTCTCAGAGAAATAGAAAGACAAATAGCCGACTTCATAAAAAACACCAGCCAGATCAAGGTCTTTTTCTCTCTGTCCGACTGAAGGATACAGGTCTCCACCCTGTAAGCTATTAAAATAAAAAAAGGAATCTAGCTTCAAACTTGCTAAGAGGAAGAAATCTATTTGAAAGTATTTGATTGTTAAAACTTCTGCATCCAGAAAGCAATTTTGTTTTGCTTTAATTCAGTGAAGCCCCAACTGATCTAAACCTTTTTTTGTACAAATTGTATATTGAGTTATTTTATGCAAATAATCATTTTGTTTTTATAAGAGCATGATCTCCGATGTTTCGTCATTGATTGCCTTTTTATCAGTTGCTTTCAGACCTGTTTGATATTCAATGTACAGGCTGGAGCAGAGAGAAGCAGCATATCAACCAACACCGGAGCATTTATGAAGGAAGAGTTCAACCACAACGTCTGATGTCAAACGGCCAGCCAAGAGACCCATCACAGACCAGCTAGCATGTTAAAGAGGTTGTGACACAGACTTAGGGCATTAAAGTGGTAAATTCCAGTGACCAGTGAGTGTCTGGTTACATTTTTTAGGGGTCTAGCACCAAAACTTCTTACCTGTGTGTACAAGCACTCCCATTGGGTTACAATTTTCCATCCTGGTCATATTAAACAGTGAGTCCATATTTACTGATTTATTTACGGGAATGATTTTCAAAAATAAATAGACATGTGAAGATTGATAATCTTTGTTCGTTTATTTTTGTTCACTTCGACACTCCAGCATTCTACATTGCTAACAGCCTTCTTATACACTTACACACATAATACATACTCACATATATATATATATATATATGTGTGTATGTGTGTCATACAAAAGTTCCTATTTATTTTCCTCCCCATGAGGGCAAAATTAGACACAATGTTGATGGTTTTTAATGTGGGGAAAATCTATCTCTGCAAAAAGGGGCACTCTGGATAGGAACAAACATAAAAATTGTCTCAGTCATGAAGGATTATTATTCCACTGACTGAGGAAAGAAAAGATGAAGTGTAGCATCAGAACAGATACTACACTGTGATCTTGGCCTGAAGTTAGTGAATAAAAACCTGATAAAAGAATCAATTTTAAGTATTTAAGATCTATTTCCATTTTCCTTTCTGTTTTCTACACCGATTTATATATTTTTTTGTTTTTATAAAACTTTCCAATTTTTAATTTCTCTTTTCTTTTCTTTCTTTTTTTTTAACTTTAGATATTATTTCATATAAATATGAACATGAATATTCGGGCAAACACCAGCAAAACATAAATTTGGGGGGTAGGTTTCAAAAGTGGTAGAGAGTACTGGAAATATAGGGAGATTTGTTGTCATACGGACTCCAGGGAACACATGAGTTATTGTCAGTGGGCTATCCCAGCATTCCGGCATATTTCTCGAGGCATTTCATTGTTGCATTACTTCCGCTGTTTGCTAGATGGTGATGGCTTATTTGGTGATGGCTTATTTGATGTTCTTGACAAAACATGTTCCAACAGATATTTTAACTGAAGGAATTTATCATTTTCTTAGACGAATCATCATCATCATCATTATTATTATTATTATTAATATTTATTATTATTATTATGCTGCTGTTGATTATTATTGTGTTTATTATTATTATTATTATTATTATTATTATTATTAGTAGTAGTAGTAGTATTTGTAATATTATAAGTAGTTTATCGTAAAAAGGACACTTTCCTGTAAAAGAAAATGTTCATTTACTTTTAAGAATATTTCACATTAAAAAAAGAAAGTTAACAGTTACAAAAAAAAATATTACACATTTATTAAATAAAAGTAAGAATTGTTCACATTGTTCCACTTATTTTCATATAAAATGTCAATAATAAATAATAAAACAATAATATTATAATATAACATATTATATATTATTATATACATCATAACATTACATATTATATATTATTATATACATCATAATATTACATATTATATATTATTATATACATCATAACATTACATATTATATATTATTATATACATCATAACATTACATATTATATATTATTATATACATCATAACATTACATATTATATATTATTATATACATCATAATATTACATATTATATATTATTATATACATCATAATATTACATATTATATATTATTATATACATCATAATATTACATATTATATATTATTATATACATCATAACATTACATATTATATATTATTATATACATCATAATATTACATATTATATATTATTATATGCATCATAACATTACATATTATATATTATTATATACATCATAACATTACATATTATATATTATTATATACATCATAACATTACATATTATATATTATTATATACATCATAATATTACATATTATATATTATTATATACATCATAATATTACATATTATATATTATTATATGCATCATAACATTACATATTATATATTATTATATACATCATAATATTACATATTATATATTATTATATACATCATAACATTACATATTATATATTATTATATACATCATAATATTACATATTATATATTATTATATACATCATAACATTACATATTATATATTATTATATACATCATAACATTACATATTATATATTATTATATACATCATAACATTACATATTATATATTATTATATACATCATAATATTACATATTATATATTATTATATGCATCATAATATTACATATTATATATTATTATATACATCATAATATTATATATCATTATATACATCATAACATTACATATTATATATTATTATATGCATCATAATATTACATATTATATATTATTATATGCATCATAACATTACATATTATATATTATTATATACATCATAATATTACATATTATATATTATTATATACATCATAACATTACATATTATATATTATTATATACATCATAATATTACATATTATATATTATTATATACATCATAACATTACATATTATATATTATTATATACATCATAACATTACATATTATATATTATTATATACATCATAACATTACATATTATATATTATTATATACATCATAATATTACATATTATATATTATTATATGCATCATAATATTACATATTATATATTATTATATACATCATAATATTATATATTATTATATACATCATAACATTACATATTATATATTATTATATGCATCATAATATTACATATTATATATTATTATATGCATCATAACATTACATATTATATATTATTATATACATCATAATATTACATATTATATATTATTATATACATCATAATATTACATATTATATATTATTATATACATCATAATATTACATATTATATATTATTATATACATCATAATATTACATATTATATATTATTATATACATCATAATATTACATATTATATATTATTATATACATCATAATATTACATATTATATATTATTATATACATCATAATATTACATATTATATATTATTATATACATCATAATATTACATATTATATATTATTATATACATCATAATATTACATATTATATATTATTATATACATCATAATATTACATATTATATATTATTATATACATCATAATATTACATATTATATATTATTATATACATCATAATATTACATATTATATATTATTATATACATCATAATATTACATATTATATATTATTATATACATCATAATATTACATATTATATATTATTATATACATCATAATATTACATATTATATATTATTATATGCATCATAACATTACATATTATATATTATTATATACATCATAATATTACATATTATATATTATTATATACATCATAATATTACATATTATATATTATTATATACATCATAATATTACATATTATATATTATTATATACATCATAATATTACATATTATATATTATTATATACATCATAATATTACATATTATATATTATTATATACATCATAATATTACATATTATATATTATTATATACATCATAATATTACATATTATATATTATTATATACATCATAATATTACATATTATATATTATTATATACATCATAATATTACATATTATATATTATTATATACATCATAATATTACATATTATATATTATTATATACATCATAATATTACATATTATATATTATTATATACATCATAATATTACATATTATATATTATTATATGCATCATAATATTACATATTATATATTATTATATGCATCATAACATTACATATTATATATTATTATATACATCATAATATTACATATTATATATTATTATATACATCATAATATTACATATTATATATTATTATATACATCATAATATTACATATTATATATTATTATATACATCATAATATTACATATTATATATTATTATATACATCATAATATTACATATTATATATTATTATATACATCATAATATTACATATTATATATTATTATATACATCATAATATTACATATTATATATTATTATATACATCATAATATTACATATTATATATTATTATATACATCATAATATTACATATTATATATTATTATATACATCATAATATTACATATTATATATTATTATATACATCATAATATTACATATTATATATTATTATATACATCATAATATTACATATTATATATTATTATATACATCATAATATTACATATTATATATTATTATATGCATCATAACATTACATATTATATATTATTATATGCATCATAATATTACATATTATATATTATTATATGCATCATAATATTACATATTATATATTATTATATGCATCATAATATTACATATTATATATTATTATATACATCATAACATTACATATTATATATTATTATATACATCATAATATTACATATTATATATTATTATATACATCATAATATTACATATTATATATTATTATATACATCATAATATTACATATTATATATTATTATATACATCATAATATTACATATTATATATTATTATATACATCATAATATTACATATTATATATTATTATATGCATCATAATATTACATATTATATATTATTATATGCATCATAATATTACATATTATATATTATTATATACATCATAATATTACATATTATATATTATTATATACATCATAATATTACATATTATATATTATTATATACATCATAATATTACATATTATATATTATTATATACATCATAATATTACATATTATATATTATTATATGCATCATAATATTACATATTATATATTATTATATACATCATAATATTACATATTATATATTATTATATACATCATAATATTACATATTATATATTATTATATACATCATAATATTACATATTATATATTATTATACACATCATAAGTAATAATCTCCAGTACATCATAATGCCGAAGAATTTTTAACAGTACTAAGCATAAATTTGTGGGAGCCTTTCCTAATCTCACACAAAAACACGCGTTCACATTTGAAGCCACTTTTCTTGTCATATACATACACGCACACAAACATACGTGTACGTACACACATGTACACATATTCACTTTCACGTACATACACTCACATTCATGTGCATACACATACGCGCTAACGTACACACATGTGTGCACACGTACACACACATGGGCAACGTCACTTCCCCTTTGTAGGAAATCCACACATGTGCAAAAGACCACGAAACAACAATAAAAGCAAGAACAATAAGCTGCTTCCTCCTCTTTTCGACTTAGCTCTCGAGCTGAGCAGTCTTTGGACCATTTACCCCCCCCCTTTTGGAGCGCCCGCGCGCATCACATCCCCTGCTACTATGTATAGGGCACGAGCTAACAGACAGTATGTACACTTTACACGTTTTCTATCTCCATGGCTCGGATTGACTTTTTCTCATTTTCTCTCTCTCTCTATACTACAATAGACTTTCCTTCTCACCAGCTAACCGTGAGAGACGCACACCAAACTGGATTAACTTTCTCTCTTTCTCTCTCTACGACAATAGACTTTCCTCTTCACCAGTAAACAATGATAGACACATGCCAAACTAAATGCGTGCTGTACCCTTTTCTTTCATGTGTTTCTTCAGAAAATAAATTCTAGTTCGTTTACTTCAAATAAATGCGTTGTTCGTTTCTTCCTCAAAGCAGTTAATTTTTCATATTTTGTACGACTGGGGGATATATATATAATATATCCACCAGTCCACTATAAATTGGTGACCCGAACGCGAGAGGAACACGCATTTCCTTCTATACCAGTAGACCACAACAAATTGGTGACATCCGAACGTTAGACGAACATACATTTCCTTCTAATCCACAAGTCCCGCAACAAACTGCCGACCGACTGACGTGAAACGAACACGCATGGTGACCCTACCTTTTTGAAATTGATTGTTTTGAGCGAGACGCGCATTTTGTTTGATTAACAAAAAAAAAACCGAACATTTCAACAAAGAAAAACAAGTGACCTACTACCGACAAGAACCTCAACGAACTACAATGACGAAACCCCTCGTCAGACTCGGCAGAAAAATAAACACGGAGCTGTCAACTTCATACCGAATTTTAACCAGCTAATCGCGAGAGATGCACACCAAACTGGATTGACTTTCTCTCTTTCTCTCTCTATGACAATAAACTTTCCTTCTCACTAGTAAACAGCGAGAGACGCACGCCAAACTAAACGTGTGCTGTACCCTTTTCTTTCATGTGTTTCTTAATGAAATAAATTCTAGTTCGTTTACTTCAAATAAATGCGTTGTTCGTTTCTTCCTCAAAGCAATTAATTTTTCATATTTTGTACGACTGGGGGATATATATAATATATCCACCAGTCCACTATAAATTCATTCAATGAAAATGTGTTTCATAATAATAAGCATAATAATATTAATGATTCGTTTAAAAATGTGATAAATTTTTTCAGTTAAAATATCCGTAGGGAAATGTTTTATCGGGGACACCAAATCAGCTATCACCATCTAGAAAACAGGGGAAGTAATGCAACTATGAAATGCCTCCAGAAATATGCCAGAATGACACAATCACTTATCATGACGCGTGTGAAAATTTGTAGAGAGTTGATAGTAAAGAAGTAAAGAAACGTATGTATTATTTTTAATCATGCTGTGTCATAGTTTATGAATTTTTTTAAAGAATGAAATCAAAGGGGAATAAAAATAATGATAATGGTTGCGGCCATATGAGTCACGGTTACGTCTGGAGTTATTTTAAAATGAAGCATAACAGATAACCAACAGACAAAGCCTTGTAGTGTCACTCTTGGCTTCAGATATTGCATATTCACGACACTAACATCTTTAAAAGGTGCCAAGAGTAGCGCTAACAATCAATATAAATGATAAAGATAGATAAAAGCATGAATGTTATGAATGAGTCACTCAAAGTTTCTACGATGGGTGCTGTTGATGCTACGAGTCGATGCACATCACAAATTTCACCACAGAACTCTGGTTTCGGTTTAGCAAGTCATTGTTTTATAGGGCTGCTTAGTTTTACACAAGATTGTTACTTTTGGGGGTTTAAAACGATTTTCATGTTTTTGAAAATACTTTGAGTTAACATGTTCCTGTGAAAACTAACTTGCTTTTGAAAGTGGCAAGGAGAGTGAATGCCAACAAAGCGAAAAAAAGAAAGAAAATTTGCTTGGTTAATTTGACAGAGGAGCGTTACATTTTCAGTTTAAAACGATTTTCATCTTTTGAAAATATTTTAAGTTAACACGTTCTTGTGAAAACTAACTTGCTTTTGAAAGTGGCAAGGAGAGCGAATCTGAAAGAAAAGAAAAAAAAGAAAATTTACTTGGTTAATTTGATAGAGGATTGTTACATTTTGAGTTTAAAACGATTTTCATCTTTTGAAAATATTTTGAGTTAACACGTTCATGTGAAAACTAATTTGTTTTTGGATGTGGCGAGGAGAGTGAATACCAACAAAGCGAAAGAAAATTTGCTTGGTAAATTTAACAGAGGAGTGTTACATTTTGAGTTTAAAACGATTTTCATCTTTTGAAAATATTTTGAGTTAACACGTTCCTGTGATAACTAAATTGCTTTTGAAAGTGTCAAGGAGAGCGAATTTTTTTTTTTTTTTTTTTTACACAGTGATCACCACTTATCAAGGCCCGGAAGCCACTCAGGGATAAGGGTTATTGCAAGTACATTACCTTAGTGTGGAGATTTGAGGAAGTGTTTACTTAAGGGGGCGGTTCATTAGGAATTTGTTAACATTGGACTTGAAGACATCCAAGTTGTAGTCCGGAGGGAAGCAGGCAGACGGAACAGAGTTCCACAGGCGTGCAGTTCTAAGAAAGAAGCTTTGTTCATGGAATCCGCGTTTTGATTTAGGCACAGGTATAGAGTGGGGGAAATTTTTCACAGTGGATTCAGCTAGACGGGTGTTTTTCGTGAAAGATTGACGAGGGGGGACCAGAGATTGGAGTTCAGACGAGCATTTGCCATGGAAATAACGATAAAACAAGGATAGGCTCGCAATGTCTCTTCTGTGGGAGAGAGGTTGCAGGGAAGAGAAAAGGGCATCCCCCACTAAGCCACGGAGTCTATTTTGTACTCTGTCAAGGCAGGATAGGCTGTTTTTAGCAGCTCCTGCCCAGATATGGCAACAGTATTCCATCCTTGGACGTACTTGGCTTTTATATAGATAGAGAATTGCATCAGTAGTGAGATATTTTCTGGAGCGGTAGAGGATCCCACCATCTTTCCAGCGACCTTGGCAACAGACTTGATGTACGTGTTCCATTTCAGATCAGGAGTAAAGGTCAAACCCAGAAGCTTGTCAAAACACGGGGCCTCACCCAGACGAGAGCCGTCCATCACAATTGATGCCAGATGGGGATCAGAGCGTTGATGATGTAAGGATAGGAGTTTGGTTTTGGATGCATTAAAGGTAACCAGCCACATCTTCCCCCACTGAACCACGCGCTCGAGATCAGAGGAGAGAGAATCAGAGAGAACTTTGTCATTTACAGCCTTTGATGTGTTGCCGTAGATGGTCGTGTCATCAGCATAGATGTCAACGAATGATTTAAGTATGTGTTTAGGGAGGTCATTGATGTAGATCAGGAAGAGAGTTGGGCCCAGGATTGACCCCTGAGGGACTCCAGCATTTATATTGCAGGCCTCCGATTTTTGTCCATCAACCACTACTCTTATGAGCCTATCGGATAGAAATGATTTAATGATTGAGAAAACATTTCCAGTTATACCGTAGCTGGAAATCTTGTGAAGTAGACCCTTATGCCATACCTTGTCGAAGGCCTTTGATATGCCAAGAGCAATTGCCCTAGAAAGGAAGCCTTTGTCAAGAGATTCACTAATCCTGTGGGATATAACCGTCAGCACATCTGCGGTAGATCTTGCAGAGCGGAAACCATATTGTGTGTCACTAAGAAGGTTATTCCTGCTGAGGTGGTTGAATCCGAAAGAAAAGAAAGAAAGAAAATTTGCTTGGTTAATTTGACACAGAATTGTTACTTTTCGATTTAAAACCGGCTTTTAATGGTTGAAAATATTTTGTGTTAACATGTTCCTGTGAAAACTAACTTCATTTTTTTGGAAGTGACGAGGAGAACGAATTCCAGTGAAGCGGAGAAAGAAAATGGGTAGTTATTTTAATCCTTTTCTTTTTAGCATGTGACCGAATTGCATCTCAATGTAAAAATCCAACACCAAACTGCCACGGAAGAAGTAACAAGGAAAGAAGGAAGAGTAAGGTAGATGAACAAAGAAAAAAAAAAAAACTGATAACGTTCCTATGCCCGTTTGTCTTGTACATTAATTTCAAATCTACCACAGAATTAAAATAAAATGGTTTAAATTTTAAAATTAATTTATGACGATAAGATAAAATTAACTTAAATAAAATTAGTTCAAATTAAACACACACACACACACACACACACACACACACACACACAAATCTATATGAAATGGATATATGTGTCAGTAATTCCTATTTCAGTCACCCAAAGACCGTAAACGACCAAGTTCTCTCTGATTCTCTCTCCTTTGATCTTGAGCAAGTGGTTCAATGGGGAAAGAGGTGGCTGGTTACTTTTAATGCATCTAAAACAAAGCTTTTATCTGTACATCATCAACGCTCTGTTCCCCATCTGGCATCAATTGAAATGAATGGCTCTCGTCTGGGGGAGGCCTCATGTTTTGACAAGCTTCTGGGCTTGCCCTTTACTCCTGATCTTAAATGGAACACATACATTAAATCTGTTGCCAAGGCTGCTGGAAAAATGGTGGGATCCTTCTATCAATCCAGTAGATATCTCACTGCTGATGCAATTCTCTATCTATATAAGAGCCAGGTACGTCCAAGGATGGAGTACTGTTGCCACATATGGGCAGGAGCTGCTAGAAAGCGCTTATCCTGCCTTGATAGGGTTCAAAATAGACTTCGTAGCTTCATAGGGGATGTCCTTTTCTCTTCCCTGCAACCTCTTTCTCACAGAAGAGATGTTGCGAGTTTGTCTCTGTTTTATCGTTATTTTCATGGCAAGTGCTCGGCTGAGCTCCAATCTCTGGTCCCCCCTCGCCAAACTTTCACAAGAAACACCCGTCTAGCAGAAAACACTATCACTAATTTCCCCACGCTTTATCTGTGCCTAAACCTAAACATAGATTCCATGAGCAAAGCTTCTTTCTTAGAATTGCGCGCCTGTGGAATTGTCTTCCGTTTTCCTGCTTTTCAGCTGGCTACAATATGGTTGTGTTCAAGTCTAACGTAAGCAAGTTTTTGATGAGCCGTTCCATATAAGTTAACAAATTTACCGAATTTCCTTTACTAACGATTACTATATTTTCCAATTTCTACTGTATACTCTTTAACCTTATCCTCGAGTGGCCTCTTGACCTTGATAAGTGATGATGCCTATGTAAAAAAAAAAAAGAACAATTATTTAAAGTGAAATAGGCCTTAGCATATTTTTTTCAAAACGATCCATTTTACTACACTATGAGTAAACAAATAAATAAACAAATAGAAGAAAATGTTAAAAAGTATAGCTTGTAAGCAATTTTCATTGTAAGAGTGTAAAATGCCGAAATGAAAAATAAGCCGGATACACTCATCATCAATCATCATATGTATAAAAAGTCGTTATTATCATTTTTTTTAATCAAAACCATACTTATTATTAAGATTGTAAAAATAAAGACATTATTAAATGAAATCTTTTTTTTTTTTTTTTCATTGACTTACTTTTCTTTCGTGAAATTCTGAAAACATTCTCAAATGTATTGCTTAATTCATGGTCAAGCGATTTTCCGTATAAATAGCAGACCGCTTTTTAATGTAAATATCGTTTCATAGCAACCAAAATCGACCTTTTCTCTCTTCTGATGTCAAAGAGTTTCATTGAAGGAAAGATAACTCTTGCAAATTTAATGATCGTTTTTATAACAATAATCGAAGTCGGAACACTATAAAGCAGTAACAAAGCTACCCAGCGTTGCCAAAAGATGTCGGTACAAAGTAGAAGACTCAAGAAACAGTGTGTACCATCTTTCTGTTACTCCCCCTCTCTCTTTCTCTGACTTCCCCTTCCTCCCGCAACTGGTTCAGTGGTTCCATGTAAAAAACAGGAGTGACAGTCTAGAATTCAACCTAATTAAAAATACAAAAATATAGGAAAATCTTTATGATGTACGAATGAAAATGTCATATTGCAAAAGTCATATAATTTTTGTTTTATATATATAGAAAATTATTTTAAAAGTATTTTTTTTTTAATAGCAAATTGTAACCATTAAAAGGCTTGTTTTGATCTCTATTTCTGGAGAAGTTGTTAAGGAAGAGGTAAGCAGGGATGAATTTTAAATATGGCAGAGCGAGACACAGTTTGTCCAACAAGGAAGGTGTTACATTTTCATTTAAAGGAAACGCTAATGCAAATTGTTTTGTTCTTACTGTTTAAAAAAATAGACATGCAAATTCAGTTTCTTGCCACATGATTTTGCACACGTTCCTTTTTCTTTAAAAGACTGAGTTCTTTCTCTCTCGCTTTAGTAGTTGTGAATTTTGTTCAATAAAGTCTTGGAAAAAAGTTTTGTTTTACGTCTTCATTTATTTACAACTCTACAATTTATCGAACAAAATTTTATTTCCCTCATGGAGAAGATCATTCATCTGGACAAATTTGATGTATCCTCAGCAGACCCTCAGGCTAGCAAGCTTTGGAGATTGTGGTATTGTAACTTTAATTACTATTTATCAACTATTGCTTCATTAAACACAGATAAACTCGAAGTTCTTTATTAAAACATCGGTCCCACCGTTACTGACGTTATCGAGGGTTGTTCAGGATTTGAACATGCTGTCGAATTACTGAAAGGTGTTTACGACAAGTCTCCAAGCGTTATTCATGCTAGACATCTGCTTTCCACGCGTCTGCAACAAGAAAACGAATCTGTCGACCAATATCTTCAGGTCTTGAATCGACTTGCCGCTGACTGTTACTTTAAAGACGTTACTGCTACTACGTACCGGGATGAATCTGTCCGTGATGCATTTATACGTGGTCTCTGGTCCTTAGTAATACGTGCAAGACTACTTGAAACTGATACACTAACTCGCAAAGAGGCTACTCAATGTGCTAGAGCTTTAGAATAAGCTCACTTTCGTGCTGAATCATACGCTTCCCCGATTGGAACAGCTGCTGCTACTACTACTAAAACTAACAATGTGTCTACTGATCCTGCCAAGGAGGCCACTACTATTACTAGAATTTCTGATTCTATTGGTTCTCGTATGCAGTGTGACTTTGTACAATTTTCTGCTGCCCTTCCTGCTCATGGCAATTGTTACAACTGTGGAGGGAGACATCACTTTAAGGATGATCGCTGTCATTGTCCTGCCCATGATAAGGTATCTCGAAACTGTGGTAAATTCGGTCATTTCTCCAAAGTTTGCCGTTCTACTATGCCGACACCTTCATGTTCTACTTCTGCTATTATGGTAGCCCATGCTAAAGGTGGTGATAGGTGCCATCCCATTACTAAAATTGTTGAATTAAAAGGAAAAAAATTAACTGCCCTCATAGACACCAGCAGTTCTGATAACTTTATCATTACTTGTATTGTTAAAACCATGAAGCTGTCTACTTCAAAACATAATTCCGTAATTTCCATGGCATCATCCGCCATTTTCCTCAAACTATCCGAATATTGCACGGAGAACATTTTCTTCAATGATTGCGAGTATAAAGAAATTGACTTTACAGAGCTTCCTGATTCCTGTATGGATATTATACTCGGAGTGCCTTTTTAAAACTACATCAGGGTATCACTATTTCTTTTGGTGGACCTCAGGATATTCTAAAAATCTGCACCCTAACCAAGATCAGCAGTGCTCCTGTGAAATTGTTTCGAAACTTGACCCGATTGCAAACCTATTGCTACTAAATCTTGAAATTACCGTGCGGAGGATGCTCGATTCATTGAAAATGAAATTCTATAACTGCTTGAGGATGATGAAATTGAAACAAGTTATTCCCCATGGCGTGCTCAGATTGTTGTGACTTCGTTGCCTGATAAAAAGAAACGATTAGTAGTTGATTTCTCCCAAACTATTAACCGTTTCACTTTACTTGATGCATACCCTTTGCCTTTGATTGAACATCTCGTGAACCAAATAGCCCAATATCGTATATTTAGTACAATTGACTTATCCAAAGCGTACTACTAGATTGAAATTTGTCCCGAAGAATTTCAAAGGAGCGCAACTGAAATGCATTTATTTATGATTCTTTCAACAATAACACATTTTATAATCTTTCAAAAGTCCTTTTACACACACGTTTCACAATGCTCTGCCATATACCATGTGCTTTTTAAAAGTCTCTCTCCTCGCCACCTGATGCTGGCCTTAGCCATCTTCCCTGGTATGCAATTTGCTTCTCTTTTTCGATCACTTGCTGTCCGTTTTTCTTTTTCTTTTTCTCTCCTTCTTCTTCCCATGACATCAACGCACGCACACTTGCTTAATTTGCATATGTGCTAAGACGGCTGCTGCTAATATTTTCGCTAATTAGCTATTCTAAACCTGCTACTGATTTTCTCAAAGGCACCCATATGCACTATATTACCATACAAGCATACCGCTTTGTTACAAACGTATAACTTATTAATACATTACCTGTTTAAATTCATATATTTATTGTAATGGACAAATATTAGTTCGTTAGACAAATAAATACATAAATATTTTAAAATAATATATTCATAATCTATATATTCATAAAAGTGAAAATGTGTGTGTGTGTGTGTGTGTGTGTGTGTGTGTGTGTGTGTGCATTTCCCTACCAAATAACTCAATTTTTATTCTAGAAACTCAAGATTTGACATAAGGAGTATTGTGATGTGGGAAAATCTTTTTAATCGGTTTTCAGCCAGAAATTTGGCTGTCAAGAGGTCAAAGTTCAACGATTTGACCTTTGAAAACTCTACCAAACTTCTCCACCAATTTGGGGTCTAAACACTTGAAATTTTAAATGTAGATTACTTGGACATGGATCAAACTTTATAATTTGATTTGAGCCCCAAAATATAAATGTTATAGTGTCAAAATTGGCGTCAAAGTTTTAAAAAAATTGACCTCTGCGATCTCTACCAAATTACTCAGCTAATTTCTGGTTTAAACATTTGAAATTTTACATAAAGGGTATTCAGAAATAGGGCAAGCCTTTTATTCGATTTGGATCAAAAATTTGAGCTGGCAAGAGGTCAACGTTCAAAAGATTTGACCTTTGCAGTATCTAGACAACTGCTCAGCCAATTTTGAGGCTAAGCATTTGAAATTTATGCATAACAGGTATTCAGACATGTGGCAAGCATTTAATCAGTTTTAGGGAGAAAATTTGGCTGTCGAAAGGTCAAAGTTGAAAGAATTGACCTTTGCAGATTCTACCAAATTCCTCCGCCAATTTTCGGTCTAAAGATTTTAAATTTTAGATGTAGGTAACTTGGACATGGGTAAAACTTTGTATTTTGATTTGAGACCTAAATAATAAATGTTAAGGGTCAAAACTGGGGTCAAAGTTAAAATGAATTGATCTCTGCAGTCTCTACAAAATTACTCAGACAAATTTTGGTCTGAACATTTGAAATCTTACATAAAGTGTATTCACACGTAGAGCAAGTTATGAGCAGTACATAGGGCTCGAGCAACTACAAGTTTTTAATAAATATAATATTTGTGTAAATATAAAAAATAACAAAACAAGAGTAAAAAGACATTTACTTCCTTCAGGAGTAGGAACAGAAAGTGCATGCTCACACTATGGAAATCCCTTGTTCTTCCAAGGCTGGAATACTGCTGTCAGCTGTGGTCGCCACAAAAAGTAAAAGAAATCTGCCAAATAGAAGCAGCCCATATAACATTTACCAGCAAAATATGTGGAGTAGACCAAATGGAGAGGCTGAAGGAGCTGCAACTGTATTCACTACAATGCTGAAGAGAACAATATTTTATCATCTAACTCTTGGAAGAAAGGGTCCCAAATACAACAATAGTAGAAAGAACCCACCAGCGACGAGGAATGCTCTGCTATATAAAGACCACACCTTGGACTACACACAGTGTTATATACTGGTGGTATGGCGGTGACGTCTATTTTATTAGCACAAAGCCTGTATTTTAACTATCCGAGATTTTTGAATATCTCAATAGATATAGAGATAGTTCGTTTGACATTTATGCATATATGTTTGTTGTAAGTCATCTAGTGAATGGAATGATCGCTGTTCATTTATCAATGAATAACGAGACACGTTGTTATAAAACAACCCGGTTTATTTAATAAACATTCATATACACATAATACGGCGGTGGAGGTGGTGGTGGAGATTGTGTAGGTGGAGAGGGTGTGGTTGCGACCGTGACAGACAGTTAAGCGTTGTCTGTCCTCCCCTTTCTGCTGTCACACTCTGACTGACTTTATCATTTCTTTTTATGAATTTTCGACCTCCTAATCCGTTAACCGATTTACGTCATCAACCCACATTCTGACTCTGTCGATGTTTGCTTTTGGTCTTACTTGCGGCCGAATTACGTCATCTTATTCCCGGGTTTCATTTTTGTTGGTCAGGGTTTAAGTTCAACCAAACTTTGCTCCATTCAACGGTCTGACCAATAAACCGACTTGCGTCATAGGACCAGGTCATCCAATTCCAGGTTCCATTTTTGATGGCCCGGATTTCCAGTACATTCGCACCTCTCCTCTCTCTATTACAACAGGATGAATTCCCTCATCTACCACAGCTTCACCTACAGTGGTACAAGAACATTCAACTGTATTTCAGCCACAATAAGAAATATAAGGAGAGTGTCCCCCGACATTTTAAAAAAAACAACTGAACATCTGGCTGAAAAAGATACCCAACCAGCCACCAACACCAGGCTACCCTAGTCCCAACCTCAATAGTCTAGTGGACTGAACCTTTGTAAGAAGTGGACAGCCTGGGTGCAGTGGAGCTCCAGCTCAGCTGTGTCAATAACCGACGGAATAATACAAACTACATTGCATTATTCATATTCAACACTTTTGACCATCCGTCAATATTTAATGTATGCACAAAATGGTGATGTATCTGATTTTACGCAGAAAATTGGAGGTCCCTATTTTTCATGTTATTTTAAAAGTTAAAACATGATTTAAGTAAAAATAAGTTATTGGGAGATAATGCTGAAATTTTGCAGAAACCCACGTCACTCTAAATAATTTCCATAACAGTGACATTTATTGGGTGAGTTTCTACCAATAGCTTGTTTAATTTTTGATTTTGGAGCGATTATCGAGGCATCCCAGATGGCCGTCTAATGTCAGTTATTTTATTTTTCTTGTCCTAACTTAAGATTTAGCATTACTTGTGTTTCAAAGTAAATAAACACTAAAAAAAAATTAGCTAGATAGACAGAAATATTTGTACTGGTGTCTTGTTTTATTAATTTCATTCATCCAGAGGAAATCTTGAAATAAAGATGAAATGATTGAAATAAACATGCGTATGGTTGCAAGAAAAATACAGATGACCGAGTAAGGTTAAATATATATTTATTTTATTTCTCACCAAATCAGAGATTAAAGGCGTCATCATTAGGATGGCTGGCCAAGCGTTGAGATAAACTCGTCAACAATCAAAGTTTCTTTGAGTTTGGTTGGGTGTGGGGTGGTTATAGCAGAAATGTGGCTTAGCGTGTGCGACGATCCTTGTTACCTGATGTCACTTAGTGTGGGGTTGGTGAGAAGTGATGCTTTGGTATCAGCCGAAGAAGGACAGGGGCTTGTATCAGGATCGCTGGTGAGATGGTAGCGGTGGGCGATGCTGGCTGTGCGTAGTAAGCTCCACGTTTGATGTCGTTGGCGAGGGGTTGGATACTGGTTAAAGACGGAGCGAGTTCATAGCATGCCACGTTAGGGCCGATCTGTTGGTTGTCGAAAAGGCTAGTATTTTTATAGTCATGAAGCGGACGTAGTAAGGAGCAAAGAAAGTTTTTTTAATCGCTGACTTGAGTTTGCTTTTTGATTGTGTTTGTTTTTCATACTATAATGTGTTGTAGTGAACTGTCTGTTTAGTGTATGCATGCATGTATTATATCAATTTGAAGCTAATAAAATTGTGAATATAATCTAGTCTGTGTTGTAAGGTTGCAATTTTTTGTGAATTATATATTGGTGTTTATATGCTTAGGAGTTGCGTTTACTGTGATGTTTGTGTTTTGTATTTTGTTTTTTTTTTCTTTTGCTGTGCGGCTTTCTCTGGCGGTTTTCTTTGTTTAAGTAAGGTGCTAGTTATTCTAATGATGTGTGTATCTAAAGAAATGGGATTTGAAGTTGTCATGTGTATTTATTGCGTTTATTTGTGTTGTACCGACGAACAGATTTGTCCTAGCGTCGCTATTGCTGGTTTCCGGTTTATTCATGGAGATATGCAGGGATATGCAATATAACATGTTGATGAACATATAACTTGGTTTGTTCCTTTTTTTTTTTTTTATCTCTCCATAGGTAGAAGAGTAACGTATCTTGCATTTTATAACATTTATTGACAGACGTCTATGAGATTGCACCCCGCCCCCTTTAAATTCCACAATTTTAACTTTTTTAAACTTTTCTCTTGTTAATCTTATCGATTACAGACTTAAATTTCAGATTAAAAAAAAAATTGAAAAAATTTTTTTTGACTTTTATCATTGGGGATTCGGATATGCTGAAAACGAATATCATGGTAATGTCCCATTTTAGCGTCGGAAAAAATTTCCAAAAATATTACATTCAAACAAAAAATTGAACACAAAGTTTATTTGTATAAAAGAATGCGCAGGTTGGAGTGTTGAGGTGACTTCTAAGATGGATACTGCTAGCTGGGCATCCACGAGGTGTCCTTTGAGTCAGTCCAAAGGCGGACAAGCAGGTCAAACCGTAGACCTTAATTTTGTCTTGACAGACATCGAATTGTAGCACAAGCGTGCAAATATAATTTGCCCTATTTAAGGGCATTGGTAATTGCAATAATAATGTTCCGCTCCATGTTTAGGCATTAAAATGTCTCAAAGCAACAAAGTATTTTTTGCTGCCTCGATTCGAGTGAGAAATCCACGTCTGTCCAACTCTGCGTCTTTTTGGATTCTGGTCTGAAAAAGAACATTCTCGGCAGTTAATTATAACATGCAATTTGATTGGTTAAAATAATTCCGTGGGCGGAGAAACTGTCCAATAAAAAGCTTGCTTATTTCTGCAGAATTTCTTACATTCTACAAATTCTGGCACCTCCAACCTGGTATTAAAAATTGATGGATCCTAATTATGAATCAGTGAATACTGACTCACAACCCCATAACCTATAATGTAAATAACATTTCTGTTTAGTTAAAATTAAATTGGTTTAAGTATAACGCTATTTTAAATGATTATAGTCACATTATTTTCGACGCTAAAATAGGACATTACCAATACAGCATTTATATCTGGGGCAAACAAGTAGTTTTTCAATAATTGTTACCAAAGGCAAGAAATAATTTATTAAAGAAAAAAATATAGTGAGAGGAGGGATGGTGGTTAAGAAAGTTATCTTCGTAATCCCTTTTTTAGACCGGTCACGTGAGAGAGTCATTATTTTTTTCTCGATGATGGTCACAAAGTGTGTGCTCAATTTAGTAGAACGTTATAATTGAAAACTGATCCCTGATTATAAAAGTCATAATTTTTTTTTTTTTTTTTTTTTACAATTTAAAAAAAAATCTGACAGTTAAGGGTGTAATCGATGAGATTAACTCCCAAAAATTTTCAAAAAGTAAAAATTGTGGAATTTAAAGGTGGGGCAATCTCGTTGATGTCCGCCTAAGTTATATTTTTATTTATTTTTTTACTTTTGTTGTCTATAATGCAAAATGCTCTCGAATTTTGGCGCTTCTACACTATTAGGACGCAATTTTATAGTCGATAAATGAAATTTTCAGATAAAAAAAACAATGGTTTCTACTGAAATTAGCTTCTTATGCAGTGGAAATTACCTGAATATTACTGAATTATTACCCCCCCCCCCAACTTTAATCGTATTAGCAAGTAAATAATTGTGGCCATCTTGTTTAAATCGGAACGGAAAATTACCTCCCTTTTGAACTCTCCTGTGTCTTACTATCGTTTTCATCAAATTCTATTTTTTATTTTCTTTAATAAATAATTTCCTACCTTCTCGATTTTCGTAACTTTTGAATATAATCATCTTAAAAATGCAAGGAATATGTAGATACCAAGGTTTTTATGTGAAACCCAGTATTGCGATTTCTGAAATTTCGTCCTAATAGTGTAGAAGCGCCCGATTTTTTATTGTCACCAAAAGAATTTTTTTTTAACTTCATGAAATTTTTAGAAAAAGGGGACATAACTCTGCATACCTACAAAAGTTTTATTTATTTATTTATTCGTCATTTTTGGTTTGTATTTGTAAGGAAAAGAAAAACATGGAACAATCTCCCATTCCGAGGTGAGACAATTTTTTCAATGATTTCAAAACACAATAATAATAGTCAATATTTATATATTTATTACTTTAAACACTAAGAAAGAAAAAAAAAAAATAGAAAACAAAACAAAACTGGGTACTTCTTCAGAATTTCAATCGAACTTTTTTTCTTTTTAAACTAAGTTTCCGTTTTAATTGGGTTCAAATTCTGTAGAAGCATCAAACACTGAATTATTGTCAAATATTACGTTTAGAGCATAAAAACTAAATAAACAGACAAAAACATAAAATAAAATTTTAAAATAAAAAGAAAAACATTCACTCGTGAGAAAAACAATGTAGCCGATGTGACTGAAATCTTTAATTTCTTTTAGTTTCTAATTATTTTCGTTAACGGAATCAATGTTTCGATATTTTCAGAGGCATTTTAGCTTAGTTATATACTGGCTATAAAGTCAGTGTCCAATTTAGGCGAGGGGCACTGGGCAGTGGAGGTTCAGCGACCGCGACATCAATTCTACAGGAACTGGACCATTTCGATGGTGTTCCTTTTATCTATTGAAGAAGGAGGGGGTAATGCAGCGGAAAATGGCATCTTGATACCGAAGAGAACCATACCTCTCTCTGTTTGGTTATTCGGAGTCTTAACTCCGTGTTCTCTATTTTACTAAGAATTGTAAGAAAAATGACTTTTGGTATTTTTTTTTTTTTACTTGTCCGAGCGTTGTAAACACTCCCAACCACCCCATGTCAAGAACGGCTTTCGGAATGAACACACCCAACCTCCCCATGTTAAGAACGGCTTTCAAGGTTGGGGAGTGTTTATTCCGAAAACCGTTCTTAACATGGGGAGGTTGGGGTGTTTATAATACGCTAGGGCACGTCGTAAAAATTTACCAATTTTTTTCAACTACTTCAAAGTTTTATAACATTAATAATAATAAAAAAGTAAAATGCGACGATATTGTAATAGAATTACATCCCTTAGAAAAATAAGTTAAAATTCTGAATAATCCCTGTTTTTTAGCCGAATGCAAATAAACACCATTTTCTTACATTTATTTATATATTCGGTAATGTCGCTCTGAACGTGTTAATTTTTGAAATCAATAAATCGTTACTTATTTCGAAACTTTTTTTTATCGATTAAAACAAACATTAATCGCGATGTTTTCTCGATAAAACCAAATAAAGTTGTTTTAATTTTGCCGTTTTTTGTTGAGGTTTGTACATTTAAAAATGGCGCCATGCACAAAAGGGAGATAATCACATTTAATCGTCCATAGCCTTGAACCTCTGGAGGAACATAGGCCATCCAGTCCACAGATGCTTTTTGTAGCGAGGAGTTTTTTTTTTTTTTTTTCGGGGTGAAAGTGCTGGACTGCTGGCCCCACGTCTAACCTTCCCAGAAGGTACATACAGTGCCTAGCCTTCTCGAGTACTGGTACTGGCCAGAGGTGTGTCAGAAACTTTGTGAAAAATATTGAATAATTCGACACCCTGTCTTTCCAAGCTTATAACTACTCGAAAAATGTAATTCAAACCCTAATTTTTTTCAATTAAAGGAGAAAGGACCAAGGTTTAATTAAAAAAAAAAAATGTGATTTAAAAAAAAGAAAAAAAAAAGATTTTAAACTTCGGACTTTACATGTAAATTTTTAAAAAACACTACTTTTTTTGTTTTAAATTTGAATATATTATTTATTGATCTTTTATCTTCAACTTGTGATATATAAAACTTTGGTGAGTAAATTAATTATTTACTTTTTAATAGACATTTCAAAATTGGGGCAGCGTGAATTAATTCGACCCCCTGTCTTTCCAAGCTTATAACTACTCGAAAAATGTAATTCAACCCTAATGTTTTTTTTCAATTAAAGGAGCAAAGACCAAGGTTTCATTAAAAAAAACAACAAACAACGTAGTTTAAAAATAAAAAGGTTTTATACTTCGGACTTTACAGGTAAATTTCTAAAAAAAAAAACACTACTTTTTTTGTTTTAAATTTGAATATATTATTTATTTATCTTCAATTTGTGATATATAAAACTTTGAGTAAATTAATTATTTATTTTTAATAGACATTTCAAAATTGGGGGGGGGTCGAATTAAAAAAAAAAGTTTGTCTAAAATATTATATTCGGTTTATTGGAAAGAGCATAAAATTTCACATTAAACCTGAAAATATCGTAAAAATAGAATCAATAGACAAATTGATAGATTTTTAAAGTTTAAAAATTGAAAAATAATTCAATGAATTTCATTACTGTTTTTTTAAAAATAAGAAGTTTTTCTATTACTTTTTATACAACTTTAATAGTTTATTTTGGAAGTATAATCCATAAAGAAATTAAACAACCATTTAAAAAATAAATAGAAGAAATTACGAGTTTTGTATATTTTATTCGGAGGTTTGTGTTAAGGGTGTCAAAAATTCCCTAAAAATTCTGACACACCTAGTGGAACGGTACTCCTTTAGGTCTAGAATCTATTTTAAAACTTGAAATGATTTTAGTTTAGTTATTTCCCTTTGAACATGTAAAGCGAACTGTTTGTGCAATAACGATTTGCTACGTATGTGATCGTTTTAGTATTTCACAATTAGTTGCAACTTTATAAAAATGTTACGAGTACTTTTTTTTTGTTTTTTTTTAATGAATTTTTTTTATTTTTTAAATATATTTCCATTATTTTATTCAAATTCTCGTTGAATTAATGTGTTTGCTGTCAATCAAATTTCCAAATATTTCGGTAAAAATGTCTTGAATAAAAAGAAAAGGTGTAAAATTTTGTTTTTTTTTTTGCCTTAAAAACTATTAAAATGTATTTCACTTCAATATATCTGGATTTTGCATTTTTCATTTCCCAAGTGATGTTAGTTTCAGGCAGCCATGTTATCTATTAAGCCTACGATTGTCACGATTGCCTAAAATTGCTATGAAATCATAATTAATTCTGTCAATGTTTTATGTCTTGTTATGCAACTTCCAAAATTTAAGAATCTTTTTGGACTCCACCTCCCAAAAAAGTACAAACTTTATGGTATTATTTTACTTTAAGGCCCGTCTCACGTTCGTATAGAAGAAAATGTTTTTTTTGTAGATTCCAGTGTGCTGAAAAAGAATATGAAAACCGTTTCCGTCGGAAATTTACCGTTTGCATGGTATGAACCTCGGAATGTTGGAAGTACGCGCGAGCGCGCGGAAACATAAGCGAGCTTTTTCAATGGCGGAATCGCGCGCGCACTTGCGTACCTGACGGCCTTTTCATAGAGCAATGTAATGTTTGGCGGAAAATTTCAAAGTAGATGAAAAACAAGAAAAATAAAACAACTTTGCGGGGGAGGGGGATGTCGGAAAGACCCTTTTTTGTGGCGGACAAATCAGTTTTTTTTTTTTTTTTTTGAGGGGGGGGGTCAAGTTGGAATATCATTAATAATCTCGGAAAGACATTTTTTTTTCAAAACAGTTCTTGGTAAATATCCAGATACGCTACTACAGAACACCGACCACTCTAATTTGTTTGTTTTACAGGTAATTGAGGTCGCTGACAACTTACATTATCTCCGTTGTTGGCAAATGTTCCTTGGCGCGTGTAACCGGTGGCTGCTGGGTGGGTGCTATAAACAAATATAACTTCCGGCGCAAATTAAACCCCACACCCCCACCCACCCCAATATATACGCGGAAGAATATCAATGAAAGAATTTTTCGAAATTTTTGAAATTATTATATTCTAAAATATACTATAGCACTTTTTGGGTGGAAAATTTAAAATTAGCTGAAAAAGAAATAAAACAAGAAAAGGAAAGCACTCGAAGTTGGAGTAGGGAGGGGGGTAATTTATCTTTTTTTTTTTTTTTTTTTTTACCTGGAACATAAAATTTTCAAAAAGTAACGCACCGACATTTACCAATTAGAACACCATTTAACATTTTCCGAAGATTTTACTGTGTACATTGGGGGCGCGAGCGGGCGGGGGGGGGGCGGATGTGATGTTGGGTTTTCATATTCTTTTTCAGCACACTGGAATCTACAAAAAAAAACATTTTCTTCTATACGAACGTGAGACGGGCCTTAAAGTAAAATTTTACCAACTTTATTTCCCATAACAAATGTTTTAATGTTTTAAAAGAAAGTCGGTTCTCATGGATCTCCGTGTTTCTAACCTCGGTTTTATTTTGGAAAATTTATTGTGTAACACGAGAAAAATTAATGCAAATAAAATAGTAAATAAAATAAAATGAGATAAAACACAACTGAAAATGAAATTGTACATTTTTTTTAAGTAAGTGGATGTGAATTCATTCAAAATTGTGAAATTAGTCAAAATTGAAGGAAGAAAGCAAAATGGACATAAAACAAAATAGCACTGTTTACAGTACATGAATTCATAGTTGTTTTTTTGTTTTTTAATAATTACATGAATTCATAGTTTTTTTGTTTTTTAATAATTACATGAATTCATAGTTGTTTTTTTGTTTTTTAATAATTACATGAATTCATAGTTTTTTTGTTTTTTAATAATTACATGAATTCATAGTTTTTTTGTTTTTTAATAATTACATGAATTCATAGTTTTTCTGTTTTTTAATAATTACATGAATTCATAGTTTTTTTGTTTTTTAATAATTACATGAATTCATAGTTTTTTTGTTTTTTAATAATTACATGAATTCATAGTTTTTTTGTTTTTTAATAATTACATGAATTCATAGTTTTTTTGTTTTTTAATAATTACATGAATTCATAGTTTTTTTGTTTTTTAATAATTACATGAGGAATCATCAAAAACTGAAAAGTGCAACTAAAAATAAAACAAAAGTTTTTGTAATAATCACACGACACTTTAAAAGTGTGCATTCAGTTTTTGCGTGTGCACAAAAATTGAATGTGCGCTTGCATAAACTAACATGGTGACTAGTGAAAACAGTAGGGATTACATTGGATAATAAAGGTCTTAATATCAGGAAAATTATTTTTCTATCTCAGTTTTAAATTTGTTTAAGTTTGTTTTCAATAGACTCGAAAACCTAGAAAACTCGTCATATTTAAGGCAAGTGCTGAGTTGGAAATAAACTGCAAATAGACTTCTTTGAATTTAAATGATTTTTTTTTTTTTTTAATTCAATTTTCACCCCAAACATGGCACAGTGTCACTTTGAAGTAGGGGGCTACTATCGGGGACATAAGTTGCAGGGGCATTATGAAGGGAGATGAGTAGCAAGATGTCTGTTCACATTACACTTGAACTTCTGCATGTCAGTACAGTTCAGAAAGCAGAACCCGGAAGAGAGTTCCAAAGTCTAGCAGTTCTGGGGAAGAAACTATTGGAGTAAAAGGCTTTCTTACACCTAGGGATCTCTACAGCGAAGGGGTGGGATTTAGCCTGAGGGCGTACAAGTGCTTATAATATGTCAGAGCATTCACCATTAAAGTACTTGTAGAACAGGCAGAGGGATTGTTAATTTATTCAAAATTGAAGCAGTAAGAAATATTCATATTTAAATTTGAAACTCCATAACAAGTGTTGCTTGCATGATGCGTTAATTTTTCTTGTCTTACACTGTAATCATGTGATCAAAATTTTCCAAGACAAAACCGACACTAGAAATACGGAGACAAAAGGTCCATGAGAACTGGAAAGATAATGAACTTGAGTTATCGTTCTTTGTTAGCAAGCCATTTTCTAGACTTGTTTATGAAAATGCTGACTATATATTTAAACTTGCTATAGCTTAGTGTTATTTTTTAAGTAAAAATAAGTTGTTTGGGTGTAAATGCCAAAACCCATTTCACTCTGAATAATTTAGGTGACTGAAATAGGAATTAACTACAATTAGTAAAAGTCTACCCACAGACAATGGCTAACAATTAAACACACAAGGTAAATAAATTAAAATTAATAATAGTGTTGGAATGATTAATCGGAATCGGAATTGAGAATCGGAAAAATTTGAGCCTACTTTCCGATACCAAAACTGATTCCTTAAATTATCTTTTTTATTTGATTTCGGTTTAAGAAACATCTTCCACTGCTTGTAGTAATAATAAATATTTATTGATTTAAACTTCCAGTAAGACTAAAATCTCTAGATCATCCTCTCACAAGTGTGTTTTTACGTTTGAGAAAATATAGGCATATTTAAGATGTGTTTTTATGCTCATCTGTACGAAATAACACTTTTATAGTTAAATATTTAAAGATTTATAATGAATCGGAATCGGGAATTTAGTACAAAATCGGTAATTGTATCGAAATTGGGGGGGGGGATACCGGAATCGTTTCATCACTAGTTTTTTTTTTTTTTTTTTTTTTTTTTTTCCAAATCATTTTTTGTATTACCTAACCCCAATAATTTACCCTCTATCATTATAAGGATTATAAGTTGTTTGTGATGAAAAACTGTTTCCGGATTTTAAAAGCAGAACAATATTTTATATCCTGGCACCATACAACAGTGTTGATCAAGTACCACTTTGCTTAAAAAATTTGAACAAAAACATTCCGTTTATCAGATCTAGTATTTTGCTACAGATTTATATTATATTCATGTGACTAGCATACTAGTTGGCTTCACCAACTTACCATTTGCAAAGTTTGCTACTTCAAACAATTTAAAAAAAATTTTTTTAAATAATAAACATTTCAGTCATAAATTTGTTTTAAACATTATTTTTTTTTTTAATAATAAACATTTCATTTGTAAATATGTTTTAAACATGAAACAAAACCTTTTGCAAAAATAGACATTAACTTTTTGACAATTCCAATACACAAATCTTTTAATTATGACCGTAAAGAAAATAAAAGAAAGAAGAAATCAATTTGCTTGGACAGTGGTACATGCGCCTCAGGGAAGTGGTTAACTTACAATCTAGAAATGGAATGTAACTTGTTTAAAATTGGAAAAGGCCAGGAAGGAAACTTTGGAGACCTATGACCTAGATATTTGTTCACTTTTATTTTAAATTCAGAAAAAGTGGGATTTTTACATTTGCACAAAATTTATCTTTTATAATAATAAAAAAATAAATTTTTGGTTAATTGCCCTAAAACAGTCTATGATGAACTGGAAGTGGATGACTATTTTAAATTTTCCATACAAAATTGGGAAAATTGAGTCAAGGGTTTCAAGCTGGGGAACTGGTGGTGGTGATGAAGGTCCGTGGTCTTCAGATTGGGAAATTTAGGATGGGGATTAAAACTGGGAAGTGGTTGGGAGGGGGAGGCGTGGACTTCAGGTTGAGAAATTTCAGATTTTTTTTACCATTGATCTGTCCTATTCCTGATATTACTTCATTTATAGAATTCTTTTTTTGGTCCCCCTGACAAAAGGAGGGTGGACACTTGTCCGATTGTCCATCCATACTTTTCTCAATTACTACACCTTGGAATTTCTTGAAATTTTGCATAAGCATTAAACATGATATGAGTAAAAAAGTAACAGAACAGATTTTCTGGGAAAACTCCGGGTGCTCCTCCTAGGGGTGCCTTTCAGGTTAAAATGGCTAAAATTGACACTTTTGTGCTTAATAAAAAAAAAAATGATACCTTGATTTTTTATAAAACTTTCTGAAAAGTTCTAACTGATTTCTATATAATTTTTGTTTGTCTATACTTTTCGATAACTCTTGGGTGTTCCCCAAGGGTTCTTTTAGGGCTAATAAAAATTTTCTGTGTATGTCTATTTAGCAGTTTTGCATGATGCTGAACTCAAATTTAAATATGTTAAGGCCTTGAGGACTTTTGGGGCTAAATGGAGCGAGGCAAATGATGGACCTAGTCATTTCTTTTTTTGCATGGTGCAAAACTCAAATTTACATATGTTAAGACCTAAAACTGCACCGTTTGTTCATTTTCACCAGGATTTGACGTCCACTGGGGACTTTTGGGACTAAATGGGGAGGAGCAAATGCTAAACTTAGTCATTTTTTTTTTTTATGCCTTGTTCACTGTGCACTCACCGGGGACCATGCATTCTTCATTTGTTTTTCTAGAACCATCTGGTAATTTATAAAAATCATGACCATGGAAGAATGTAAAAAAAAAATCTTAGTCATTAGGTAGTTTTATGTTGTTTTTGTTTAATGTTGTTAATTTGTATTATTATTAAATAAGGAATCATTTCTAGATTAAAATTCGAGTTTTTGTTGTTGAATAAACACAACATCAGGTCAAATTTGGTGGCCATTTTCTTTTGCTTCAGCTTCTATCACCTAATGTTGACGCTTTTCAGGTATGCTTTTCTCAGAAAAAAAAGGATTGATATTTGTAAACTTTAGAATAACTGAAAATTTAAGAACTTTTTAAAAACAAATGAACAAGAAAGCTTCAAATGCTTGAATAGAACACAAATATACCAACATTCATACACGATATAATTAAAGAAAATCCAGTGCTGTTTAGTGTTAATTCCATGAGAATAAGTATGCTGGTTAATAAAGGGTATAAATTATTTGTGATTTCGGACAATGTTAAAATCACATTTCTGAATTTTTGAGATGAGGATTGATCATTTATATTATTTGGGTTCTGCAAAGATCTGTGCCATAGAGGATTAAATACTTGGTAAAATTCAATTGCAAAGTTACACTCTTTTGGAGGTTGAAGGTTCAATCCTCAGTGCGGACGACACTCAAAATACAATTCCAAATTACTTAGGACTTCTACCCAGTCATGACTGATGGAACAACAGCATGCTACGCTTGCTGATTAAATAAACGGTTCCATTCTAAATTTCGTTCAGATTCTTAAGTTCAACTGAAATATTCTAGAGTTTAACGAAATACACTTGAGGATGATTGGAAATTACATCGACTGAAATGTGAAAATAACACTCATGATAAGAACAGTAGTTTGAAGAATTCAAATAATACGAAAATTAAAATTATCAGTTCACAAACAAAATCTGAAACAAAGGAAAATGAATTATAAAGACGATATTAATTTTCTTTCTTCTAGAATGGAATTTGTTTTTAACTTTTTTTTAAATACTTCTGATTAAAGTTTCTTATTTCAATTTCTTTCAGGTTACAGAATTTACCTTTAAAAAAAAATTCCACCCGCTTCAAATCTCCAGTGAGTTTTAATTATTTGTTTTATTTATTTATTGATTGGTTTATGTTTATTTTCGTTTGTTTATTGTTATTTAATGAAATATATTAGAAATTAAATATATCTTAAGATCAAAACAAGAAAGTGTATTATCTCAATTATTAAAAAATTCTGAAACAATTAAGAAAATTCTTAAAAAAAAAATATGAAATGTCATCTGTACACTCCCATTTACAACAAAAATGTCTGCCATGTTTTCAGTGTAACAAATTGAAGTATCAATTTGCTGTTTTGATACCTCAATACACCTTCATATTCCAGTAGCTTCTTTCCAAGAACTGCAAAATTGTGGAAATCTGCATGCTATTTCTTTCTTACACATAGCTTTGGTCTTTTCAAGGCATCTCCTATCTTTCAAAAAATCATTTTTTTTCCTTTTGTCAGCTCCTATCATCAAGTGGCTTCATGCCTTTTCTGAAGTGATTTTTATAAAAAGAAAATAGTCTGAGATAAATACCAAAAAGGTAACTTATCTGGTTTTTGAACTAGACAAAACTGACTTTTTGATCGTCTTTTTCTAACTGTTTAAGAAACTGTTTGAAAATGCCAAAAAGTTTGTCTGATCAGAAGATGAGAAAAACAAACAAGTTCAATTGATTGAATTATAAATTGGTAATTTTCAACAGTTTCCAACAGATTTTTCAAAAATGGATGAAAAACAAAACAAATGATCAACAAATAACTGTTACCAAAGGCAATAAAGGTAGATAAGGTTGAGGGCAGTTCACTTTTTGTTTGTTTCAAAATGGATTTGTACTGAAAAAAAAAAAAAAATAGAATTTAACTTTTTTGTGAGAAAATATGAAAGTTGTTTCATTAATTTTTTTATGAAAACAAACATGGTGAGTATTTTTCTTGTTTTAAATGTTGTTTCATACTTTTTTGTTTTGTTGAAACGTCACCTCGTTTTGATTTTATGCCGGCTCATTTTCATGGAAATTTTTCTCGCTGTTTTGTCATTCTGCGTTGGCAAAAGTTTTTTTTTTTTTTTCTGGTTCAAAACTGTACCAATACCACCAAAAGAGTCATTGAATTCCAAACCCGAATTAAGTCCAATATCCTATTCCAAATGAAACATACCAAGTTTACTTTGGTACCACCAAATTATGACCATTCAAAGTTCATTAAAAATAACTATAAATGAAGACTTCAATCAAATGAAAAATTCTTAGAAATGTATCATGTTATCTTATGGGAAATTAAAATTAATCATAATAGAAGCAATAATTAAATTACACCAGCCTAAATGTTGGCAGAGATCCCATTGCCCCTTTAAAAACATGCAAAAATAACACTGACTCATTTCAACAGCTAACACATTGAATCCTCTTAATATGATTCATAACGCATTAGAAATCAAGCTGAGTTTTTCTTTTAATGCAATAAATCTCAGATTTTAACCATGTAAGAATTTACAAAGCTATTTAAGCGTTGTCTTAAGGAGAAATGCTTCTCAACACCCTGGAAAACATCATCAGTATGTTTAAAAATTCAAGTGATTGGTCATTCCCCTATCAATACAGACTAATCAAACTCCTGTCTGTCATGAGTAAGCTGTTGGAATCTGTGTTCAATAGAGAAGTAGTCAATAACTTCAGCAAAAGTAACCTCCTCAGTGACCAACAATATGGCTTCCATTTTTGCCAGATCTACAGCAGATGTGCTAACAGTTATATCTCATAGAATTAGTGAATCTCTCGACAGAGGCTTCCATTTCATTGACATCTCAAAGGCATTTGATAAGGTATGACATAAAGGTCTACTCCACAAAATCTCCAACACCCATATAACTGGAAATGTCTTTTCAATTATTAAATCATTTCTCTCTGATAGGTTCATAAGACTATTGGTTAATAGGCAGAAATCAAGTCACAGTATTAATGCTGGTGTCCTTCAGAGGTCCATCCTGGGCCCAACTCTCAATGATCTTCCAAATCACATCCCAAGATCATTTGTAGACATTTATGCTGACGACACTACCATCTATAGCAACACTTCAATGGCAAGTTGTCTCTGATTTGCTCTTCTCTGATATTGATCACGTGATGCAATGGAGAAAGGAGTGGCTGGTTAATTGGGATGCATCTATGACCAAGCTTCTTTCTTTCCATCATTCACGCTCTGATCCCCGTTTAGCATCAATCGAAATGAATGACTCTCACCTTGGAGAGGCTCCATGTTTTGACAAACTTCTAGGTCTGACCTTTACTCCTGATCCGAGATGGAACACGTACATCAAATCCGTTGCCAGGTCTGCTGGGAAAATGATAGAATCGTTCTACCACTACAGTAGATATCTCCCTGCTGATGCAATTTTCTACCTGTATAAGAGCCAAGTATGTCTAAGGATGGAGTACTGTTGCCACATCTGGGAAGGAGCTACTAGAAGCACCTGATCCTGCCTTGATAGTTCAAAATAGACTTTGTAGTCTAGTGGGGTATACCCTTTTCTCTTCCCTGGAACCTCTTTCCCATAGAAGAGACATTGCAAGCTTGTCTCTGCTTTATCGTTATTTCCAAGGCAAGTGCTCGTCTGAGCTCCAATCTATGCCCCCTCCCGGTCCTGACTTTTACGAAAAATAATCGTCTAGCTGAAACAGCTATCAATAATTTTCCCCACTCTTTATCTGTTCCTAAACCTAAAGGTACATTCTATGAACAAAGCTTCTTTCTTAGAACTGCATGCCTGTGGAACTCTGTTTCACTTTCCTACTTTCCATGATATGGTTGTCTTCAAGTCCAATGTAAATAAATTCTTGATGAGCCATCCCCTTAAGTAATCCCATTTACCAAATTTCCACTACTAACGATTACTAGGACACTTTTACCTTGACCAATGTACACTCATTAACCCATATCCTCGAGTGGCCTCCAGTCCTTGATAAGTGGTGACTCCTTTGCAAAAAAAACACAGATGACAACGCAATTTCAAAATGAGGTAAAATTTTCTTTAATATTTTGTTCCCTAAAGTTTTCAATTTGGTTTTATTTTGTGAAAAACAACTAAAACCCCTATATTAAGCAATTGTCATTTTTCTTTAAGATGAGATTACCTTTGTATTAGTGTTGGGATGATTAATCGAAATCAGAAACCAGCACTATCGGAACTTTTGGAGGTATCGGAATCCATATCAGAATCCAAAAAAATGTGTATTTTCAGATGCCAAAAAATGATTCCTTTTATCTTATTTTATTTGTTTTAAAACAAAATCTTTCACTGCTGGTAATAATGATGAAATAATAAAGATTTATTGATTTTAATAATAAAATAATAAAGATGTATTGATTTTAATAATAAAATAATAAAGATTTATTGATTTTAATAATAAAATAATAAAGATTTATTGATTTTAATAATAAAATAATAAAGATTTATTGATTTTAATAATAAAATAATAAAGATTTATTGATTTTAATAATAAAATAATAAAGATTTATTGATTTTAATAATAAAATAATAAAGATTTATTGATTTTAATAATAAAATAATAAAGATTTATTGATTTTAATAATAAAATAATAAAGATTTATTGATTTTAATAATAAAATAATAAAGATTTATTGATTTTAATAATAAAATAATAAAGATTTATTGATTTTAATAATAAAATAATAAAGATTTATTGATTTTAATAATAAAATAATAAAGATTTATTGATTTTAATAATAAAATAATAAAGATTTATTGATTTTAATAAAATAATAAAGATTTATTGATTTTAATAAAATAATAAAGATTTATTGATTTTAATAATAAAATGATAAAGATTTATTGATTTTAATAATAAAATGATAAAGATTTATTGATTTTAAATTACCAGTAAAACTAAAATCTATAGATCAACCCCACCAGTGTGTTTTTACACTTGAGAAAATATATGAACATTTAACATGTGTTTTTATGGTAAACAGGAAAAAAAATAACAACTTTGTATATGTATATACTAAATATTTAGAGATTTATAAAGAATCGGAATCCGTAATTGAAACTAGAATCGTTAATTGTATCAGATTCGGAGGAGAAACCTGGGCTTGACCTTTACTCCTGATCTTAAATGGAACACATACATTAAATCCATTGCCAAGGCCGCTGGAAAAATGGTGGGATCCTTCTATCTATCCAGTAGATATCTCACTGCTGATGCAATTCTGTATCTATATAAGAGCCAGGTACGTCCAAGGGTGGAGTACTGTTGCCACATTTGGGCAGGAGCTGCTAGAAAGGACTTATCCTGCCTTGATAGAGTTCAAAATAGACTTTGTAGCCTTGTAGGAGATGTCCTTTTCTCTTCCCTGCAACCTCTTTCTCACAGAAGAGATGTTGCGAGTTTGTCTCTGCTTTATCATTATTTTCATCGAAAGTGCTCAGCTGAGCTCCAATCTATAGTCTCCCCTCGCCAAACTTTCACAAGAAATACCTGTCTAGCAGAAAACACTATCACTAATTTCCCCACTCTTTATCTGTGCCTAAACCTAAACGTAGATTCCATGAACAAAGCTTCTTTCTTAGAACTGCACGCCTATGGAATTGTCTTCCATTTTCCTGCTTTCCAGCTGGCTACAATATGGTTGTGTTCAAGTCTAACGTAAACAAGTTTTTGATGAGCCGTTCCATATAAGTTAACAAATTTACCAAAATCCATTACTAACGATTACTATATTGTCCAATTTCTACTGTACACTCTTTAACCTTTATCCTCGAGTGGCCTCTTGGCTTTGATAAGTGGTGATGCCTATGTAAAAAGAAAAAACAAACAAAAAAAACTGTAATCGTCCCATCACTACTTTGTATAGAAACACAGAATAGCATGCACATCAAATTTAAAAACAAATTTGACATTTTTTTATGGAAAAAAAAAAAAACCTATTAAGTCTGCTGCCGGCGCTGAATCCTCTCAATGTTCAATTGCCTAGCATGGCAAAGTCACCAGAGTTGATGCTGAGTGAGCAGAGTGAACATGCTTGTGATGTCTGCCTGCTCAAAGACGATCTTATTTGAGACTAGCGGGGGTACCCGGAGTTGCCCGGGTGTTTGGAGGTGTGTGTGTTGAGGGAGGGGTAAATCAAAACAAAATGGAAGATAAAGAATAAGCGAATGTTTAAATATTATCTAAAGAAAACGATATTAAAACTTTAAAAAATCGGAAAAGCAAAAACAAAAAACAGCGAACATGATAAAAAAAACAAAAAAACAAAAAAAAAATGAACGTGATACAAAACGAACTATATTAAAACTTAAAGAAATCGGAAAAACAGTGAATGTGAAAAATGGCAATAATAACCCTGTTTCAATATTAAAACTTTAAAAATCGAAAAAAAAAAAAAAAATTACATCTCGATTCAAAGTGCAGTCTTAAGATAATGACGCTGCACCTTAACCGACTGAGGTATGAGCGTGTCATCGAAATTGGGTTGTTTTGTTTTTGTTTTTATATCTAGACTAATTCAAGAAAGAAACGTTTATGCACATGTGTTTGGCTAAATTATCATGAAGGAACGACTGTTTGCTACCCCTCTCTGTAGAAAAGTGCCCAGTTGAGAGTGAAGGAATTTGTTTTTAGCTAACTTTTCGATGTCGGTCGTGCGAAAGGTAGAGCTTAAAAATGATACCGATCTGGTAAAAATCCGTTGTCTCTGTGTGTTTTGCGAGACACACACACACACATTTTGCTTTATATGTATATAGATGCGCCGATTCCAAGGATTCTCCTATAGTTTCATAAATAAAGTGTTGAGCATGTTCTCTTGAAAGAAGTAGACACGCCATAATTCATTGCCATAGAGCAACATGTTGAGCATGCAGTCTTTGATTTTAATTTTGATGATCAGCATCTGATTGTTCCAGACTCACTTTGTTAAGTGAGCCATATTGTTGCCTTACTGCCGATGGATTTGTGGAGTTCAGTATTCGAAGAGACAATGGTGAAACTAACTTAATCTCCAATGGAGATATTTGTTTACATCTTAGCCGAGAATTTTTTTTTTTTTTTCTGAGGTCGGGGCACTAATGGTCATGCCAATCTCTCTGCATGTGTGGATATTGATGAGTCGCTAGTATGCTTCTGATTTTGAAATCAGAATTTGACAAGTGGAGTTTATCAAAAAACAATTATCCATTATATTTTTAGGTCTTATGTTTTTTTTTTTTTTTTTTTTTTTTTCAAACAAATGATGCTGTTTTCACCATTTAAAAAAAAAACAAAACATTATCACATAAGAAAATAAAACTGGTTTTTATAATTGACATTTTATTTTATTTTTTATTACAAATCAAATTAAACTTTTTGTTGAAGCCCCTTCAAGTTTTAATTTTTAGGCAATTACGTATAGTTTTACGACCTTGCCACTTGAACTTAGTGGTAAAAAAAATATTTGTCGTGCGAAGGGTAGAGCTTGAAAATGATACTGATCTGGTAAAAATCCGTCGTCTCTGTGTGTTTTAAGGAAATCTTAATGAAATGTTTAAAAGCTAGTGAAACTAAAAAAATCTATCAAAATTAAAATAATAATATAAAAATTACAAGTGACTGGATTTTGATAATCATCACTTGTCAATTTCCAATTTAAAAACCGGAAACCATCAAGTAGATTATTTTTTTCTTTTTAACCATTTATTCTTAAAATGATTTACATTAGTCACCTGTTCGTAACCTGATGAAGCTGTACTTTCGTGTGAAAACAGAACTTGGAAAACATTAAATTTCAGGGATTTAAACTTCCATTGACAGCGATTAAATTATGCTTAAATTAAAAAAAAAAAAAGTCTCTTCATGCGATTTTCCTTTTAATGGAAATTAAAGGTTAAAGCTTCTATGTGGTAATTCACTAAGGAACCTGCTATCAGAAAACGGATAATTATCTCATCTTAAGTGGTTTGTACTGGTCCTTATTATATAGTACCATGTAACTAAGTCAACTCTAAAAACCACGGCATGCAAAAAAAGTTTTTTCTTCAAAAGTTTTACAATTGTACTTGAATTATCTCCCTTGCACCGATTTTTGCTTTTTTTAGTCATGCCATTCAGAGTAATTCCCCTTTCATAACTCTGGGGATATTACCATGGCCCTCTGTAATATTATGAAGGTTGTGGTATTACTGTCATATGTACATCGTCTGTCGCCTCTCTAGATTGTACTATAATGTTCATTCGGCAGAACTCAGTAACAAATGAGGACCCGTGTGTACTTCTGCTCCCAGCCCTTAACCCCATATTATTTTTATAATGTTCTGTAATTTTCAAGTTTTCCTTTTCTGCTTTATGTCATATCCTGTTTATGCTGCTTCTACTACTTTAACCTTTTTCTTTATTTAACCCTAACCCTAACCCTCTTGCTCTCCTTGTACGCTGCTAGTGCTACTTCTACTTCCTTTATTTCTCCCCTTCCACCACTACTCCCTTCTCTGACCACTTTTGATCTAATTTTCCCTTTCCCCCCCCACAATCTAAATCATTCCATATCAAGCAACCAGATGAGAAAGATTATCAGTTTTGGTATTATACTACAGAATATACCCGGTGTTGCCCGGTCGTAAAATATGCATAAATATTATATCTTAATTAGTGCAGAATTTTCATTTATTATAAACAAATACCGTAGGTATTACATGTTACATTAAATCCATTTAAAAATTGACCCCCCCCCCAAAAAAAAAGCGGATAGAAGCTGAAACGTGTGCATGCGAATATGTTTTTTCTAAACAGTTCACGTCTTGTAAGGTAAAAAAAAATACTCGAGCTGAGATTGAAACTGTTGTGTTCATAAAAATTGTCAGGGTTATTGGAATTTGAATAATGAGTAATTTAAATACAATTTATTCACGACAGAAGCATTAATAATTTACGGAACGATATTCATGTGTCAAGCGAAGCTGCCATATAGGCCCTGGTTCCCCCATTGGAACTCTCTTGTCTTTTTAGTATCTATAAAGGTCGATAAGTCTTACTTTCTTTATTTAGAATTATTTCCCCTTTGATTCCCCCCCCCTTCTTTAAACTATGATGCTTGTAGAATGTTTGATGTGGGTCTGTTTGTAGAGGTGAAGTTGGTTTGCACCTTCGTTGCATCCTATGCTTCAACCCGAAGGATGCATGTTGCTTGAACATTTTGAGGTACTTCAAATGTGTCTAGTAAAATATTTAATCGAATAATTGTATTATCTGATTGTCTCTGTGGCAGATATGAGTGACGAAGTTGATTTGCATGTCTGACCCAAATAGATGATTGTACATCCACATCATAGATTACATTACAAGAATGATGTACTATGTAACTTTGTGTTTATTTTTTTTTACCATGGCGTTAGTTTTTTGTCAATGTAGGTTGTCCTTGTAGAAATTTATATGACCTTGCTCCATGATGGCGATTGAATTGTTTTTCCATCGTCCTGTTTCTCTTGAGAACTCTGTTCTGGAGTTTGAATGGGACAACAACATGTTCTCCAAAGAGAAGTGTTCCATTGATCTCAGATAAAGATCTTTGAAAAAATGGTTAAAGTTGCTGGTCAGTGCATGTTTTTGGCCAGCTTGTGAAATGAAAATATCAAACTTTCTGTAATAATAGATCTGTGGTTGTAGCCTCCTGGAGCATCTCCGAAGTGACAGGTAATGATCTCGAAGTGGAAATAAGTGCAGAGACAACTTCACGTTACACAGCTATAACAGTGATGACTACTTTTTAATGAGTCTTGATAACGCACCTGCCTGGCCAGTTTTGCTGCTTGGTTGATGCTTTATAGAAAAGTTGTAATCTAAAAGCATAGTTGTCCATCTTTGTAAGTGGTTTTCTGTATAAACTGGAATTTCTTTCCTGGGACCAAAAATATTTTTTAAGGGCTTGTGGTCTATCATCAGAGTAAAGTGATGGTCATACAGCATTTTGTGAAATTTCTTTACCATGTAGATAATTGCTAGGGCTTTTTTCTCAATTTGGCTATACTTTCGTTTAGTAGGTGTCGACAACTTTGATGCGTATGGAATGGCTTTTTTGCTTCCATCAGGAAAAATGTGATATTATTGCTACTCCATAGACTGAAGCATCCGTCATGACAGTAATGTCTAATGGTGGATTGTAGTGTGTCAGCAATAGATCAGAACTAAGAAGTCTTTTGATTTTCTCAAATGATTCTTTGCATGTGCTTGACCAATTCCATTTGGTATCTTTTTTGTAAAAGATTATTCAGAGGCCCTCGTAACTTGTGCAGTTCGGGTAAGAAAGAACTATAATGATTTACAAGGCCCAGAAAGGATCGTAGTGTTGCAGCATCTTTAGGAGCTGCCATGTGCCTTATTGCCCGAATATTGTCCGGATCTGATTTTCTGATCATTTTTGTCAAATATGAATCCAAGGTACTTCACAGAAGTTTAGAAGAATTTGCTTTGTTAAGTGAAATACATATTGTTGAATTCAATCTGGCACAGCTGTAAGACAATGAAGAAGTTTCTCTTGGGATGTGCCTATAACGATAATATCATTAATGTAGACAGAAACTCCTGGCAATCCTGTGACCATAGTATCCATAGTTTGTTGGAATATTGCTGGAGCTGACTTCAAATGGAAGACGGTTAAATTGAAATAATTTATTGTGGGTGTTAATAGTGAGAAGATTTTTTGAATCTTCATCTTCCATTTGTAGATATGCATCTGCAAGGTCCAGTTTTGCAAAACAAGTTCCACTATTGAGTTTTGAGAACAGATCTTCCGATACCCGTAAGTGGATACTGATGTGTCTCCAGTCTGTCATTTAGTCCTGTGCTGAAGTCTGCGCATACACTTACTTTGCCATTAGCCTTCTTCACAATAACAATAGGTGCTGGCCAGGGTGAGTAATTTGTAGGTTGGATTACTCCTTATTGTTGTAGACGATCCAATTCTTTTTTTTTGCTGTGGCTGAAGCTGCATATGGTACCGGTCGCTTTGGTCTGAAGACTGACTTTGCATCTGCCTTCAGTTTTAAAGTCCCTTTAACTTTAAAACAACATCCAAGACCTTCTTGAAAAACATTGTTGAACTTTCTCTTAAATAAGTTCTTAAAATGTATTTCAGCATCTGCTGCAGCATTAATATTGAATTGAAAATCAAGTTTAGAGGAACATTGCAAAGATCAAGTTCTTAAAATCCAAATCAAGAAGATTCAGGTTTGATGATCAGAAACACAGCACACACCCGAAATTTTTTTTCCTTTAAAAGAGTCATGGCATGTAAACTCACCAGTTAGTTGCATATTGTATCCAATGCACGACAAGTAACATGAGTGGTCTTAAGAGTCGGCTTTCCCAACAACTCCCGTGTTGGATGTGAAATTAAAGTGATATCCAAAGCGGCATCAAGCTGAAAGTTCACTGGCTTGTTGTTTCTCAACAAGTATATATTTTCTCCGAGCTTAAAAATTTACGTTGAAAGTGGTAAAATTTGAACTCGATATGGCTTTCTGGAAACGTTGTGTTTTTCTGTAGTTTTACCTCTTGACTGAAGTATTCATCCTGGAAATGTTGCGGTTATTTTTACCACAAAATCCGTCCTTATGCCCACAACGTGAACAATGTTGACATGTGTGTTTTTTAGATGAGCAAAAACGAGCATAGTGCATCTCTACACGGCCAACAGGGTGTTGGCGGCTTCTTTCTATTTCCAGTTGAGGATTTATTTACCGATTTGATATTGTTTGAAACCGATGGGCTTTGTAGTTGCACCATTGTTGTGTCTCATTCTATATTAGTTGTTGACATTCTGTGGTCATAATTTGTACCATGATTTCTCTGTCTTTTTCAACCATAGACAGTAGACGTGTACAAATGTCTGCATCAATCCTGCGATAAAAATGAGGCATTTTAATTGATCCTCTGTCAGTGATTTCAGCCGAAAATGTTTGCATTGTAGATTAACAATCCCAGCATATTTGACAAAATCGTTTGTAACATTTTTCTTTAATTTCAAACAGTTGCAATGGATATTAAATAAAGATGCTGACTCATCAAAAATGTCCGATAAATGTGCTATTGTTTCATCAAATGTGAAATCTCCAGGTTTTTTCAGATGGATGTAATTTGAATATCTTTCACGTTCTGCTGTGCCCAGCTTACGAAGTAGTAAACATACCTCCATGCTTCATCCATAGATACGAACTTGTGTTGACAATTTTCAAATTGTTTTGAGCTTTTAAAAATTTTTCTTGCTGGTTTCATAATATTTTTTTCTAATAAATTTGGATCCATGGATTCCGATGTTTTTGTATTTATTTATTTTTCCTTTTCGTTTGTGCACAAAATTTTATTTTTTCCCATAAAGCTCTTCTGAAAATTTAAAAAACAAAACAGCTGTTAAGTCCATGTTATGTACCTATTTACTATGCCTCCCCACGGGACAGAGTTAGACACCAGGGTCGTTTATTAACGTGGAGAAAAGGTACAAAAATAAAAAATTGTCTCAGTCGTGAAATAATAAGTATGATGATATTATGAAGGCATTATTCTAAAGAACTGATCCGGGATATGTTCGCATATGAATTTGTATAAAAATGAAATTGCAAAATAAAAAAAAAACTTATCTTTTGTTCTGGACAAGCCAACAGATAAGAAGGAAAACTAGCTGTCTATATACCTATACATATTTTAATCTCGCTCTTACATTGATATTGAAAGCTGACTTTTTCTATTTTAAAATTATTAAAACAAACTTAATATACTTGGTCACATATATGCAATCGACTACATGAATGTTAACTAATTTTCATATTCCTTTCAAAAATGAACGTTCATAAATTAATTATTCACTTTTTATATTTTTATTAGATGAATGGTTTCATTTATGCATAGCTTTCTACATTCTGCATAATTGCATAGAATTTAGGATGAAAATTATGGAAATGTTTTTATATCTACATCATGTATGTATGTATGTATGTATGTACGTATATATACTAAACTGTTTCCCCCACCAGACTTGTTTGGTGAGGAGGGCGGCTAGTCTCCCTGAAGGATTAAAAACAAGACCTTCCAAAGGGCGAATGAACCCTTTTTCGGGGTCAACAGTCAACTAGCACCGTGTATATTTGTGTGTGTGTGTGTGTTTATATATGTGTTGGGATGGAGAGAGCTCACATAAGCCGTGGTGAAGGCAACCTTTCTAGGAGAAGCAAATCTCTGATTTAAAAAAACCCATAAAGCGGGAAACTATGAACTGTCTGAGGGAGTGGCACTCGTCTGACAAGACGTTGCAATCATCATATATATGAAAGTGACCTTTTGATGTGTATGCAAAAAGTCTTTAATAAACTCTACTCTGAATATTTAGTCTGCAGAATTGAAATTTAATATACAGGGTATTTGAACCCTGGGAACACTTTCGATTTGGTTTATAACCCGTGAAAATAGCTGCTAAAGGGTAAAAATTGAAAAACAGTTAACCTTGGTAGGAGTAAATCGACTTACTTCAGAACAGGAGTAGATACACATTTTTAGCTTGAAGTTGCTTAATTTTTAGCCTTTTTTATAGCTCAGATGTTAACTATGAAAGCTAAGTCACTAAATAATGACTAAGTCTGAAGCGCTGAATGTTTTGGTTTCGATTCTAGCTGATGGCATTGGAGTCATTTTTTTTTTTTTTTTTTTTTAAGTTTTGAAATCATTACTAATATATACATATATATTGGGTACAATATAATAATAAATATGAAATCTGCATGAATTAAAATATATTTAAGCATACTTTACAACTAGGAAATGCTGGACAGCCTGCTAGTATATATATATATATATATATATATATATATATATAGTGACATTGTCTGTCTGTGAAGAACGGTCTCTACCAAACTACTCTACAGACGTGAAACTTGATACATAGGGAATTCACACCTGTAGAACAAATTCGATTTAGTTTTCAGTCGGTTAAAATTTCTACTAAAAGTCAAAAAATATTAAAATTGGAACTTGGCTGGTGTAAGTCAACTTAAAGTGCTTTTCTGTACGCAAAAATATACATTTATACGGCGGTTTATTTTTAGAATGTTGATGCTCATGTGTTGGTGGCTCAGGTAGTAACAAATAAGGTTTGCACACTAAATGTTTTGGTTTCGGTTCTAGCTGATGGCACCCAAGTCATTTTTTTTTTTTTTAATCATTACTATATCTATATATCTATAAAAGTAAATGTATCTGTGTGCATTTCCCTACGCAATAACTCTGTCAATTTTAACTCTACAGACTCGAAATTTGATATACAGGGTACTGAGATTTGGGAAAATCTTTTTGATCGGTTTTCGTCCAAAAATTTGGCTGTTAAGGGGTCAAAGTTCAACAATTTGACCTTTGAGAACTCTACCAAACTCCTCCAACAATTTTGGTCTAAACACTTGAAGTTTTAGATATAGGTTCCTTGGACATGGATCTAACTTAATAACTTGATTTGAGCCCCAAACAATAAATGTTAAGGGGTCATAATAGGGGTCAAATTAAAAAAATTGATCGCTTTTTTTTTTTGCTCAACATACACTTCCAAACACCCAAGCAATGCCGGTATATATATATATATATATATACTAGCATGGGTGCCCGGCGTTGCCTGGGTGTTTGGAGATGTGTGTTGAGCAAAAAAAAAAAAAAGTGGTAGTAGGAAGGCAGGCTCGAACCCGTACCACCAAGGAGGCAAAGAATATGAAAAAAACGTGACGTCTTTGCTTTTACGACCACTGCCAAATCAGAAGTGATGTAAGTTAAAATTAAGGCTAGACAATCGAAAAGAGGGGATGAATTTCAAAAATATCGGCGAAAAAAGCGACCCTTCCCTGTAGAAAAGTGCCCAGTTGAAAGTGAAGAAATCAATGCTTTTAGCCAATTTTTTGTTATTTGTCGTCTGAAGGGTCGAGCTTCAAAATATTAAGTCTGTAGACTTAATATTGACAGTTATTGTGTAGGGAAATGTACACAGGCAGACACACATACACTTTCACTTTATATATATATATATATATATATATATATATATAAAATAATAATAAATAGAAAATTGGCTCTGTAGTAATAATAAATATGAAATCTTCACAAATTAAAACATCACATTTAAATGTATTTTATGACTAGGTAACGCCAAGCAGCCACTACCTTATATTGGCTACAATATATAATCAATAGAGAATCATGTCTAATAATAAATACGAGATCTGCTTGAATTAAAATATCCTCTTTAAGCCTATTTTATGACCGGGCAATGCTGGGTGGCCTGCTAGTACTTCAGTCTGAGAACTATTTTGTGTGTGACAATGAAATTAAACAAATATTAAATATACGTTTAAAAAGTAACCCGACGGTTCATAATTTTACATGTTGAATGAATATTAACAACGGCGTTTCTTTCTTGGATGAAGCAAATTTATTACCTTTGTATATCATTATCATCTTTTTGACATCTATTATATTTTAATTACTGGCATGTTTTGGGTGGCTTTTATAAATTTACCTCCAAACTACCTATCTTTGGCCAGCTTTTTATTTGTACAAATTATCTCCCAAATCCATCCTTATCACTCTCTCCCATGTTTGCCGGTCCTGGATATGACCTTAAACTATATCCGATGGTGAGGCTCCAGCTTGTGGGCTTTGGGGAGTGTGGAGCCACCTTTTAATTGCCATTGGTCCCAGGTCCACTCTGACCCGGAGTGGTAGTACCTGTTAGGGTCCCAACTATGGATTAAATAGAAACCGACTTGGAAAAAACAAATATAATCTATTAAATTTTTTTCTTCCAAATTAAATAACCTGAAAAGTGTTGATATGCCGTAAAACAAAACCAACCAAACCATGTTTGCCTTCTCCTGCCAACTGATCTTGCTTCTTTAACTGTTCTGCATCTATAAGCTGCCTGCCCCCCCCCCCCCGCCAAAAAAAAAAACACTCTCATCCATTCGTTCGATATCACTAAATCAACAGTCTTTCTACTAACAATATGCCACAAGGAAAAAAAAAGGAAAAAAGAAAGAAAAAACACAAAGTGTTTCCTTGCCTGATAACGATGTATATATCGTCGAAACTATGTTGATTTAAATTTTTTTTATGAATAAATGTTTATTTAAAAATAAAATCCTGCATTGTTTTGGATTCTAAACTTACAAATTCCAATTCAAATTTACACAATGCTTACATTGATGGGGGTGGGGGAAATAGTTTTTTTTTTTTTTGTGTTACTAATTTTTGCTGGCAACTTTTTCAAACCATTTACATGTAGTCGCCTGAAAAAAGTAGAATCTTATTTATGTTTGCATTAGTCTTCTCTTATGCACACATCTCCCTATGTTGTCCAGTATAAAAAAAGAACAAAACAACTTTCAGTCAGAACTCGTTTGCCTACCACAATATGAAATAGCTTGCATAAAACATTGTAGATGCTTGTCCATACCCCCCCCCCGCCATGAAAGAATAAAAATCAAAATTTCATGATGTACGATGGAAAGAAAATAACTTACACCAAAATCATGCAAATTGATCAAGTTAATCAAAAATTTTTTTTTAAATCAAAGTTTATAGCTCAATGACAATGCTATTTTGGTTAACACCCTCTTAAAATAGTCTTCAGAAATAATGTTTAGAGTCCGTAATAGTAATGTCTACAAATTCCCATCAATCACTTAAAAATGATTTTCTTATTTCAAAATAAAACAACATAATCAAGTTATGTGATTTTTTTGGTGTACACCATTTTTTTTTTTCCATCATTGGCACGTACATGATACAGATTTTTCTTTTATTTTGTTTTTTTCATAGCAGGGGAGGAAGAAATTATTGTTCTCTCAATTGTTTTTGGACCATCAGCCACGACCGGGGTAGAAGTGTTAAGTAATTCATTATTTTATTCTTAGTATTGCCTGTAGTGAAGACTGTCGTTTAGAAGTGACTGTTAATCAACGCTTTTGTCCGTTGTGCTGTAGGTTTATTTTTATTTTTTTTTAATTTTTTAAAATTTATTTTTTTCATATATTTTAGTTCAGTTAGTTTGGAAAGATTAAAATTTAAAAGATGTTTTATATGATTGTTCATCCAATTTGTTTTAAAAGATGTTTTATGATTGTTCATCCAATTTGTTTTAAAAGATGTTTTATATGATTGTTCATCCAATTTGTTTTAAAAGATGTTTTATGATTGTTCATCCAATTTGTTTTAAAAGATGTTTTATGATTGTTCATCCAATTTGTTTTAAAAGATGTTTTCTATGATTGTTCCTCTTGAGGCTAACACCTGATTCCACTATGTGGTTCAATTTATATCCAAAGGCTATTTGTACTTTTCTGCAACTTGATTTTCCAGGGATTGTGTTGTATTTTTTTAAATATTGTTTTTTATTATTAGGCCAGTTGTCCCTACCTTAATTGACATAATCTTCTCTTTTTTCTTTCATAATGCTTCAAGGTTCTCAAAACTTCTTGGAGACTAACACTTGATTTCTATATGAAGTGCATAGATATTCGAATATTCCATTAGTTTTCTTTTATCTATCAAGTATTGAGTTAGTAAAAAAATTATTAAGAACATTAATTGTTCTCTTACTAATTGACTAGTTAACTTTATTATAGTATACTTTAGTCGTAGTCTCTTGTTCTTGCCAGATTCTAGGACAAGATTTCATCTGGTCTGGTGGAGTATCCAGCTTAGAGATGTTATTAAAGGCAACAGCATCACTTGGAGAAGATGCACCATTCCTTATATATGGGTAGGTATACCAAGGGGGATATTATTTGTGCTTTGAATTCTGTTATTTTAAATACTTGTAGAGAGAAATATCCTCATACCAAGTTGTCCTAACCCTAACCCTAACCCCTGTAGATAAAGACCTTAAACACTCAAGAACAGTGTCTAGTAGGCATTGAAGTTCTCTCTAATAGAACCCAATACAAAATATAATGTAATTATTTAAATTTAAATATTTGTGGTTTGCTAGATTTATTTTGATGAATGACTAGCAATTGTATGAAGCATCTTTTAAAACAAATTGGATGAACAATTGTGTGAAACATCTTTTTAAAACAAATTGGATGAACAATTGTGTGAAACATCTTTTAAAACAAATTGGATGAACAATTGTGTGAAACATCTTTTAAAACAAATTGGATGAACAATTGTGTGAAACATCTTTTAAAACAAATTGGATGAACAATTGTGTGAAACATCTTTTAAAACAAATTGGATGAACAATTGTGTGAAACATCTTTTAAAACAAATTGGATGAACAATTGTGTGAAACATCTTTTGAAACAAATTGGATGAACAATTGTGTGAAACATCTTATTAAAACAAATTGGATGAACAATTGTGTGAAACATCTTTTTAAAACAAATTGGATGAACAATTGTATGAAACATTGGCACTTCTGTATGACAACAACATGAGGCGAAAGTGTGAATTTTAGTTTCAAGAACGGCTGATAGAGGGCGTTTGTCAGCCAAAGAACAGGGGTCGATGACTCATACTTTTCTAAAAGTTTGTGTAAATCTTTCTCCAAAATATGGAAAAACACTCATTGAAAAAAAAAACATTAAGAAAATGGAAATTAAATTGCGATACATTTTTATACTTTAAATTATATTTGTATACAATCTTTCTATACAAAAAAGACAAATTATTCTTAAACCTCTATAAATGTTTTGTTTTTAAAATTATATTTTGCTACATTGACAAACTAAAATTATTTTTGATGTATTTTTATACAATCTTATTAAAAAAAAAAAAAAACCAAACAAAACAAATAATTAAAAAAAAATGTTTCATATTTGGAGCATATTTTTTAATTCCGACCACACAATTGTCGATTAAAAATTATAAGTTGCTGTATTTTATACAATCCTACTGGGGACCCCCCCCCCAATTCTAAAAACAATCTGTTTCATGTTTTTAACTTATTTTATTTTCAGTTATAAATCTGTGAATCACTAATTAAAAAGAAATAATATTAAAACATTAAAATTATATTTTTTTATACAATAAATGTTTTGCTTTTTATATGTTTTTGTGTTATTTCGTTATTATATATTTTTGCATTCTCGGAGACGCTTGTTTATATTTGAGGTTCACAGAACAGCCGGTAGAGGGCATTTCTCATTCAAAGAAGAGGTGTCGATAACTTGTCTCGGTCGACTCATGGCACTGTCATGCAGAAGTGCCTAAAATTGTATAAACATATATCAAAATATAATTTTTGTTTTGTCAATAGAGCAAAATATAATTTTAATATAGAAGTTTTTAGGCAGTCCTGCAGTTAATCCTGGCAAACTCGAAAGTAAGTTCAACAACTCTAGAACGGTCACATCAGTATTTACACCGTCAAATCATGATATTATGAATTATTAAAGTTTTAAAACATAAAATAAAAAAATAGTTAATAAAAAATATTTAAAAAATTATTTGAATATATTTTATTTTTATTTTCTTTTATTATGCACAGCAAAGTTTCACGGTTTTAAAAATTATTTTAATATCTTTCTTTTTATTTAATTTGAGAGTAAAAACGTCAAGTCCCGATATTACAAATTATTAAAGTTATATCACGATATCAATCTGTTTCATGTTTTTAACAGATTTTATTTTCAGTTATAAATCTGTGAATCACTAATTAAAAAGAAATAATATTAAGACATTAAAATTATATTTTTTATACAATAAATGGTTTGCTTTTTATGTTTTTGTGTTATTTATTTATTTCGTTATATATTTTGCATTCTCGGAGACACTTGTTTATATTTGAGGTTCACAGAAGGGCCGATAGAGGGCGTTTCTCATTCAAAGAACAGGGGTCAATAACTTGTCTCAGTCGCCTCCTGTTGTTGTCATGCAAAAGTGCCGAAACATCTTTTAAAACAACTTGGATGAACAATTATATGAAACATCTTTTAAAACAAAATGGATTCCATTATTTTAAATACTTTACAATTTGACTCATTAAATTATCACCCTATTAGCCTCCTCCCACTTTTTGCCAAAATATTTGAGTCCATAATTAATCAAGCTCTAGTCCATCACCTTACAGCTGCTAAACTTCTGACTGACTTCTGAAAATATATACTATTCACTGGACAAAGCAGGGGAGGGTAGAGGGATAGCCCTAGATATATTTAAGGCTTTTGACAGGGTATGGTACGATGGTCTTCTCAGGGGTCAATCCTGGGCCCAACTCTCTTCCTGATCTACATAAATGACATCCCTAAACACATACTTAAATCATTCGTTGACATCTATGCTGATGACACGACCATCTACGGCAACACATCGAAGGCTGTAAATGACAAAGTTCTCTCGGATTCTCTCTCCTCTGATCTCGAGCGCGTGTTTCAGTGGGGGAAGATGTGGCTGGTTACCTTTAATGCATCCAAAACCAAACTCCTATCCTTACATCATCAATGCTCTGATCCCCAGCTGGCATCAATTGTCATGGATGGCTCTCGTCTGGGTGAGGCCCCGTGTTTTGACAAGCTTCTGGGTTTGACCTTTACTCCTGATCTGAAATGGAACACGTACATCAAGTCTGTTGCCAAGGTCGCTGGAAAGATGGTAGGATCCTTCTACCGCTCCAGAAGATATCTCACTACTGATGCAATTCTCTATCTATATAAAAGCCAAGTACGTCCAAGGATGGAATGCTGTTGCCATATCTGGGCAGGAGCTGCCAAAAACAGCCTATCATGCCTTGACAGAGTACAAAATAGACTTTGTGGTTTAGTGGGGGATGCCCTTTTCTCTACCCTGCAACCTCTCTCCCATAGAAGAGACGTTGCGAGCCTATCCTTGTTTTATCGTTATTTTCATGGCAGGTGCTCGTCTGAACTCCAATCCCTGGTCCCCCCTCGCCAATCTTTCACGAAAAACACCCGTCTAGCTGAATCCACTGTGAAAAATTTCCCCCACTCTATATCTGTGCCTAAATCAAAACGTGGATTCCATGAACAAAGCTTCTTTCTTAGAACTGCACGCCTGTGGAACTCTGTTCCGTCTGCCTGCTTCCCTCTGGACTACAACTTGGATGTGTTCAAGTCCAATGTTAACAAATTCCTAATAAACCGCCCCCCCCTAATTAAGCACTTCATCAAATCTCCACACTAACATAATGTACTTGCAATAACCCTTATCCCTGAGTGGCTTCCGGGCCTTGATAAGTGGTGATCACTGTGTAAAAAAAAAAAAAAAAAAAAAAAAAAAAAAAAGGAAAATCAGATCATATAGTATCACTGGAAGAATACTTAACATAATTAAATCCTTCTTAAGTAAGAGAAGAATCCAGGTTGTCCCTGACGGTTGTACATTTAAACAATATGATATAAATGCAGAAATATGTTAGTGGTCTATCCTTGGACCTTTATTATTTCTAATATTCATAAATGACCTGCCTGATAAAATTGTCTCTGAGATAGGTATATTTGTTGATGACACCTTGCTCTATAACAAACATGAGGGGAAAACAAATGAACACATATCTAAGGAAATGGCAGAAACACTAGAGGATAACCTCCAATCTGTAGTGGAATGGGGACAGAAATGGACGGTCACATTCAATGCTGCTAAGACTAAGATTGTTTCCTTCAATAATTACAAGAAACCTTCTTTACCACCAATAGCAATGGCCAAAGACACATTACCTGAAAGTACTACTTTTAAACTCCTTGGCCTAACGTTCACAGGGAACATGAGTTGGAACATATGCATTGAAAGCATTGCTAAAGGTGCTGCAAAGAAGGTGGACTCTCTTTACCGTGCTAGAAAGCTATTTACGCCTAAAAATATCCTGTACCTCTATAAGGCCACCATTTGCCCATGTATGGAGTATTGTTGTCATATTTGGGCTGATGCTACTAGTCTCTCACTCCTGGACAGGGTTCAAAAGAGAATCGCCAACCTGGTAGGTCCTGAACTGACATTTAAACTTCAGCCTCTGTCCCATCGAAATGTTGCATCCCTCTGCCTGTTCTACAAGTATTTTAATGGTGAATGCTCTGATGAACTACAAGCACTTGTACCCTCTCGATGTAAATACCTCAACAAACCCTACAAGCAGGTAAATCCAACCCCCTACGCAATAGAGATCCCTATGTGTAAGAAAGCATTCTACTTCAATAGTTTCTTCCTCAGAACTGCTAAATTTTGGAACCCCCTTCTGGGATTCTGCTTTTTCAACCGTACGGACGTACAGAATTTCAATGATAATGTAAACAGACGTCTTGCTGCTCATCTCCCTTCATAATATCCCTGCAACTTATATCCCCGATAGTAGCCCCTTTCTTGAAAGTGGTACTGTCTTGTTTGGGGTAAAATTTGGTCAACAACAAAAAAATATGAAACATGTTTAAAAACAAATTGGATAAACAATTGTATGAAACATCTTTTAAAACAAATTGAATTTGATTGAGATTTCTGCAGAAAGTCTTGTAATATATTTTTTTCACATCTTGACAACAATAATTTTATGCTTAAATTTAGTAGCAAAAAAAAGTAAATAATTTTTAAAAAATTCTTTGGGATTATGAGACCCCCCCCACGACCACCACGACCCCCCACGACCACCACGACCCCCCACGACCTTGTTTTTTGTTTTAAAACGAAGTAAAATTTTCTAGAAAAATCTAAAACTTTATTCATTTGTTTTGTTTTTGCATGTATTTTTAAGATTTTTATTTTTACCTGAATCTGTTGCTATTTTGTGACTTGCAGTTTTGCATGCAGAAACATTTTAATGGGAAGATTTCAGTCTGCTTGATATAGGGGCGTTCCAAAAGTTATGTCTCCTATTTTTTATTTTGCCCAAATGGATCAGAGGGGTTGCAGATTCATTGTTATGATGACTGAACTTATGCATTCATGATCTGAAAGTTTTATCTCTCGGTTGCAGATATTGACGGTGTGAGACTCTAAGAAAATAATCCCTGTCTTTAATGTGTGTCAGAAGCAAAGATGTAGCATTGAATTCCTCCAGGAAGAAGAAATTGAACTGATGAATGTTCACCAACGTCTGTTGAATGTTTACAAATCTAATGCAGTTGATATCCACTCAGTTAAGAGAGGGGTTTGTTGATTTCAGAGTGGCAACAAAGACGTGAGTGGCAAAGTGTGCTTCAGATTTTTACAACTGAGGCATCATTCATTGCTGGCAAAAGTGCATTGAGAATAATGGTGACTATGTAGAAAAATAAATTCAGGAGCACAAAAGGTTTTAATATTTAATAATACCATTCCTGTCTTCGTAACTCTTCCACATTTTAGTTTCTGAGTTTAAAAATGGGAGGCCTTCCTTTTTTTTTTTTTTTTTTTAACACAGGCATCACCGCATTATCAAGGCCAAGAGGCCACTCGAGGATAAGTTAAAGATTGTACAGTAGAAATTGGACAATATAGTAATCAATTCGGTAAATTTGATAACTTATATGGAACAGCTCATCAAGAACTTGTTTGCGTTAGACTTGAAGACAACCATATTGTAGTCAGCCGGAAAGCAGGAAAACAGAAGACAATTCCACAGGTGTGCAGTTCTAAGAAAGAAGCTTTGTTCATGGAATCTACTTTTAGGTTTAGGCACAGATAAAGAGTGGGGGGAATTATTGTTAGTGTTTTTAACTAGACAAGTGTTTCTTGTGAAAGTTTGGCGAGGGGGGGGGGACCATAGACTGAAGCTCAGTCAAACACTTTCCATGAAAATAACGATACATCAGAGACAAACTCGCAACATCTCTTCTGTGAGATAGAGGTTGCAGGGAAGAGAAAAAGACATCTCCTACGAGGCTACGAAGTCTATTTTGAACTCTATCAAGGAAGGACAAGTCCTTTCTAGCAGCTCCTGCCCAGATATGGCAACAGTATTCCATCCTTGGACGTACCTGGCTCTTATATAGATAGAGAATTGCATCAGCAGTGAGATATCTACTGGATCGATAGAAAGATCCCACTATTTTTCCAGCGGCCTTGGCAACATATTTGATGTACGTGTTCCATTTAAGATCAGGAGTAACGGTCAAGCCCAGAAGCTTGTCAAAACTTGAGACCTCCTAAAGAAGAGACCCATTCATTTCAATTGATGCCAGATGGAGATCAGAGCATTGATGATGTAAAGAGAGGAGCTTGGTTTTAGATGCATTAAAAGTATCCAGCCACTCCTTTCCCCATTTTACCACGTGCTCAAGATCAGAGGAGAGAGAATCAGAGAGAACTTGGTCGTTTACTGTCTTAGGATGTGCTACCATAAATGGTAGTGTCATCAGCATAAATGTCTACAAATGATGTAAGGATGTGATTTGGAAGATCATTAATGTAGATCAGGAAGAGAGTTGGGCCCAGGATGGACCCATGAGGGACTCCGGCATTTAATACTGATAGCTTCTGATTTTTGCCTCTCAACTACTACTCTTATGAACCTATCAGAAAGAAATGATTTCATAATTGAGAAGACATTTCCAGCTATACCATAGCTAAAGATCTTGTGAAGTAAACCTTTGCCATACCCTATCAAAGGCCTTAGATATGTCAAGAGCAATTGCCCGAGAAAGGTTACCTCCATCGAGAGATTTGCTAATCCTATGAGATATAACTGTAAGCACATCTGCTGTAGATCTAGCAGAACGGAAACCATATTGAGTGTCACTTGAACGACTCTCTTATTTGGATTTGATATTTTGATAATCATGAAACGTCAGTTTTTGGTTCTGAGCACTGTCACATCTTTCTCATTTGACCCCTCCCATCTCACTCTCATTCTTTCTTTCTCTTTATCTCATTCTTTCTCAGTTTATCCCCTTACTACTCTAGTTCTTTCCTCTCTTTTATTTTTTAATCTTTGTATTTCTCTTTCCCTTTTCTCTCTTTTCATTCTTTCTTTTTCTTTTCATTCTTTTTTCTTTTCATTCTTTTTTCATTCTTTTTTCATTCCTTCATTCTTTTTCATTCTTTTTTCTTTTCATTCTTTTTTCTTTTCATTCTTTTTTCTTTTCATTCTTTTTTCATTCTTTTTCATTCTTTTTCTTTTCATTCTTTTTTCTTTTCATTCTTTTTTCATTCTTTTTCTTTTCATTCTTTTTTCATTCTTTTTCTTTTCATTCTTTTTTCATTCTTTTGCTTTTCATTCTTTTTTCATTCTTTTGCTTTTCATTCTTTTTTCATTCTTCTCTCTCTTTTTCTTTCTCTCTGGATTTCTCTTTCTCTGTAAAATGGCAATAACTTGCCTTCGGGCCAAGATCAGTATAGTATCTGATCTGATGCTACACTTTACCAAGTCTTCAGTCAGTAGAGGAGAAATCCTTCATGACTGAGACGATTTTTATTTTTGTTCCTACTCACAGTGCCCCTTTTTGGGGAGCTGGATTTTCACCACATTAAAAACCGACCTTGTGTCTAACTCTTCCCTTGTAGATAGGCAAGTAAATGGGAAGATGTTTTTGCATTCAAATTGTAAAACACTTTTGACAAAATGTCTTCTGCATTTTTTTTTTCATATTCTTTGTATGGAAAATGAAATTAGTTTTTAGCATAAGAGATGACACGCTTGTTTGGCATCACATGCATTGGGCAAAAAATGTTGTGTGTGACCAGGGTTTCACCTTGAATGGAATTTCACAAAGAAACCTTGTATCTGCAATAATTACACACACCTGTTCAAAGTAGACAATCCTAGTTGTTTGTTAAGTAAATATCTAGTTGCATTACATCAGATATCATTTTGTTTTTTTAATTGAATTCTGTAGATTTTGTTCATGAAAACGGAAAAACATGCTCATCCTCTTTCAAATATGGATTTCATTATGAATAATGTTTATACAAAGAGATCCAAAAGTCTGTATAGAGTTTTGTGAAAACGGAAAACATATACAATAGACCATGCATTTATTAAACGAAAAAAACCCCAAAACAAAACAAAAAAACAAAAAAATGTTGCAAATACACGAAACAATTTTAATTATTTGAATACCGAAATTGGTTGGCGTTGGTACTTGCTCACTTCTGTCACAAAGAGCGGACACTCATAGACATAAAGGTTTTTATAAACATCATTTTTTTTTATTTTTATTTATTTAAAAATTTTTTTTTTTTTTTTAAATAAAAAAAAGATGGTGCTTATATTGAGACACATGCAAAATGGCAAGTTGAAATAAATTAAAAGGAAAATTTATGGATATACTTGCTTAGCATTGAAAACTATTATGGTTCACCAAAAATAACGGAAAATTATTGAAATAGAAATCATCACTCTCACAAACGACTTCGTATTTGCTTAGCCTGTAAAATGACAGCGGAAAATACAGAAAAAAAACAAAAAAACAAGCATAATTTTGTAGGCCGCTCATTGGTGAACGTCTGCCATTAATTTGTATATGTACACAATTGGTAACTGTTAAAAAGGACGAATTCTAAAGCATGAGCGTTAAGTTTTTTGTTGGACAGCTTAGAACGCTAACCCGATGGTGGAAGATAATATCGAATACACAAGGATTTGTTACATGTTGAGAAAAGAAAGGAAGAAAGTCTTTCGTGTGTGTTGTATCGACAAGACGACGCCTTGACATTGCCATTTTTTTTTTTTTTGTTATAATTATCAAGTAGAAGTGTAATGCAACATAAAATATATTTATTGTTCAGAGTCAACGATTCCAAATAAGATCGCTGGGTATTTTCATATTAAAAGAAGGGAGATAATCTATGACGTGTGGCTTGATATGAATGTTGTTCAGAAATTTTGGAGTATGAATAGCAAATTAACCAAGAAGATCAATCAGAAAAAGTGATAAAGATGAACTTAAGAGAAAGAGGGATAAATGAAGACCTGGCCAGAGATAGGTCAATTCATAAAAGCCATCTGACACATGCTAGTATTGTAAGATGTGCATGGATGCACTAAATGCATCTGAACATCTTATTGCAAATGAAAATTTAATTGTACGCTTATAGGAAATAAAACAAAACCTTTTTTGAGATGAACATAAAAATGTGTGTCTGTTCCCAGTGAATCGTTATATCATAAAATTATTTCTAGCTCTAGTATTGCACTATTGAGCTATCTAAATGAACTTTGTGTTACAAAATCGGAAAATTTTATTTTAAAAAAAGAATGCGTTTTTTTTTTTTTTTTTAATTCTCATATCAGTGTGGTATTAGTAATAAAAAACATATATGCAGATTATTTTGCATAAAAATATTAGTAAATGATCAGAACACTTGTATGCTTGTATAAAGCGGAACCATTTTTTAGATGAACATAAAAATGAATGTCTGTTCTCAGTGAATCGGTATATTATAAAAGTATTCATAGCTCTAGTATTGCACTATCGAGTTAGCAAAGTCTACTTTGTGTTCTTGATATTTATATTGGGATACGAAATTGGAAAATTTTTTTATTTCAATAGTAAGGAATTATCACCCTTACACTGATGGTTGCATACGCATGAAACACTAGTTTTTAGGTAGAAAGGAATAATTATTAATTATTTATAATTACCAAGCCTCTTTAAGAATACTTAAGGATGGACACTGTCTGCGGTGTTATAACCAAGTTAATCAACTAGCATATGTGCAATGTTCACGATTTCCGCTTGTGCGAGCAGTCTAGATTACCTAATGTACTCGCTGGAATTTAACGTTTAATCGTTCTTGGTTACCTTATTTCCTGTGGCAATTGTTTTGTGGCCCTGAGGTAGAAGCTCAGGAAATGGAACAAAAGGTGGCTTCTTGGGTGGGTTCAGATCATACTACTACCGGCAGGAATTGTTACTTTACACTGATGATCGCATAAGCATGAAACACTAGTGTTTGTAGGTAGAAATGAATACTTATTATTTAATTAAAATGATCAAGCCTCTTTAAAAATACTAAAGGATGGACACTGTCTATGGACTTATAACTAAGGCGGTCAACTAGCATCTGTGCTATGTTCACGACTTTTGTTTGTGCAAACACTCTAGATGCCAAATGTATTTGCACAAATTTGGCGTTTAGTAGTTCTTAATTCCCTTCATTCCTGTGACAATTGTTTGGTGGCCCTGAGGTAGAGGCTTAGCAAATGGAGCAAAGCGGAGGCTTTATGGCTGAGTTTGAATCTCCTGACCGGCAAGAATTGTCACCCCTACACTGATAATTGAGTAAGAATGAAACACTAGTGTCTGTAGGTATATAGAATAATTATGTAATTGCTTATAACTCAATAGAAACTGAAATTTATGACAATTAGTATTTTTTTTCTATCATGATCCCAAAATTCAACATCAACAAATATTCTTGCTTACATATGCAATTTTTAGTGATCAGAAATCTCCTCTTCAGCACAAAAAAAAAAAAAAATGCCGTATTGATATGTTACAAATAAAAGTTGTTAAATTATCACAAACATAATTTAAAAAAAAAAAAAAATCCAGAAATATTTTTTTTTTTTCTCCCCGTTTTTTTCCCCCTTTTATAGCAGGCTAAGTAAGATAATTGAATTCAAAAGTCAAATATATGTATTACAAAACTAAGATGGATTTATTCTTCAATAAATGAGTGTATTTTCTTATAAGAAATTAAAAGAAAAAGGAAGGGTTTAAATGCGCGAAACACAAATTAAAATGGATTCATGGGCAATGCTGGGGAAGTACAGCTTGTAGTTAAAAAAAAAATAAAAAAATAATTCTTAGCGTTCGTATTATTTTCTATGGTTTGACCTACTCAGTTTCGTTCCAAGAACTCGTCTCCCCAGTCTTCTTGACTTCAGGTTTTTAATAACTTTTTTTTTGTGGCTGAAGTCTCATTGATATGCAAATCGATGCATATCAAACTACATCTCCCCCATGATTTTTAAAGATCATCTCATAAACCTACGCCTAGATAAGCACTCACATCAACTTAAAACACTGTTAGACACTACTAGCCTCTCAGACATCGCTAGGCACCACTAGCCTCCTGAGCACCGAAAGACTTTGTTTCATGTTGGAATAGCTTCTTGTAGTTAAAAAAAAAAAAAAAAAAAAAAAAAAAAAATAGTTCTCAGCGTTCGTACTACTTTCTATAGTCCGACGTACTCGGTTTGGTTTTAAGAAATTAACTCCCCGGCCCTCTCGACTTCAGGTTTTTAATATCTTTTTGTGGGTGAAGCCTCATTGATATGCATATCAACCTCCCCCCCCTCCTCCCCATGATCTTTAAACATCATCTCATAATCCTATGCCTAAATCGGCACTCACATCAACTTCAAACACCACTAGACACTACAAGTCTTTTGAGCACCCACTAGACACTACTAGCCTCTCAAGCACCGAGAGGCTTTATATTTCTTGTAAAAAAAAAAAAAAAAAAAAATAATAGTTCTCAGCGTTCGTACTACTTTCTATGGTCTGACATACTCACTTCTGTTCCGAGAAGTGGACTCCCCAACCCTCTCAACTTCAGGTTTTTTATAACGTCTTTTTTGGGGTGAAGCGTTGTTGATATGCAAATCAATGCATATCAAACTACAAAGCTCATTGATTATATAAATAAAGGTTTATATATAACATTTACTATGGAATTTCTATAGTTCTGTATATAGCAACATATGATTCTGTATATGTTTTTAGCATGAGAGAATATGACCCTGTGATCAGGTGTAAATAAAGCTAGCCTTGGCTTTTAAAAAGAAAGCACTTTAGAGAAAAGGAAATCATAAATTAAAAAAACCCAACTTTTCCATAAATTCTTGTTCACATTTCATGGAACGATTTTTTTTTTTTTTTTTTTTTTTTTTTTGAAGAGGAAAAACAAGGAGACTCGTTTGGTTTGTGTTATGGCATATCAACTATTTTTTTTTTTTTTTTTTAAATAATAAAAACAATTTAATTCCACCTTTTCAGTGATGATTATAATGATCACAATCATATTCATTTTAATGTAAGTTTTACATTCTTACATGACAATTTTAAAAAATGACTCCCAGATTAACCCATCTCTGGTCAGGTTTTTATTTAGCTCTTTTCTCTCTCAAGTCTGTTTATTATTTCCTCCCATATTTTCCTTCTCTTTCCACTGTGAACCGGACCTGCTACTTCAACTGTTCTACATCTACTTAACCAAAGAATTCTCATTCTTTCTTTTAATGTAATCAAACAAATGGAGCCTCCTCTTCTACACACATATCCCTATATTATCCAGATTTAATCTTGTTCAGAATTAAGTTTACTTTTAAGACATTACACAGCCATAATGGTTTTCTTTAACATTTTTTTTATTTTTTTACTTCAAACAAGACAAATTACCACTAAGATGTATGGGTTATTGTAAATTAGGGACCATATTTACAGGCACATCCTAAGTTGAAAGTTGTGCAACAAGATGTTTGTTCACATTACATTTAAATATTGGTACAGTAAGGGAAACTGAGAGTCAGGAGGAAATTTTAAAGGGTTACAGTTTGAGAAAAGAAGTTATTAGAGTAGAAAGCCTTCTGACAACTGGGTACCACCACAGTAGTGAAGAATTCAGATTCTCATATCATTTCTCTCCATGCCGTGCATGTCCTCTACCCATATAGACCATGTGACCACTTCTATACATCATCACACTGCATACACATGCCTGATAGACTCTTTCTTTAGTCGATTGCAGTAATGCTTTACTGGTTAATAAAAGCAGAACCTCCCTGAACTTGCTCCATCTATGTCAAACTCTTGCAGTTATATGAGCACCTGCTCCTCAAGAATCAAGTGAAGCAGTGAAAGAGGGAAAGATACTGTCAATCGCTGGAACTGGGCAATGGCTTTTCTCAGCGTTCTAGCATTCAATATAAGGAATGGTTTTCACCTGCACATCAGTATTCAGTGGCATGCTGTTCAGCAAATCTGTTTGTGATAGATTTCTTGTCTATCTGTTGAGTGTTTTCAGTGCCCCATCCTATATGATGTGAGGCTCTGTTACAATCCTTTAACAAAAAGACATTTACATAAATTCAACTTTATATTTATTTATATGTTTGGTAGCAGGGATTCAGAATTATAAAAATGATGTTATTAATTTGACCTGTTTTCATCTCATACTTTTGTTGAGATTAAAAAATGTTTCTGAATTTTTGAGATGCGGATTGGTTGTTTGTATTATTTGGATTCATCGTTCATTTTGAGTGTCGTTTTCACAATGTTTCGATCGATGTAACATTCTTCAGGTGTATCTTGTCGAACTCGGGAATTTGAAGGAATTTCGACTGGAACCCTTTAATTACTTCACGGGGAGGGTAGCATGCTCTTGTCCCATCAGTCATGACTGGATAAAGGTCCTAAGTAATTTTCAATTATAGTTTTCGGTTGCCCACACTAACAATTGAACTTTCAACCTTCAGGAGAATATCACTTTTACAATTGATTTTTCCAACTATGAAAAATACAATTGTGAATTGCTTAGGACCTCTGTCCACTCATAGCTGACGGAACAAGAGCATGCTACTCCCATGAAGTAAATTTTGTCTAAATTCCCAAGTTCAACAAGATACATCTGTCTTCATGTGTATCTTGTTGAACTTGGGAATTTGGAGGTTACATCGACCAAAATATTGTCAAAATGACACTGAAGGTTAGAACAGTAAAAGAATCCAAATAATATGATTAAAAGAAAATAGTGCTAGAAAATACCTGTAGAAAATGTTGTACAAAAAGTATGTAATATCAGAGATGATATGTAATGCAACAAGCCACAAGAATGCATGATTGGCCTAAATTGATACCATCACTGACTATGGGACAAAGTTCAAATCCTTTCTTGTCTTTTTATGTAACCTTTTTTCAGTGTTTCATCTTGTATAAAGTAGGACTCTGCTACAATTCCTTGATGGAAAGACATTTACATTAATTCAAGTTTATATTTATTTACATATAAGTTCGGGAGGCAGTATAGCATTTTAACATTTGATAAACAAAAAGGCCTTTCATGCATAATCTTTTTCAACAAATGTGCACATGTGCATTATCGCCAGTGGTCGATCAAGAAACAAATCAAGTAATTAAGATCTTTTTTACATATGTGCGTGGTTGTTGATCTTCATTCTTTTTATCATCGCTTTCCCATGTGTGACTGTTGATCCCTTAGTGTTTGTGATCTGCTATTAACTCAAGATGAAATACAAACGAAAACGTGCAGAGGTTTCAAAGGTTTTATTTGAGACAGAATGTTTGTTCATGATGAGTGAGACTAAAAGAGAGGCTAAAATTAATTCCTTCTAACTTGTTCTTTTTCTTAGGGGTTCAGAGACCCAGACGGCATCATCGGGGTGACACGTGTTTAGTTTTTCTCAACATTTTCAGAATGCATATTGTCCCTTTCGCTTCTGGAATTTGACTGCCCAGAAACTCAATTCTGTCTCCCACAAACATGTAATGTAATTTCTCTGTAATATCATTTAACACCTAAATTTCTAATGCATTTTGTCTTCAATCATGCTAGCTGCATTGGGTCTATTTCTGTTTCCTGCAAAGTTATCCTGACCTGTAGTTAATGTAACCCTTGCCGAAATTCATACTAGTTAACATAATCTGTACTTACTGGCATAGGATCCCAATATAGCACACTGGGATTCAAAATCAGAAAAATGGTATTATTAATGTAATCCATTTTCACCTCATGATTTTATCGAGATTATAAACGTGCTGGACCATCAGGTGGCAGAAAATAGCTGTAAAACATATTACATAAAATGATGAAACAATTTGAACTTGGTCCTATAGTCAATGATGTTATTAACTTCGACCAGTCTTACATTTTTGTGTCTTGTTGCACTGTTTGCCATTTCTGATATTATTTACCTTTTTATGGAATCGTTTGAGACGAGGTATGAAGGCAATTGATTTAAAAGCTAACAAAAATGAAAGATGATTCTTGCAAAGACATGAGATGCCTATTGACCTTAGTCTTGAAAAGAGCAAAACTGTAGGTAAAAGGAAAACAGTGAGCAGGAGAGAGTTCCACAAGCGTGCAGTTCTTGGAAATAAGCTACTGGAATAGGAAGCTGTATTACAATGAGGTATTAAAACAATGAATTGATGAAGACCATTAGACCAACAAATCAAACGAGCTGGAATAAAGGAAGCAGGGAATAAATTGGACGATTCTGAAGAATATATGCTGTAATAGTATTTACAAAAAAGGGTATTAGCATCACATCTATGAGAGGGTTACAGTGAAGGAGAAAGTGTGGAGCCAATCAAATTACAGATATGTTTCTGCAATTTATCAAGGACTTCCAAATGGGATAGAGATTGATTATCTCAAATATGACAACAGTACTCCCTACATGACTTGATAGATTTGTAGAAATAAAGAATAGAGTTAAGTGTGAGAAAATGTTTGAAGCAATAGAAAAAAAATGATTTTATGAGAAGCAGAAAGAGCAATGGATCTAATATATGAACTCCAGAAAAGATTTGATGAGAAAGAATCACCAAGAAATTTTAGAGTTGATTTCTCATCAAGAGCAGAACCATCTATGAAAAAGGATACACGTCCAATTGAAAGACAGGAACTGAGTCTTAAAAGCCATTTCTTATCAAATTCATAATAGCACCCAGATCAACTTCTAGATCAACTGCATATTTCAGCTGCCCTGGAAAAGCTGGGTGAAAAGCAATAGTAGAATAGAGGGTGATGTCATCAGCATAAATACTAATTTTCTAAAAAGTATTCTCTCGAAAGGCATTTATATAAAGAGTGTTGGATCTAAAATAGAGCCTTCAGGAATATCAGCATTTATAAGAAAAGAAAACTGAGACACCATCCAGAGTTACGTATAAACTTCAATGACTAATGTTGAGAACCCTACCACCAATAACATAATCTTAAATTTTATATAGGAGACCAGGATGCGAAACTCTGCCGAACACCTTTGAAATGTGACCCTACCCTCTCCTGAATTTTTTATAAACCGATAAATCTGTTCAGTTACAACACTTAATAGATCAGCTGTCGAATGAAAACCACAAAAGCCATACTGAAAAGGACCAGACTTTTTAGAAAATGAACAAGCTTGCTGTTGACCAACTTTTCAAAAACTTTACTAATAACAGAGAGAAGACTAACTAGACGATATTTAGTTGTCAGATCGATCGCCAATATTTCTAAAGATATAGACAATAAAGGACCGTTTCCAAGAAGGGAAACAGAACTGGACAAATAGAGAGTGAATGATTTCGAGAGGATAGAAGACAGTTTGGGAGTACAACGTTTGAGAACAATAGGTATCCAATTAGGACTGGAAACCTTAGCCTGGTCAAGACCAGCAAAAAGCCGAGCAATCATGGAGTGATGATTACCAGGTGCTATGTCCGCTACATAAATATGAAAAAAGAAATTAGAAAGATAAATGATTCTTTAACTGATATTACTTATCTACAAAGCATAAAACAATGAGAATAATTCATCCCAATGAATAAAATAGAAGGCCGGAAATTAGATACTGTCAGCAACTAAAATTAAGTAAAATAGTCTGAAGTATGTATAAGGGTTGTTCCAAAAGTAAGGTCTCCTATTTTTTAACTAAAAAAACTAAAATGTTGAAGAGCTATGAAGACAAGAGTGGTATCATTAAAACAAGTAACCTTTTGTGTTCCAGAATTCATTTTTTTCTACATAGTCACCACCATTCTCAGTGTATTTTTGCCAACCTCTTTTGATGCCTCTGCCATAAAAGTCCATAGAATGCTTTGTCACTCACTTCTCAGTCGCCACTCTGGAATTAATGAACCCATCTCCTAACTGTGCTGACATCAACTGCATCGGCTTCAAAAAACGTTCACCAGGCGCTGGTGAATGTTGATCGGTTCTGTTTTTTTTTTTTTTTTTTTTTTTCCTGCATGGAGGAATTCAATGATGCATTTCTGCTTCTGACGCATATCCGTGACAGATTTCTTTCTTATTTTCACACCGTCAGTATCTGCAACAGAGAGATTAAACCTTCAGGTCATGAATGCATAAGTTCAGTCATGATAACAATGCAATTTGCAATCCCCTCTGATGCATTCAGGTGAAATAAAAAATAGGAGGCGTTACTTATGGAACGTCCGTCATAAATAATAAAAGTTAATTGTTTTTTATAACTTAAAAACCAAATTTATTCCCCAACTTTTATGACCTCTTCTACATAACAGCATGTTTTCTCTTGTCATCGGCATTGTACATCTAATAAGCCTGTAGTGTTCTGCTCTAACTTGTTCCCTCATGATGAAAAAAGAACATAATGTAATACTTACTGTCAGATGATTATGGTGCGTACAATGTAATAATTTGTGTGGGTGTGTGTATAATGCTAAAAGAATAACCGTCCGAGGACAGGTAAAATGAATTTCTTAAACTCTGTTTTGCGCCATTTTTTATGTGCCCTTATGACTATCAAAATCAAGATATAATGCTACTACACTTAATGTCTAGAATCCTACCTTTCTAAATTTTTGAGACGAGGATTAGTTATATTATTTAGATTCTTTGGACTACTGTTCTCATCTTGAGTGCCATTTTCACAAAGTTTTGGTCAATGTAACCTCTGCAGACCCGTGGCGCAGTGGTTAGAGTACGTGGAAAAATGAACTGTAAAAGTGATTTTCTCCTGAAAATTGAAGCTTCAATTCTCTATGTGGGTGATCAAAAAAATACAATTGTAAATTACTTAGGACCTCTATCCAGACATAGCTGACGGGACGAAAGCATGCTACCTCCATGAAGTAAATAAAGGGTTCCATTCGAAATTCTCTTCCTAATTCCTGAATTCGACAGAAACATTCCCGAGTTCAACACGATATATCTAAAGAAGGCCGGAGGTTACATAGACCAAAACATTGTGAAAATGACACTGAAGATTAGAACAGTAGTCCAAGAAATCTTTATTCTAATTTTGATCGAAATCCTTACATGATTTCAATTCTAGGAAATTTAACTGGTCTTAAGAACAAATTGAAATTCAGAGAATCTTGTTTGATGACTATAAATTAAATTCAATGAAGTATCTGAAATATTTGAACTTTAAAATGGGAATTTGTGGCTGTATTATGTCTCATAAAAACCTTTTCAAATATTTATTTATTATGTATAAAAGAAACTTTGTGTGTTAGTTTGTTCCCTATAAACTCTGAAACGGCCAGGCTGATTGTTTTCAAATTTCATGCAAAGGTACTTGATGTGTTTGGGAGTGTTGTTGCGTAAGTTTTGTATTGGAATGCGCCTGATAAGTATCGAAAATTGTACTAAAAAAAATCTGATGAAAGAATGAACGGACAATTTTGACCACATTTAACACTTTTATACAACCTAACCTCACAAGTACATTTGAGAAGTTTTATCATCACACAAGCAGAAAGGCTCAGCCTATAATATCAACTGTAGATTTTTTTAAGACAGGGATGTGTTCGAAATGAATGTTTCTTTTTAGGGCACAATTATGATACTTGACGTTTGCATTTTAAACTTTAAGTGAAGCCATTATTCATAGATAATTTTATAAAATCAACAGTAGATTCTCTACAGTGCAATGTAGACTACAATGTATTGTGGACTAAGTCACTGTGGGGAGGCATGTGAAGCTTCCTCTTGGTACACTGCGGAGGAGGGGTGGGTGTTCCTTGTTGAGACACTTGTAGTCTGTCTAAACTGTACGAACGAACTGACTAAACCAAGATGGCCGACTCCTATTTATATCACCACAAGCAAGGGAGGTAACCAATGTCTACATTAACATTGCTGCTGTCCTCAAGTGAATAATTTATTTCTGATTTAACAAGTCCCTTAGAAGCTCAGACGAAGCTCCTGCCTTGGTCAAACAATCAGAGACCTGATCACAACCCTTGATCCATTCTATCTGTATCTCCCCTCTACTCTTCATTTCCTTCAGCCTTGCTACATCTATTCTCAATCGTCGATCGCTTACCAGATTGTTGGAATTCAATGTCTCCACAAGTGATGCATTATCTGTCTTGCAGAGAACGTCTGGCAATTTAGATAACTGAAATACCTCTTGTATCATAACCGCAGTCAAAACACCAGCATCAGCTCCCTCACTCAGAGCAAGAGTCTCTGAGGCCAATGGGCTTTTTGTCACTCTGTCCAATTTCTTTGACGCCCAACACATGGGGGCCATTTTGTCAGTACTTCCTCCAATAAAGACAACAAAACCGCCCTGTGAAGATCCATCTTCCAGACTGGCATAAGAGGCATCAGTATAACACAAAATGTGTAAATCTGAGGGCTTTCCCAATTTTGGAAATGTTATAGAACCCTTCTTGGATTTCAATTTTGATAAGGCTTTATTCGCCTCAAATAAGGCTTTTACTTTGGGATGCTTTCCAGTGTTGCTCATTTTACACACATCAAAAGCTATATCAGGGCGTGTTTGAGTTGAAACCCACATCATCTGACCTGCAAGTCTCTTCAACTCATGCTTTTCTTCTTCATTCAGTTCATCATTTTTCCTCAGTATCCTCCCTTTGCTTATTTCTATTGGAGATATGGAAGATACATATAGATCTTGTTCTACAGTGATCCCATTTTCCTGTTGATTAACATTCAGTCCAACATATTTGAATGTTCCACTTTCATGAGATCCCACCTTAAATTTTTCTTTCAATGTTGCAATCACATCCCTTTCAAACTCTGTGTTTCCACAGAAAACAAAATCATCCACGTGCATAGCAAGAATTCCAGTAAAATTTCCTTTAATATCATGCCACAAAAACAATGCATTATCATAAGCACTTGCTACTGCTTTTAATTCAATCAAAGCCTGAGTAACTCTCTTGTACCATGCCCGTGGAGCATCATTCAATCCATAGATGCATCTTTTTAATTTCCACACTTGAGATTTAGGACAAACATCAGATGGTGGCCTCAGGTACACATCTCTCTCTAAAATACCACCTTGCAAAAAGGCTGAGGTAAAATCTATGGTCTGCAGCATCCAATTCTTTATTGATGCGGTTAGCATGACCATTCGCATAGCTTCACGGCTACATGTTGGGGAGTCCGTTTTCAGATTACTATTTTCTTCATAGCCTCGTGCTACAAGGCGAGCTTTCATTGTTTTCTGATTATCCTTGAATTTTTCAGTAATCACCCATCTTGTGGATATTGTTTTTTGACCTGTGTATGGCACACATTCAAATACTTCATAGGTGTTCATGTTTTTTATTTCTTTATGCTTGGCATCCATTACAGCTTTCGACTGCTCTTGTTCAGCGGTGAGCAGGACTACATTTTCCTGTTCAGTATATTGGGGCACTTCTCTCCAATGATCAATATGATTCCAGTTGATACAAACTTAATCCTCGTTTTCATCCTCAGGTTCTATATTGATCCAATGACTATATTTGCCAGTTGATTTAGGCTGTACTGACATAACCTTTCCTTTCTTCCACTCCTCACTTCCATTTATTTTATAAGTTATGGTCTTATTTCGGCCAGGTTTTTCAGTCTTATCTCTTAAACTGGTAGAACTATCAACAACTTCTTCTCTGTCTATATCTTCACTTTCTACCACTTGATTCTGCAACTCCTCCTCCTCAACTGGAAGGTATTCATTCTTCCCTTCTGTAGTGTTTCCCAGCATTTCAGCTTTTTTTGTTCTTTTTTCGTTGTTTTTATTCACTTTCATCAATTGGCACGGATGCATCCTATAAAATGCTCCGCCATGTCTGATTAAGACAAACTGGCCTTCTCTGCCTAACACTTTTGCTGGACCACGCCATCCTTTAAAACCCTGCCTCCGATAATAGATTTGGTCTCCGGTAGCATAATCTTCATCAGCATAAGTTCTGACATTAGACCTGAGAGCTCTCCTAATTCTCTCACTGGACTCAGCTTCCAAAAAGTTTATCCTTGCACTATGGAGAGCATTTCAATTTTTTCTCACCATGTCACTTGTAGTAGAGGACTCCATAGCAGGTAACTGGTCTGTCAGAATTGAGGGTGTATTTACATTGAAACCGAATACAAGTTCATTTGGACTGTGTCCAGAGTAATTGAGGAGGGCATTTTTTGCACAAATAGCCCATGCCAAGGCAATTTCAGGTTCACACTTCTCATCGTCAATTGTTTTTTTCATTGCCTCAGCAACTATCAAATTATGACGTTCTACAGTACCGTTGCTGAATGGACTTTCTGCGGCAGTAGTACAGGTCTCTATGTTGAGTTTTTCATTCATCTGTCTATAGTGTTCGTTGTTGAATTCACCCCCATTATCACTCAGAAAACGAACAGGAGATCCGAAATAGGTAATCCACATCATAAAGATGTTTTTGATGATCTCCTCCTTCTTCTTTGTTTTGATCAATGTTGCCGCTGAATACCTGGTAGCGGCATCAATGAGATGTAGTATCCACACCTCATTGTGGATGAACTCTTTCAAATCCATGCAAACTGTGTGATTAAATCTATTGCCAAGAGGCAATCCCACAACCGGTCGCAGTGGAGCTTTTTTAAATCTAAGGCAAATTTGACAGTTTTCACAAACCTCCTCAATCGCCTTTATAAATTCCTTGTCATTGAATTTGCCACTTTTTTTAACCAAGGAAACAAGTTTTTCCTTCGAGGCATGAGCAAACTGTCGATGAAGTTTTTCTGCTTTTTTTTTTTTTTTCTGTGAAAGAACACTGACCAAAATTCTGAACATGTAATACAATGTTCTTAGTACCACTATGATCCAACAACTTATTTGTTAAGGGGAGACAATAGTGCCCTGAAGTTGTGGTCTTTAGTTCAATACATTTATCAAAAATCCAGCACATATCTTTCCGGAAATCTAGCACTATTCCTGCTGTCTTCATTGATTTGTGACTTAATAGAAGAGGCAAGTCGTTTTTCACAATATCTGCTTCGATATAAACTCTTATACCTCCGAGTGTAACCGGAAATTTAGCAACTTTAATTGCTGTGACAGCCACTCCATCACCAAAACAAAAACTCCGGTCTGAGTTCGTATACTTCACTAGTTGCAGGTCACTTTCATTTAAAGTATCTAAATAAACATCAAGCCACACTTCGCCAGCCAGTGTGCGAGTACAAGCAGAATCCAAGACTGCCATTCCAAATGTTTCCTTTACAAGATTTGAGATTTTTTCATTTGTACTGTTCAAATAAATATTTTCTTGAATGAACAACGTAAAGTGTATTTGTTCTGTCGCTTTCGTAAACCTGGGCGTATTTCTAGGACACTCTCTAATTAGATGGTTCGGAGACTGACATTTGTAACACAACAACACGTTTCCACTTCGGTCACATGGATTAGATTGTCCTCGACGAAAACGCCTTTTGTTGTTACCCGGTTTAGAATAATTATAGTTGACGATTTCGGGCTCTGATTTCACTGCCGGTACATTTTCATCACGATAAATGTCACCAAATACTTTCTTTATCGATTCCTTCATGTTTTGATACGTCAAAACAGAACACGTTGTCCGCGCTAATTTTTCGTTCTCTTCCGATATGTTAACCGCGTTCAAAACAAGAAAAGCTTGCACTCCTTCCGGTAGAATAATGTAGAATTTTTTTAATCTTTGGTACAAAAACTCATAACGAACAAGAAAGTCATTTATACTGGTACCTGACGGTCTTTTATAAGTGTAAAATTCCTTAAAAGTCATGTAAGCGCGCGTGTGTTCATCCTTTAAATATATGTCATCCAGTTTCTTTATTAAGATCTTCAAGCCATCTCGTCCGCCGATGTCACTTGTTGGCAATTCACGAACACATTCTCTAATATTCGGTGGTAGCGTCAAAAACACTGCTGGCCCTTTTTTTTCCTCAGAAAGATCCGTGAACAACGACCACATTTCAACGTCTTGTTTCCAGTTCTCGTAAACATCCTCCCCCTCCAACAATGGAGGTTGTTTGTTCGAAGTTGCCATATCCGATATCCGATCTGTCTAGTGCTACAGACAAGCTGTACAAAAAAAAAAAAAATTTTTTTTTTTTTTTTTTTTTTTTTTTTTTCGTTTTGTCGCACACAGAGGGATATCTCTGCTACCATTTGTTGAGACACTTGTAGTCTGTCTAAACTGTACGAACGAACTGACTAAACCAAGATGGCCGACTCCTATTTATATCACCACAAGCAAGGGAGGTAACCAATGTCTACATTAACATTCCTAACTAGAGCAGGCAATCGATCGATTTGATTAAAAAACAAGTGATTTCACTGATTTTGATAACAATAAGAGTATGAAAGAGTGGAACATTTGTTGATCTTCATTCAATCCCGGACAACGTCAAGTCTCCCTGCTAGTTCTAAATAAACTGAGATTTAAGGAATACTGATTAATTGATGTCTAATATCTATTGTTAAACTTCCATGCAAATTGGTCCTGGATATAACCTTAAACTATATCTGATGGTGAGGCTCCAGCTTGAGGCCTTTGGGGAGTGTGAAGCCACCCTTTAATTACCATTGCTCCCAGGTTCACTCTGACCAGGAGTGGTAGTTCCTGTTAGAGTCCCAACTACGGGTTAAATAGGAACCGACTTGAAAATAAATATATTCTATTGAAAAAAGTTTCCTTCCAAATCACTGGATTTGGCATTAAATAACCTGAAAAGTGTTGATATGCTGTAAAACAAAAACAACCAACCAATCCATACAAATCGGAAATATTTGAATTTTTACAAATGTCTTCCATCCCCTCTTTGCTCCTATTGCATAAAGCTAAATTAATATAAATATAACTTACATTGCCCAACCTTATCCCTAGCAGCTGTGTTGCAAAGTTCATAATTATCAGTTAATTAGTTTAGGAGGAAACCTATATGTGCAGAGAGTGCAAATATATAAACATATAAAAACATGTCTATGTTTATACAGAGATCAGCAGGGGCACCTGGCATTGCTCAGTCTTAAAAAATGATATTTTAATTTACACAGATTTTGTAATTATTATTATAGTCAATTATTTCATATTATATTGTACTCAATATATAGTCATGATTTCAAAAGTAAAAAAAAAAAAATGATTTGAGTGCCATCAGCTAGAATTCAAACCAAAACCTAACAAAACTTCTGGGCTTTACCTTTACGTCTGACTTGAAATGAAACACGTATATCAAATCCATTGCCAAGGTTGCTGGAAAAATGGTTGGATCCTTCTACCGTTCCAACCGATATCAATTCTCTACTTATATAAAAACCAGGTACGGCCAATGATGGAGTACTGTTGCCAAATCTGGGCAGGAGCTTATCCTGCCTTGACAGAGTTCAAAATAGACTTTGTAGCTAAGTAGGTGATGCCCTTTTCTCTTCCCTGCAGCCTCTTTCTCACAGAAGAGATGTTGTGAGCCTGCCTCTGCTTTATCGTTATTTTCATGGCAAGTGCTCAGCTGAGTGCCAATCTATGGTCCCCCCTCGCCAAACTTTCACGAAAAACACTTGTCTATCCAAAACCACTATCAATAATTTCCCACACTCTTTATCTGTGCCTAAACCTAAATGTAGATTCCATGAACAAAGCTTCTTTCTTAGAACTGCACGCCTGTGGAACTCTCTTCCGATTGCCTGTTTTCCAGCTGACTACAATCTGATTGTCTTCAAGTCTAATGTAAACAAATTTTTGATGAACTGTCCCCTTAAGTAATTCAATTTATAAAATTCCCACTACTTATGTTTACTAGGCTATAATCACATTTACTAATGTATACCCAGTAACTCTTATCCTCAAGTGACTTCCGGGCCTTGATAAGTGGTGATTCCTGTATAAAAAAAAACCCAAAAGAACCCCTCCAAAAAACACATTCATGAGCGAAACTATGTATATGCCTTTAAGTTAAGCAAAGACTGAAGTTATTTGTACTCAATATGGTTGGACTGTGGAAAGGAGTGTGAATTTTATTAAATACAAGCTGGTTTCCATCACAAGAATGTTTTTGATAGACAAGATGCAGACAAGGGCAGTCGGACGGACGGTCCACATAGTTTTATAATTATATAGATAATATATAAGGTGTTGCAGCAAAATTTGACTCTGAAAGTCAATGTTGAAATCTGTTAGGAACTGCTGAAGAACATGGTGAAGACCTGGATGAATGAGATCACCGCTGGATGCCCTCCTGTCTTTCAACAGGGCTCTTGCATACAATGTCAAGATGACCTAAGTGTGACTGCAAACAAGGTTCCTCAACACTGTTCGGCAGACTTGTGGCTGTCCTTCTTATCTGATTGCAACTTTGACTATTTTTCTGTGATTGAGATCAAGACTAACAAGCATACCCACAATATGGTTGACTCTCTGAAGACTGACATGGTGGAGGTGTTCATCTTCATCACTACCAACAAAGACATGGTGGTCAAAGATGTGATTTATTCCATTCCTGCCTTGAAATGGTGTTTGCATTGAAAAAATAATGTAGAATGCAACTCTAACTGTTACTAAATAAACTGTTGGGTTTCTGCCTATACAATGTTTATTTTTATTGCTTCGATTTTGTCAAGTCTTGGACTTTGCTGCAATATGCTGTATATCATTTCAATAAAAAATAACTTAATCATGGCTAATCTAATTTATAAAACTCACTATGTCTGTATCTGTCTCCATGTTATCAAATTGCATCTCTTCCAAAACGCTAGGTCGAAGAGCAGTACAAAGCAGGTCAGATGGTTGCATTTTTTAATGGTTTTTTTAGTCAGTAAAAATATCTGCTAAAGGGTCAAAATTGCAAAAAATTAGAATTTGTCTGGCATAAATCTACTTACAAGTACTCTTGCACGCATGCGCAAATACACATAAGTTATAGTTGATTTAATTTTTAACGATTTCTTATTAATCTGACGATAACTCACATGGTAATGACTAGGGCAGATAGCTCATGATATCAATGATGCGTTTGGTTCAGGAAGCACTAACGAGTGTATGGCACAACGGTGGTTCAAGTAATTTTGCAATGGTGACGAGAGCCTCGAAGATAAAGATGATCTCGGCTGGCTGACTGCGGTTGATAACGAACATTTTAAAGCTTTAGTTGAAGCCAATCCTCACAAAACCACATGAGAAGTTGCTGTTAAACTTGATGTTGACCACTCAAGTCGTTCTCTATCTAAAGCAAATAATAAAGTCGTTCTCTATCTAAAGCAAGTAAAAAAAAATGTTGGATGAATTGGTGATGCCTGAATTGGATGATAATAAAAAAAAATGTTGTTTTGAGGTGTCTTCTATGCTCCTTCTGCACAATAAAAACGACACATTTCTCGAGCGGATTGTGATATGTGATGACAAGTGGATCCTCTACGACAACCGGTGACGTTCGGCACAGTGGTTGGATGCTGGAGAAACTCCACAACACTTTCCGAAGCCGAAATTGCACCAAAAAAAAAAAAGGTTATGGTGACTGTCTAGTGGTCTGTGACCGGTCTTATATATCACAGCTTCTTGAATCCAGGTGAAACAATTGCAGCAGAGGAGTACTGCCGACAAATTGCCAAAATGCACCAGAAGCTCCTACGTATGTGTCCGAGATGAGTCAATATGAAGAGACCAACTCTCCTCCATGACTCGCCTGCATGTTGCCCAGCTGACTCTGCAGAAGCTGAATGAATTGACTCTGCCTCATCCGCCATATTTACCGAACCTCTCACCCACCGATTATCACTTTTTCAAGCATCTTGACAACTTCTTGCACAAAAAATGCTTCCAGGGTATGGCATGAGGATCTCCTCAGGAAAATTAGATCATACGGTATCACTGGTAGAATACTTAACATAATTAAATTCTTAGATAAGAGAAAAATCCAAGTTGTCCTCGACGGTCATACATCTAAACAATATGATATAAATGCGGGAGTGCCTCAGGGGTCTATCCTTGGACCTCTATTGTTCCTAATATTCATTAATGACCTCCCCGACAAAATTGCCTCTGAGATGGGTATATATGCTGATTACACCACACTCTATAACAGGCATGACAGGAAAACAAATGAACACATAGCTAAAGAAATGGCAAAAACACTAGAGGAAGACCTCCAATCTGTAGTGGAATGGGGACAAAAATGGATAGTCACATTCAATGCTGCCAATACTAAATTGGTTTCCGTCAATAATTACAAGAAACCTTCTCTGCCACCAATAGCAATGGCCAGTGACTCTTTATCTGAGCGTACATCTTTCAAACTGCTTGGCCTAACGTTCACAGGAAACATGAGTTGGAACATATACATTGAAAGCATTGCCAGGGCTGCTGCGGAGAAGGTAGGCTCTCTTTACCATGCTAGAAAACTACTAACACCCGAAAGTATCCTGTCCCTCTATAAGGCCACCATTCGCCCATGTATGGAGTATTGCTGTCACATTTGGGCTGGTGCATCTGCTACTAGTCTCTCGCTCCTAGACAAGGTTCAAAAGAGAGTTGCCAATCTGATAGGCCCTGAACTGGCATCTAAGCTTCAGTCTCTGTCGAAATGTTGCATCCCTGTGCCTGTTCTACAAGTATTTTAATGGTGAATGCTCTGACAAACTGCAGACACCCTCGACAAACGTGACAGGCAGCTAAATCTCACCCCCACACAGTAGAGATCCCTAGATGTAAAAGATCTTTCTACTCCAATAGTTTCTTCCCCAGAACTGCTAGACTCTGGAATTCCATTCCAGGTCACTGCTTCCCCAACTGTACTGACATGCAGAAGTTCAAGTGTAACGTGAACCGACATCTTACTGCCCAAATCCCAACATAGTACCCCAGTAGTTGTTGCCCCTGATAGTAGCCCCCTACACCAAAGTGGCAATGTGCCTTGTTTGGGGTGAAAATGTAAAAAAAAAAAAAATTCCAAATTTCAATACTAATGGGATAAATAAACTTGTTTCTTGTTGGAAGAAATGTGTCGATTCTAATGGTCCTTATTTCTATTAATAAAGTTTATTATGAAAGTAGTTATGATCTTTTGAAGTTGAACGTCAAAAAACAACATTATTTTTGCACCAACCTAATATATAATATTTCATAGAGAATTGACTCTATAATATGAAACCTGCGTAAATGAAAATATCATATTTAAGCATATTTTATGACTGGGCAACGCCTGGTGCCCAGCTAGTCAACATTCCCAGCATTGCCAAAGATACATTGAAATCATTTTAGTTTTTAAGTTTTATTTGTTTATAAACATTTTTTAAAATTTATACAGAAAAAGAAATGTAAGTATAGTTATAACGGAGACAATGTTTACTATTTTTTGGGATTTTTGAATTTCGTCCTGATGTTTCAGCCGAAGTAAGTTCCATCCTTCTTCAGGTGCATCTTGTCGAACTCAGAAATCTGTATGAAACTTTAAACTGAACCGTTTATTTAAGCCACAGCTTACAGAACAAAAAACAATTTACCCCCATGGATTTAATAAAAGGGTTCGTCTCGAAATTCCATATGGATTTCTGAGCTTGATAAGACCCGCTTGGAGAAGGTCAGAGCTTGTATCAGTTAAACCGTTGTAAGAATAATATCTCAGAGGAGAATAATAGTCTGAAAAATATCACTCTCATTATATATATATATATATATATGATGAATTTTATTTTACAATGATTATCTTTATTATTTTTTTGAGAAATGAGTCACTGCTTATCAAGGCCCAAAGGTTACTCAAGGATAAGAGTTAATAAGTGTACAGTGGTCAAAGGGAACATGTCATAGTAATTGTTAGCAGTGTAAATTTGGTAAATTGGATTACTTAAGGTGATGGCTCATCAAGAACTTGTTCACATTGGACTTGAAGACAACCATATTGTAGTCAGTTGGAAAGCAGGAAAACAGAACAGAGTTCCACAGGTGTGTGGTTCTAAGAAAAAAGCTTTGTTCATGGAATCTACGTTTAGGTCTAGGCACAGATAAAGAGTGAGGGAAATTATTGATAGTGGTTTCAGCTAGACGGGTGTTTTTTTTTTTTTTCATGAAAGTCAGGAGAAGGGGACCCATAGATTGGCACTCAGCTGAGCACTTGCCATGAAAATAACACTAAAGCAAAGATAGGCTCGCAACGTCTCTTCTGTGGGGAAAAAGATTGCAGGGAAGAGAAAAAGGGCATCCCCCATTAGGCTATGAAGTCTATTTTGAACTCTGTCAAGGCAGGATAAGCTGCTTCTAGCAACTCTTGCCCAGATTATAGAAAAATGTCACCTATTATCAGTTGTTTTGAGTCGAATTAAGTAATTAAAAAAAAAAAAAAAATGGATGAAACTTGGCTAGTCAGAGGTTAGATTGATTGAAATGTTGTGCAATTAATATCCATTAACATAACAGTGTCTGAATAATATGAGTAATACATGAGATATTATTTGTGCATTTTTATGAAATGAATTGGTTGAATCGCAGTAACATTTTAGATGAATAAATAAAATAAAAAGTTAAACAACTGGTAAGGGGTGCTAATGTAATGGAGCGCATATGGATGCGTGTGAGAAAATCAGCAGCAGCTGAAGTATAGCAGGCTAGCGACAATATTAGCAGCAGCCCTTAAAGCATGTATGCAAATTAGCAAGTGTGCATGAGCTTACCTTACAATAAAAGGAGATAGAAATACATCATGTAATTGGAGAGGAGAAGTAAAATGCGTTCTGGGCAAGATGGATGTGTGAATATAAGGATGAGAAAGTGCTAGCTAGTGTCAGTGCCAGCACAAGGTGGCAAGGAGAAAGACCTTTAAAAGCATGTGTGCGCGAAAAGACTTTGGAAATATAATAAAATGCGTTGTTTTGGAAGAACCACAAATGTATTTCATTTGCACTTCAAAAAATAATGCTGAGTCCGATTTTTTATTTCTTTCCTTTGTTTGCTTGTTCTTACGACGAGTATACCGCCATATTATGCTAGAGGTATGATTTAAAATAATAGTATTACAAAGATAATTAATAAGAATAGGCATAAATAAAACGGTAGATGTATGTATGTAGGTATGTATCTTTGCGTAAATATTTAACTGATAAACTCTTTAACTATTGGTTACATAACACTGAAATTAACAGGGAATAATAATCATACATCAAGGATGGTTTGTAACACGTAAAACTTTTGTTCGGATGAATAATGCATATAGAAATATGTCGGCAAGTTGAAATGCAAAATGTTCATTTCAACTTGCTGACATATTTCTATTTTGTGTATGTGTAAATTTATTCAAAGCTTGAAGTGGTTTAATTTCTAATCTTTCTTATTTATCTGCCGGTAGCTCAAATGGGAGAGAAAACGGTTGAGATGCTAAATGTTTTGGTTTCGATTCTAGCTGATGGTACCCAAGTCATTTTTTTATTACTTGAAATTAGTGCTATATATATATATATATGAGCAAACAGTTAATAAAATGTGTTAAAAAAACACTGAACTTTGAAATGAGTTAAAAACATTAAATCTGAAAAGGAAACACTAGATAAGTGGATAGTCCTTAATCCTTTTTTATTTTATTTATATATATATATATATATATATATATATAATATTCAATAGAAAATTGGCTATCTAATAATAAATATGAAATGTACATTAATTAAAATATACTTAAGCATATTTTATGATTGGGCAAGGCCAGGGTTCCCCCTGCTAGTCATGGAATAAAAGTTAACAAATATTTGGTAGCCATTTGTAATCTTGTGGATTGGTAGTTAATGCAGACGGCAGACTGTAATTGTAGTTATGGTATTAGGAAATTTAGTATGTGTCTAGTAGTTTGTCTAAAATGGCAAGGAAAGGAAATTAAAGCTTTCAAAGAACCGGGTTACAAAAAAAAACAAAAACAAAAACAAATGAATTATATTAGTTTTAATGAACATAAAAATTATTGACACTGTTTTGTCATGTAACTTGATTTGACATAGAAATAAGTTTTTTTTCAACTATGACCTATTTATTTCCATGTCAGATTTTATCAGAATAATTTTTTTGTTTTTGTTAACAGGTGCAAAATATTAAAAGAAACAAAATAACATGAGTATTATTATCTACTACTATTAGCAAAGTTTGCTGTTGATATCCAAAACTGCTTCCTTCTATAATTCCTATCTGCTGCTGATCAGAAAGATAACCATCCTGCAATACATATTTCGAGGTGTACTTGCAATGAAAGTAAAATTTATGCTCTTCAAATAAGTGGCCAATAAACATCAAAAATAAGAATCAGTATAAAAATTTATGCTCTTCAAATAAGTGGCCAATAAACATCAAAAATAAGAATCAGTATAAAAATTTATGCTCTTCAAATAAGTGGCCAATAAGCAGCAAAAGAAAATGGCTAGGCAGAATCAAATATTTATCAAAAGCAATGCTTATATCGAGCAAAATGATGGATTAAAATGAAAAACTATTAACAATGAAGAGTTATTTATAATTTGAAAAATGGCATACGAGATGAAATGCATAATGGTGACTGATTATAATTGTTGGGTCTTTTTATACTGAAACCTGATATATTGATTAATTAAATTAAAAAGAGAACAGATTTTTGTTACATAGTCTTTGTGGTCCTGGATATGACCTTAAACTATATCTAATGGTGAGGCCCGAGCTTGCAGGCTTTGGGGAGTGTGGAGGCACTCTTTAATTGCTCCCAGATCCACTCTGACCCGGAGTGGTAGTACCTGTTAGGGTCACAACTATGGGTTAAATAGAAACCGACCTGAAAAAAACAAATATATTCTATTAAAAAATTGTTCTTCAAAATCACTGGATTCGGCATTAAATAACCTGAAAAGGGTTGATATGCCGTAAAACAAAAACAACCAACCATAATCTTTGCAAATGGTCACCCATTTAGTACTGGCCAGGCTCATTGTCACTTAACTTTGGTGATCTTAAAGGCACCAGGCTCATTGTTATCTTTCTGATTAGCAGCAGATAGAAATTATAGAAAGAAGCCATTTGCTAAAACTTTGCTAATAGTAGTACACAACAACTTTGGTAATCTTAAAGGAACCAGTGATTATAGCTGTATGGCTATTGTTTAAGCATTTAGAAAATAGTATTTGATATAATGAATAAATCCGGGTTTCACCTTACAAGAATATGATTGGCTGGTTAAGCTATAAATACTGTCTGGGAGGGACGTTAAAAGGTACGCTGAAAGCCTCATGCTAAGGATATACCAGCTCCGACCACTAACACTCATTCATTAAGGCGACTTACTAGATTATTACTTGAATATAGTAACCAAAACCACTTAGCAACTTCAAACGAATATATCCCCTTCGTGGGACATATCAGTAATTTTCCAAACTTTTTCTTTACAGACAGACGAAAATGCTATTTCAAACATTAGCCTGACAGACCAAAGAAATGCTATTTTAATTAAACATGAAAGGCTGACGAAAATGCCATTTCAAACTTAAGCATGGCAGACCGACGAATATTCTATTTAAACTTAAGTCTGACAGACCAACAGAGACAGCCTGGTGTAGATATAAGTTGCTACATAAAAAAAAAAAAACTCTTTAGTTTTGATGTGCATGAAAACTGATATCCAACCTTGCAGTTATCCTTGCTACTTCTCTTAAATTAGTGCTTTGTGAACTTTCATATTTATTTTTCTGTTTTGTTAATTTTGCAGCAATTAAAACAGACATGATAAACAAAACGATTTAACAATTTTCTCTCATTTGGTAACTTTTATTTGTTTTAAAGATTTTTGTCATAACTTAAACTTATTAAAATAACAAAAGAATGATAATTACTAAAAGGTGCGGCATTTAAAAAAAAAAATAGATTTATAAACGTCTCATCTATATACTATAAAAAATGTTATGGCGTTTTTAAATTTTGTTCATATGAAAACAATGCATGATTGATAAAGGAGTTATAGTGTTATTTTTAGTTTCTGTTTGTATCCAAATAAAAATGTAATTGGTTAACAAAAAAAAAAAAAAAAAAAAAAAAAGGCAGCGTACACTTTACTAAGACAGTAAGAAAAAATGTCAATATCCGAGTTTGAATCTCATGTAAGGATTAAAAAAAACAACTTTATAAATGCTTTATAAATAATAATAAAAAAATTTGATGTAACATACCATAAACAAATATCACACAAATATTTTTTAAAACGTAAATGACCGTTTTTTTTTTTTTTTTTTTTTTTTGTTGATAATCTGTAAAAAAAGTAGGCATAAAAGATATTCAGTTTAAAGTTCACAGCGAATTGTTTTTGCTTAAAAATATAATTTCTCATGTAGAAAGTTGAATTTTTGACGGTGGCAACAATGTAATTAAATTGAAAGTACTATTTAACACAAGACAAAGATAGTCAAAATGGCTTCCATCTGTGATTGCTGCTGATAAAAAAGATGACCATCATGCAATAAGTATTTCGCGTAGGATAAGGTGTATTTGCAAAGGAAGTAAAATTTATGCTTCTCAAATAAGTGATCTACAAACAGCAAAAGAAAATGGTTAGGCAGAATCAAATATTTGTCGGATGCAATATTATTTAGGCCTAAGTTTGAAAATCTGACCAACTTAAATTTATATATTAGAAGAAAAAGAAAAGTAAATGTGGATGCCTATTTTTATACATGGGTCTTTTTTTTTTTTTTTTTTTTTTTCGTGTTAAACCAAATATGATGATAATGATCTTAATATTTAAGCTCTGAAAATGATGAGGTTAACTTTTCTGTTTCCCCTTTTCATGTATTCAGTGTTATTTTTTACAATTTTACTTTGAAGTATTTTCCGTATTTATTTTTGTAAAATCGTACATATTTATATTCGGCATAGTTCATGTTGATACTGTTTCCCATTAGATCACCAAAGTTAAGCAACCATGAGCCTGGTCAGTACTAAAATGGGTGCTCATTTGGGAATTCCAGGTGCTGTATGTGCTCTTCGCGTATCTGGACATTGTTTCCAGTCGTCCTGAACTTCTTGCCACTGGACTCAAGCAATGCCGATTCAAGAGAGGTGTGGGTGGAGATTGTGCAACCCTTGCCTCACAATTACACATGCACCCTCCTTACAGGGAGTATCCATTGTCTTTTGAAACTCAATGGAGGCGTTTTATATATAAAAAAAAAAATTTTTTTTACAAGGGAGTTACCATTTATCATGGCCTGAATGCTACTCAAGGATAAGGTTTAATGAGTGTATGGTGGTCACCGAGACAGCAGCGTAGTGATCATTAGTGGTAGAAATGGGGTAGAATTTGATTATGTAAGGAGCCTCACCCAACAAGTTCTTGTTTAGATTGGACTTGAAGACAGCCAGGATGTAGTCAGTTGGAAAGCAGGCTAGCGGGATAGTTCAGCAAGCTGACAGTTCCAGGAAAGAAGCTTTGTTCATGGAATTTACTGAACATACAAACATAAACTCGGGCAACTGCCCTTTATGACTAGCAGGGCTACTCGACATTGCTTGGGGAACAAGTGTAACATAACTTCTATCCCTTGCTTTTCCACCTTCCCAACCCTATTTTTTTTTTCGCTCACTTATTCCTCTCTCTGGACATGCACACATAACTTGAGTTGGAGTAAAAGGAATAACTTTGAACAAATTCTGTTACTTCCCTTTGTATGATAATATTAAAAGATGAGTTTATGTAATGATATAAATGCCCATTTGACTTCTAAATCATTAATATTTTTTCTAAAGTTAGATATTATACATCTGTGGCAATGCTGATCAAGAAAATATATACTTTGTGGATCTTTGGTTAGTAGTTTTGAACTTTTAGCTGGACATACAAACATACGTACATACATACATCACACAACTCCCCTGTATATTATAGAAATATACTAGCGGGGGGGGGGGGTGCGTCTGGCGTTGCCCGGGCGTAAAATACTGTTAAATATGATATTTTAATTTATAGTGTCGAAAAAAAAGGGTGCCATCTTATTGTGTTACTGAAAGAAAAAAAATGCCATGTGGTAGGCGCACATAAGAAAGTTGAGAATTGTAAAAGATAGGAAAGAGAAAATGTTATTAAAAGAAAAAAAAAAATGCACAAACTTGCAAAAAATGAGTTCATAAGCTAACACTCTATTGATTGAACCAAGACGACACACGTTATCGCGCTGCAAATTTATCTTTTAAAATGAAAGAACCATTCGCACATGCATGATTAACAGTGTCAAAACCAAAATTTTTACCTGACCTCCCCCCCTTCTACATGAAATAATTGATTTTTTTCTTCTAATTTTTTGATATTATGTGTCTGAGAGATCGCTCTTTCTAACTACCAAGTTCATGCTGGTTCGATGCAGCCGACAAAAGTTTTTGGGGGATATACAAGCACGCAGGCGATGGATACTTGGCATTGCCCGGATGGACTTGAAGTTTGGTTTGGACACAGCTGCTATGCTAGGAATATTGAGCAACCCCCACAAAAAGAAGTCAGTGAAAAATTTCCCTACCAGATATTTCGGCAGCCCGTGTGCTTCACCCCCCTCCCCATCCCAAATGAATCAAAACAACTTTTCTTTAAATTAAAATAATAGCAGCGAGTGGCCGTGCGACCGCAATAAAAAAAAAATTAGCCTAATTTTGGGGAAAACCAGCTCCCTGTTTATTAGGGGGAGTGTCTCATCTCAAAATAAAAGCAACTGTTTAATATGACGAAGCCGACATTGACCAAATGTTACATCGCTTTCTAAAGACCACTGGCCGTGGGCCAGTGATTGAATCGAGTTTCGCTTTTTTTATACTGAAAAATGAAAGCAACACATGCCGATCTGAAAATGTTGAATATTTAATGTTTCAAAGTCGGGCAAATTAAATAGAGAGGCGCCCCCCCCCTTGTTAAGTCATAGATATTATCATTTAGATGTGATATAAAAAGTTTTAAAAATAAGCGACGGCCTCGAGAATCCGGCGGAAAAAAGCCTTTCTTGGACATACACAAAAAGTGAACATTCATACACACATTTTCGCTTTTATATATATAGACTAGCGGGGGGGGGGTACCCGGCGTTGTCCGAGTGTTTGTAGGTGTGTGTGGTTGTTAATGAAAACCTAAGAATAAGTGAAGAAAAAACAGAAAAATGGGGAGGTAATGAAAACATCGAAAAAAAACCCAAAAAAAACTAACGTAAGGCAAACGAACGATGTTAAATGTAAAAATCGAAAAAACAAAAACAAAAAAGAAAACAGAAAAACGAACGTTAAAACTTCTGAAAAAAAAAAAAAAAAAAACGTGAAAAATGGCTTAAATAAGCCTGTTTCGATATTAAAATTTAAAAAATCGGTGGGTACCCGGGTGTTTTTGGGTATGTCTGGTCGGTCGGGGGATGTTAATGAAAACCTAAGAATAAGCAAAGTAAAAAAAAAAAAAAACAGAAAAACGAACATTACGTGAAAAATGGCTTAAATAACCCTGCTTCAATATTTAAATTTAAAAAATCGAAAAAAAAAAGACGTCTCACACCACGATTCGAACCCGAAACGTTTAGATAATGACCCAATGCTCTAACCAACTGAGCTAACATGACGTACATGAAATTTAGTCAGTTCTTCAACTATTTAAACTAAATCGGGTCATGACATCATCTAACGCATGTGTAGAACTGGTTGTCATCATGAGAGGACGGTTTTTGTTGACCCCATAGAAAATTGTTGATTTCAGAGTGAAAAAATTAACGTTTTTGGCCAATTTTTCGATATTTTTTGGGTGAAGGATGGAGCTTCAATATGATACCCAGTTTGTCAATTTTTGTTCTGTCTGTCGAAAGTTTTTAGCGAACACACATACATACACACATTTTCGCTTTTATATTTATAGATTACATAACAAAAAAAGTAGATTCTGTTTGAATTTTGATTCTGCAATTCTATGATTAGAGAAAATTGGTTTCTCTATATCAAACACTAATAATCATTATCGTAAAAGTACATACAGACATACCTTCTAGGAAGGTTGGGCGTGGGGCCAGCACCCTCACCTCGTAAAAAAAAAACTCAGTCGTTACAAAAGCATCTACAAAGTTGTAGATGGTCTATGCTCCTTAGGGGCTCAAGGCTATGGATGGATGAACATACAGATATGCAAACATAGGGACAACTCCCCTTTATATAATAGACTAGCGGGGGTACCCGACGTTGCCCGGGTGTTTAGAGGGGTGTGTGCTCGGGCGGGGGGGGGGGGTAAATTAAAACAAAAGAATAAGTAAAGTAATCACCCTGTTTAAATATTATTAAAAAAATGTTAAAACTTTAAAAAATCGAAAAAACAAAACAAAACAAAAAAACTAACGTAAGGCAAACGAACGATGTTAAAATTTCTTAAAATCGGAAAAAACAAAAAAAGAAAACGCGAATGTGATGAAAAAAAAAAGAAAAACGAACGTTAAAACTTTAAAAAATCTGAAAAATAAAAACAAAAAAGAAACATAGAACGTGAAAAATAGTTTAAATAACCCTGTTTCAATATTAAACCTTTAAAAATCTAAAAAAAAAAAAAGAAAAAAAGACATCTCACACCACGATTCGAACTCACAACCTTTAGATAAAGTGTGCAAAAAACCTGACACGTTACCTGCTCGGCCAACAAAGAGCAACTGAAATGCGCTTGAATTTATTTATTTAAGTATTAAAAACAGAATTGACACGTGCCCGCAATAAAAGTTAACTCCGCTCTTTCTTTTTGACCTCATTAATGAGGTCAAATAGAAGTCACGCAGTTAACTTTTAGTGTGGGACAGCTTTTGGGGTTGTTTACCCAACTTTGGCTGGTTGTTTCAAGATGTTGGGAAGGGGAAACCAGCTCCCCATTGTCCAGATTGAATAGCAATTGTCTAATATAAGGAGTTTGGCCCCACATTGAATAAAGCTGATTGCTTCTGGACGTTACCCCGGTGCGATTGCCGGGAACAACGCCTTAGCTTTGAATTAGTTTCGGTTTTATACAGAAAAGCTGAACGAACACAAAACGGGCTGAAATAGTAATAATTTTGTAAAAATCGACGTAAATAAATCTACACGCAACGCGCGTTCGCAAATCGTAAATATTATGATCTAGGGGCTATATAAACAGTTCTAAGCGATAGTATCCCCCCCCTCGGACTGTTAGCGAAAAAAGCCTTTTGGAGACATACAAAAAATGCGTGTGCGTATTTGCCTTTTATATATATAGATAGATTATATTCTTGTAAAAGTACAGGCATTGCGGGTCTTCTCATTAGTATTCAAAAGCTATTTTGTCTGAGAAATTTTGGAAAAGAAAATCTGTTAAAAAGAATTTATATGAAAAGAAAGACCAACTTATGGGAATATTTTGTATTGATGCCGGCACCGTTTATTTTCAAACTGAAAATAATTAGTTTTCTTTTTTATGCATTATCAGTTAAATCAATTGTGTTTTATTGTTTGTCTGACATGTCCATGCATCTCTATGAGAAGTTGCATGTTGGTCTGTCACGCTTATACTTGAAACAGGATTGGCACCTCATACTTTCTATGCGTACAAGTCTGTAATAAAATTTTTGGTGCTTCTCCAGAATTGAGACAAGATTTTGTAGTCAATAAATGGAGTTTTCAGATAAAAAAAACGATGGTTTCAACTGATATTTATTTTGTCAATTCTAATAAGTTACAATGGTAGCTTCCAAGTTATGCAGTCGAAATTACCTGAATATTACTGATTATTAAACAAGACACTGTAATCGCGTTAGCAGGTGAAAATTGCAGCCAACTTGTTTAAATCAAAACAGAAAATTATTTCCCTTTTGAACTCTTCTGTGTCTTCATGATCGTTTTCATCAAATTCTATTTTTTATTTTCTTTAATAAATAATTTTCTACCTTATCGATTTTCATAATTTTTGGATATAATCATCTTAAAAATACAACGAATACCTAGATACGATTGTTTTCATATGAAATTCAGTTTTATACGATTTCCGAAATTTCGTCCCAATAGTGTAGAAGTGCCAAATTTATTTTCATTGAATGCAAGTCGATTTTTTTTTGCGAAAATCTATCAAATATGTACACAGTGTGATGTATGGAAGTGAAACCTGGCCAATGAGGGTTGAGGACATGCGTTGCATGGAGAGAAATGATCTGAGAGTGACATGATGGATGTGTAAAGCATCTTAAAGACAGGCTTAAATCTGATGACCTCAGAGAAAGATTAAATCAGGACTGTATAGGGAGGTTTGTGTGTGCAAAACAGGAGACTTTGTTGGTTTGGTCACATTGAAAGAATGGATGAGAATTCTTATGTTAGAAGATGTAGAACAGTTGAGATAGTAGGGATGGCCAAAGAAAACATGCGAGAAAGTTATACAGATGGACTTGAGAGAAAGACGGATAAATAAAAACCTATCCAAAGATAAGTTACTTTGAAAAACCGGCTTCGGAACCTGGCAGCTGATATCTTTTTCTTCTCTCTTATAAACTCTTTTTTACAGAAGAGATTTGCGAGTCTGTTTCTACTCTATCATTATTTTAATGGCGAGTACTTGAATGAGCTTCAGTCTATCATTTTTCCTGTCTCGTCTAGCTACAACCACTGTCAACAGTTTCCCCCACTTTCTATATGTGGCTTAATCCAAAAACAAACTCCATGAACAAAGTTTCTTTCCTCAAACTGCTTGTCTGTGGAACTCTATACCATAGAACTACTTTTCAACTGACTACAGCATGATTTTATTTAAAAAATTTTTAATTTTTATTTTTAGAATCTTTTTAGATGAGGCATCATAATTTGTGCATTCATTCTGTTTGCGGACTGTTATCCTCATCTTTATAGTTGTTGTTTCACCAGGTTTCGACCAACTCATCCTCTGGCCTTCTTCAGGTGATTAACTGTGACAGGATAGGAATGCTGAGTCTTTTAATTGTACTCCAGTAATTACTGCCTTCCATAGTTGTGTTCTCATCAACTAATCCTTTGGCCTGCTTGGGTAGGATTGAAACCACTATCTTCGGACGATACTCACCTGGAACCGTAGAGCCTCAAAGTGGCGAAAGAACAGCAGTAGCAGCAACTATGAAAGATGAGGATAAGTCTGCAAAAAGAATGAATGGACAACATGGTTTGTTTAAACTCCAATGTAAACAAACTCTTGTTTAAATAATCAAATTCGACCTAATTTCCACCACTACTGATCACTACACTGTTGTCTCCCTGACCACTTTATACTCATGAACCCTTATTCTCAAGTGACCTTTAAGCCTTGATAAGTGGTGATTTCTTTATGAAAAAAAAAAAAAAAAAAGTCAATTTCTAAAAACCATGCCAGCAGGAAAAACTGACGTTAAACATATAATGCAATTTTTATTTTTGTTTGTATCCAGAGTGGCCCTTTTTAGGGAGCTGGATTTCTCTACTTTAAAAACCAACCTTGTGTCCAACACTGTCTTCGTGAGGTAGGCGGGGGTGGGGGGTGGTAAAGTAAATAGGAACAAATGATTCATCTTTGTTTAAACATGGACGCATCTTGTTTAATATGCGTCCGTGCTTCTCATTAGGAGGCTCTTGCCTGTGTGTGACACTTTTGATGTTTAAAATAAGATTTTAGACATAAATTAATATGGTTTTCCTGTTGTGGTGGGAAATATTGCATTAGCTGTGCATCCACTTAATTAATTTCGTTCGATTTTTGCATTCAGGAATTTCTTTCATTTTTATTTTTTTTTTTATTTAAAAACATGTTATGTGGTCAGGAGAAGGTTCGCTTGAATATATTTATAAAATCAAAGAGAATTCTCTCTCAAGTTGTTTGCAGGTTTTTAATGTTTGCAGCTGATGATGAAATACTTATGTTAGGTTTGAAAAAGAGAAATGAACTCATTAATATTATCAAGGTTTGCAGTGTAAATGGCGGTTTCTTTAGAAACATAAGTTATTGATTCTTTCAACAGGTCATTTACTTGTGTCAAAAGAGGCAAAGATTGACGACACAATGCCTGTTCAAAAAATATCCACACTGGAACTTTATTTGCCAAAACAAATGAGTGGCAATGAATATAATGTTAATTTTCTTCAAATTGCAACCATCATCATAGTTGGTTTAGTACCCTTTTACATGCTGGCATGTTTTTGACGGCTTTTAGAAATTGGCTTCCAAACTAATTTATCTCTGACTATGCCTTTTATTTATCACATTTTCTTGCAAATCCATCCTTATCACTTTTGCCAATGTTTTCCTTAACCTAAACTTGCCAACTGATCCTGATAGCTCAACTGTTCTGCATATATTAACAAAAAACTTTCATCCACTTTTTTTTTTCAATGTGACCAAACCAACAAAGTCTCCTGTTTTGCATGCATTCAGCTATACTGTCTAGATTTAATCTTCTAAGCCTGTCTTTAAAACTCACATTACATATTGATGAGATTTAATGAAAATGGATCCAGATTGTATTTACCAAGATGGAATGAATTAAAAAAAAAAAAATTTTTTTTTTTTTAATTATGAGGTATATTTATAAAATATAAAGTTTAAAATGAATTATGAATATATAATCATATTTTTTTTTAAAAAAACCAAAGCTTGTTAAAAACTGTAAAAGTATTATCACAAAGAGAGGAAAGGCAATAGGCATCTCTGGCCGTTGTGATAATCATCTTTTATTCGTGTTAGCTCCTTCTATGAAGTGGTTTCATGCCTTGTCTGGAGCAATTTAAAAAAAAAAAAATTCTTGAGATGTAAAGAATGAATGAAATTTCAATTTTTTTTTTTTTTTCAGAATAGGTGATATAACTAAAAATGTCTACAATGTAACCGGATTTATAGAGAAATGAGTTGAACATGCAAGGTCTCCCTCCTCAAGTGAAAAATTTACTTTCACTATGGCTAATGTTTCTGCAAAAGTTTTAAAAAATCCAAGAAGTGGTTGATGAGAAAAGTTTGAACAAATGGACAGAAGAATTTGGGGGTTATCTTATTTCTATAATAGCCCCTAGGGTTTATCCCAGAAAATCCGTTCTGGCAAAAATTTACTTTCACCATGACTAATGTTTGTGCAAAATTACAAAAAAAACCAAGGCATGGTTATTGAAAAGAGTACAAACAGACGAATAGGAGTGATTTATTAGGTCTAATCCTTCCTTTATCGGGGGGGGGGATATAATTAGTAAGTAAAAACAATCTAATATAAAGTTATTGTGTGAGATTTTAAAAGTTTGGTCTTGATGAGCAAATTTTCATTTGTTACTGTTGTTATTGACACTATGACAACAAAATTTGCTGCAGTTTATTTTTAAAATTATGTAGTCCTGCCTGGACAATTGATAATATGAAAACATTTTTCAATTATGACTGAAAAATCAAATTAAAAGGCATAACTTAACTTTTTTTTTAATTTTCAATAAAAAATATATCTTTTTTACAAATTGATAATCCTTCCATTCTTTACGTGTATTTGTAGTTTCTATTGCGATCATTGACAAATCGATATTTTGGTCAAAAGAACGTGACAGCACCTGCATGACAACTGGAAGTTAGTTTTTTCAGTTAGCGTATAGCTATAATACGGCTATAGTAGCGACATGTCATCAGCCGTCGAAAAATTTAAAGAAAGAGTATGTCAGGAGCGATTGAGGAAAATTCTTGACCTGTAAAATAAATAGGAGATGCTTTCAATAAGTTTCGAGACTTTTTGTGTATGGCCACTTTTATTTCTAGTACACGCATGAAACGCTAATCCCCTTCAAAGTAATCTCCTCCAGCTGCAATGTACTTGTACCGTTTCAACAACTTCTGGAAGGCCCCATGGAAGTCCTCACGTGTGAGCATGTGAATGACCCTTATCACAGCCTCTTTCATCTCCTCAATTGTCTCATAATCATAATTTTCCTTGAGCTTAGGGAATAACCAAAAGTCACAGGGAGCAAGGTCTGGACTATAGGGAAGGTGAGGAACTGTCTTGATGCCCATCTTGGTTGGTTGTTTTTGTTTTACGGCATATCAACCCGTTTCGGGTTATTTAATGCCGAATCCAAAGATTTTGAAGAAAAAATTTTTAATGGAATATATTTGTTGTTTTCAAGTCGGTTTCTATTTAACCCATAGTTGGAACCCTAACAGGTATTACCACTCCGGGTCAGAGTGGACCTGGGAGCAAGAGTAATTAAAGGGTGGCTCCACACTCCCCAAAGCCCACAAGCTGGAGCCTCACCACTGGATATAGTTTAAGGTCATATCCAGGACCCCCATTGAGGGACTTTTACCCTCTGCAGGGGGGCAGTCAGTGTATTCTAATACCCCACCGACAGGGCCAATGCCCATCTTGGTCAAATAGTTTATGACAAGGATGAAGTTGTGGATTGCTGCATTGTCCTGCTGGAAATGCCACTGACTGGATTTGAAGAGTGTTGGCCTCTTCAGACGAAATCTATTCCAGAACTCTCTTAAAACCTTAACATAGAATTCTTTGTTGACTGTCTTTCCAGTGGGAACTCAGTGCATGTTAAAAATAAATGGATCATCACAAGTTTCTGGGTGGATTTACTCTGTCTGACCTTCTTGGGCTTAGGAAAGCCAGCATGCTTCCACTGGGAACTCTGTCTCTTGGTCTCTGGGTCATAGCAGTAGATTCAGCTTTCACTACGTCACCAGAACATCAAGAACTGCGGGATCTGAATTGATCAGCTTGAACATCTCCCTGCTGTCATGACAACGTCTTTTTTTTCTGACCTTCTCTGAGCACTTTTGGGATAAACGTATAAATTTTCCACATCTTCAGTTCCTCACGAATAATTGTGTGTACAGTTCCTACACTGACATCAAATTGTGCACTTACTGTCTCTATAGACACACGATGATCCTTATCCATGAAATTCTTTATTTGGTCAATCAACTCTGATGTTCTGACTTCCTTACTCCTCCCACATCTCTCATCATCCCTCACAGACTCCCTGTCTTCCTTGAATCTCTTATGCTACTCAAAAACTGATGGTTGATTCATATAAGATGGCCCAAAAGCAGTCTGAAGCATTCAATACATTTCCATGGCATTTTTTTCTCAGTTTAAAACAGAATTTTAGTGCATATCATTCTTCTAAAGTGTTGTCACGTCCAGATTGCATTTTTGAAATTCACCAGCTGTGACAATCAGACTTTAGTAGGGTAGATTCCAATTCCTGCAGTAGCTGTTTGTTTGAACCTAAAATCATAAAAACTGGTCAGTCATGCAATGAATTTTCAAAAGTCTACAACAATTTTAAATGCCTGTACAAAAAGTCTGTAAACTTATTTAAGCCACCTTGTATGTTGGGTTGCATAACTAGTAGGACAGTAGAAACATGATTATTTGTTTTTTATATTTCATTAGCATGTCTACCTGGCGTTGCCCAGGAGAATATTATGTAATTTATTTTCTGTTAAAAACGAGATAAAAAAATGAAACAATTGATGTAAAAAAAAAAAAAACCCAAAAAATACATAAATTTAATCTTAAAAAACAAATATGGAAGTAAAGTTTATAGTATATATGTGTGTATGTGTGTGTGTACATTTGTAAAAATGTATAGTTATAATGTATATATTCAATAAAGACTTTCTAAACTGCTGCAATAATTAAACTCAATTTAAAAAAATAAATAAAATTAAATAAACTGTATTTTTTTTTTTCAAAGATCTTATATCTGTCTGAAGATTTCTTTGAATAATTTCTACCATTCAATGAAACATGTGTAAGACATAATATACCAATAAAAATATAAAATAGAAATAAATACATCTGTGGTTTTGGAATGTTCACTAATATATATATATATATATATATATATATATATATATATATATATATATATATATATATATATATATATATATATATAAATATTATATGAGGAAATTAAAAGAATTAGATTTTTTAAGAGGAGACTTATCGGGATAATGCAAAGCTCAACAAATTGATTTGTAGCTTATTTAGAAGATAAAGATTAAAAGCACGACAATATAAAAATATATACTAATGCATATAGATTTATTCGTTTATTCAATATGGATGTTATGTAAATTAGGGGTGTAGGATAAGTAAACTCTTTGTATCGTGGTATTTCAAAGCCTAATACTTCTCATCAGAAAAGGAAAGAAGTTGCTAGGTAACATATTAGAGATGCAACGTCTAGCAATAACTACACTAGGATCAAAATAATGGGGGCATGAGAAGAAAAGCATAATACATTGAAACTGTGGAGGCAGGGAGATAGGAGAACTCTTTATCTGAGAGTACATCTTTCAAACTCCTTGGCCTAACGTTCACAGGAAACAGGAGTTGGAACAATTACATTGAAAGCATTGCCAGGGCCGCTACAAGAAAGGTGGGCTCTCTCTACCATGCTAGACAACCACTAACACCCGAAAGTATCCTGTACCTCTATAAGGCCACCATTCACTCATGTATGGAGTATTGCTGTCACATTTGGGCTGGTGCATCTGCTACTAGTCTCTCACTCCTTGACAGGGTTCAAAAGAAAGTCGCAAACCTGATAGGCCCTGAACTGTCATCTAAGCTTCAGCCTCTGTCCCATTGACGAAATGTTGCATCCCTCTGCCTGTTCTACAAGTATTTTAGTGGTGAATGCTCTGATGAACTGCAAGCACTTGTGCCCCCATGACGTGAGCACCCTCGACAAACCCGACAGGCTGCTAAATCCCACCCCCACACTGTAGAGATCCCTAGATGTAAAAGATCTTTCTACTCCAATAGTTTCTTCCCCAGAACCGCCAGACTTTGGAATTCCATTCCAGGTCCCTGCTTCCCCAACAGTACTGATGTGCAGAAGTTCAAGTGTAACGTGAACTGACATCTTGCTGCCCAAATCCCTACATAGTACCCCGGTAGTTGTTGCCCCTGATAGTAGCCCCCATACCAAAGTGGCAATTTGCCTTGTTTGGGGTGAAAATGTAATAAAAAAAACTACAGTAATTAATTGCGATAGAGGCTTAAGATTGTTGATATTACAAAGTGGAGCTAGGTGGTATGTAAGGTAGTTTCTGTGTTTGCCATGGTAGGATATGAGATATGTGTTCAATATATGTGGAGATGCATCTATCAGGAAGAATATAGAAGAGATTGAGGGTAGATGCTCTTATAATCATATGGAGTTAGAGGATATAACTAGAGAAGGGTTTTTCTTGAAATAGAGGACTAATGCTTGGTCTATATATATTAGAAAGGGTATTCAAATTACAACGTACTATTATACAAAGCATAAATTATAAAATAATAAACCTAAATATTAAAAACAAAGGAACATTGTTTTTGTATCTATTAAAATGAAATTAAAAATTAAAGAAGTTTTTTCTTTCAATTTTTTATTACCAGCTATTAAGATTAAGCCCCTCCTCTTTTCTCATAAATTAGATTTGCACACAATGTATGTTCATGTTTTCTATAAAGATTATTTTAATATGGGACTATTTGATGTTTGCAGTTGATTAAAAGAAACCAGCCTGTCAAATCTCAGAATGTCAGTCAGCTCAGGCAGGAAGTTGTTGAATTGGAAAACCAGTTAAAGGAAGTGAACCGAGAAATTTTTGAACTAAAAAGAATGTATGTATATAGCTTCTTTATTAAGTTGTTTTTTGTTTGTTTGTTTGTTTTTTTGTTAAAAGAATATTGAATCTTATTAATTCTCTTTGTTTTTATACAATATGTGATCAAAAGTTCTAAATTGGTCTGTCCCCACAAAAAAAAAAAAAAATTCAAATTATCATGTAGTAGATATAATGTAATGTTCATCAACAAACCTTATGGATGAGTTTTTTCACTCGGATTTTACTGGTGATTGATCTCGTTATTTCGTATTATTTGGATTCTTTCGACTACAGTTCTCATTTTGAGTATTATTTTCACGACGTTTCAGTCAATGTAACCTTCGACATTCATTAAGTGTATCTTATCGAACTCTGGAATGTTTCTGTCAAACTCTGGAATCTGCATGGAATTTCGAACGAAACCCTTTATTTACTTCATGGGGGTAGCATGTTCCATCAGCCATGACTGGATAAAGTTCCTAAGTAATTCGTAATTTTAGCCCGGTCAAACCTTCCATCAGTACATACCATGTTACAGCAGTGCCAGGTTCGTTGGGCAGGTCATATATGCCACGTAGCTGATTCAAGGCTCCGAAAACAACTCCTTTACAGTGAACTGTCCAAAGGAAAAAGACCTGCAGGAGGACAGTGGAAATGGTTCAAGAACAATCTGAAAGTCTCCCTCAAGCAGTTTGGTTTGTATTCTAATTCATAGGAAATATTAACTCAAGACATGTTCCTGACGAGCTGCACCTCACAAAAGGGCTACAATTGCTGAATCTGTAAAAATGTGAAGAACGCAAAAGAAAAATGTGACGTCAGAAAAGACAGAGCAGTCAACATCTCTGATACAGAATTATTGCACAGGTGTCCAACATGCAGGAAAAATACTTCAGAGCTCAATTTGGTCTAGCAAGCCATCTTCAAATCCGCAGAACAATTACATGATTATGATCACCTTCGCAAGCAATGGACGAACATCATCAATTGTATGCTAGTCAGGTCCAACTTTTAAAATTGCACAAGATAATTTTATATGTTAAGATATATAAATTACTACAAGTTTTAAGATTCCTTATGTAAAAGGTTGTATCTTTTAAAATTAAAAGTGTTTAGCATATGGAAATTTGGTTCACAGCTTCATTTATAATTCTGAAGACTATCAGTGACAAAACCGGTATTGATAAATAAATTTAAAACTAAATTCAATACAATATGAGAATTTAAATATATCCATTCAAGGAGTTTTTCATACCAGCACTACATCCTGGTCTCAACTAGACCCAGCAAAAGAAGTACCACAGATATTTTCATCTTATTTGAAGAAAGACAGCATTTGCTCTTCATATTTCTACTTTACAAAACAACCTTCCAGAAGAGTGAGCGGCAATGTTTATCATATTCAAATTTAACGTGGCCTTGGACAAAAAAATTCAGATGTTATAGAGTGAAACGATAAAATTGTCGCCATAGAAAAGACAACATAATTTCATTTCCCTTTGATAAAAACCAGTTTCCTTTTTTTTGATGCAGACCAGCTGGCTACTTATGTACAACTCCCAAGGGCAATAGGAGTCTTTTGTCATGTCTGAAAGCGACACAATGTTCAACAAGCAAGATCGGAGATGCACTGCTGTACAATCCATGCCCTCTATCAATCCAAGTTATGATAACAGGGCTATTGCCAGCACCCTCAAAATGCATAGCTGGATTGCCATGAATAACAGGGACGTGCCCAGGGTGATGAAAACAAAGTTTCTGGCTTCGGTTATGGTCTTTGGTATGGTTTCAAGTGAGGGCTACATTATGCCACCTCACATCTTTGAAATTAACACTAAAATGTACCTGGATGTGCTGAAGAGTGTGGTGATCCACTAGTGCAATCAGGTGGCTGCTAACAGACCCTGGGTGTGGCAGCAGGACTTGGCGTCAGCCCCCAAATCCAAACAGACCCAGGCGTGACTTTAGAAGGAGTGCTATGACTTCTCTCACTGGCCTCATATCCTCCCCCGACCTGAACTCGTTAGACTACTTCATTTAGTTATACGTCAAGAACATCAACAACATGACCTTCCACAACATCAAAGCAAACCTTATCACTAACATCCGCTGAGTATTTGCCGAGCTCCCTCCGGTGCTTGTGGAAAAGGTCTGCTCCTGTCGTGGGCCCGTATCAAGGCAGTGATTGAGGTTCAAGGTGCCTACATTGAATAGATGTCAGCTCTACTGCATAATGAAGTTACCTGAATTGATTTTTTTTCAATAAAAGTTTTAAAATAAAGCTGTAGTGTTGTTTTCTTTAGGGCAACAACTTTATCGTTCCACCCCGTATATAGACATGCACATCATCTATCCTTTTGCATGGCTTGTTGCACTTTGCTTTCTTTTTATGAATAAATTTGATTTGGTTGATAAGAATGCTTAAATATCTGTTCCAAGACTAACCCTTTGCCAAATTTTCACAAAAAACACTTGTCTAGCTGGAACCACCTTCAATAATTTTTCCGACTCTTTATCTGTGCCTAAACCTTTTTTTTTTTTTTTTTTTACACAGTGATCACCATTTATCAAGGCCTGGAAGCCACTCAGGGATAAGGGTTATTGCAAGTACATTACGTTAGTGTGGAGATTTGATGAAGTGTTTACTTAAGGGGGTGGTTCATTAGGAATTTGTTAACGTTGGACTTGAAGATATCCAAGTTGTAGTCCGGTGGGAAGCAGGCAGACGGAACAGAGTTCCACAGGCGTGCAGTTCTAAGAAAGAAGCTTTGTTCATGGAATCCACGTTTTGATTTAGGCACAGATATAGAGTGGGGGAAATTTTTTACAGTGGATTCAGCTAGATGGGTGTTTTTCGTGAAAGATTGGAAAGGGGGACCAGAGATTGGAATTCAGACGAGCACCTGCCATAACCTAAATGTAGATTCCATGAACAAAGCTTCTTTCTTAGAACTACATGCCTGTGGAACTCTGTTCCATTTGCCTGCTTTCCAGTTGACTACAACATGGTTGTCTTTAAGCCCAATGCAAACAAGTTCTTTATGAGCCTCCCTTTAAGTAATCAAATTTCCACTACTAACGATTACTAACAATTACTAATGATTACTAACAATTACTAATGATTACTACGATCTTACTGTACACTCATTAACCCGTATCCCCGAGTGAAAAATGTGTCCTTATGGTGTCTCGACAACGTAGGGATGCAGATCAGTGTTTTCTGTTATAGTTTGTCTTTCTTTCAGTCTTTCCTTTCAGGACAATAATTCGTCTTGTCTGGTGGACTATCCAGCTAAGTGTTGTTAATTAAGATACTATCAATAGAAAATGCACTGTTCCTCGTATGAGCCAGAGTGTTATTTGAGTGTCAAATACTTTATTTTTTGTAATGTTTGATCAGGTTTTACTGGTTAGGCGAAATGTCCTCACATCAAGGTTGTCTTCACAAACCTCTCTACAAGGAGGCTGAAGACACTTGAGAATAGTGTCGAGTAGATATTTAAACTTTTTTTTTTTTTAATTTTCTTATTTTTCTGTTTTTTTTCTGGGGATGGGGCATCCTACAGAGTGGAACAATAAAATTATCGCCCTAGAAAAGACGACCTGATTCCATTTCCGTTTGATGAAAACTAGTTTTTTTTTTTTTGCTATAGACCATCTACTAGTTGGCCAGTTGTGTACAGGAGCCTTTTATCATGTCTGAAAGTGAGGCAATGTTCAATGAGCAAGATCATAGATGTGCCGCTGTACAACTCATGCGCTCTACCAATCTAAGTTGTGACAACAGGACCATTGCCCGCACCCTCAAAATGCAAATCCGGACAGTTCAACACTTGAGAGCAAAGCTCAACGCATCAGACGACCCTTTCCGGCCATGGTTATGGTCTCCGGTTTGCTTTCAAGTGAGGGCCACATCATGCCACCTCTCATCTTCAAAGTCAGCTTGAAAGTCAATACCAAAGTGTACCTTAATGTGCTGCAGAGTGTGGTAATCCCCTGGTGCAATCAGGTGGCCATTGGCAGATACCTTGGGTGAGGCAGCAAGACTCGGTGCTGACCCACAAGTCCAAAGAGACCCAGGCGCTTGGCTTCAGAAGGAGTGCTACAACTTTGTACCCTTTTCTCACTGCACCCCACCCCCCTCCCCCAACCGTAACCCACTGGACTACTTCGTTTGATCATACATGACATCCCACAACACCAAAGCAAACCTGATCATCGCCAACTGCCGAGTATTCGTTAAACTCATGCTGGCGCTTGTGAAAAAGGCACGCTCCTAGTTCCGGACCCGTATTGAGAAGGCGACTACATTGAATAGATGTCAGCTCTACTACATAATCAAGTTACCTGAAATGATTATTTCAATAAAATTTTTAAAATAAAGCTGTAGTTTTTTTTTTTTTTTTTTTTTTTTTTTTTGTGTGATTGATCCTGCTATTTCAGAGACTCCAACTGAGATCTTTTTAAAATTCTAACTGTCTCTTTAAATGCAATTGTTTGGATTTTTCTTGAACTTTGTCCACTGGGTATATTCTCCAGATAGTTTTTGAAACTTTTTTTTCATGAGGCAGGTAACAGTTATGATTATTGGAATGTTCCATACTGAGGGGCAAGTGTGTTGTTTCAATTCCTATCATTTTTCTTCCATCAACTGATCTCTCCACAACCTGTATATAATAGTAAATAGTAGTCGTTACATCTAGAACTCCAGTCGTGCCATGATTGTTATTCGTTGTTCATATTGTATTCATACTGGGAATCTGAAAGAAAAACTCATGTAGGGACTTTGTTTACTTTCCAGAAAGAAAAAGAACAGAAAGCCAGAACTTGATTTTTTTTTTTTTTTTTTTTTTGGGATTAATCAGACTAATGTTCTTATCTTGAGTGTTATTTTCACAATGTTTCAGTCGACCTCTGACCTTCTTGTCGAACTCTGGGATCTAAGGAGTAAAATTGTACATTTAAAAACAAGAATAAGTTGAAGCCTCCCAGTATTCATACTAGAATTGTGTACAAAGAACCATGATGTAACATACTAAAAATTTAATTGTAAATTACACTCTTCTGCTGTAGGTTAAAGTTTTTCATGCCTGTGTGCGATATTCTATAATACCATTGAAAATTACTTAGGGCTTGCACCCGATCGTGGCTGACGACACAAGAGCATGCTAAGTCCATACATAAAATAAAAGGGTTCTGTTCAAAATTTTGTGCAAATTTCCATGTTTGACAGACAGATTCCTGAGTCTTACAAGATACATCTGAAGCAGGTCAGAAGTTACATCGACTGAAACGTTGTGAAAATGAGAATGCAAATTATCAATCGACATCTTATAAATTTAGAAACATGATAGCAAGACTTGAGGCTAAAACAACCAGGGCTGCTTTATTGAAAAATCATGAATCAAAATATAGAGAAAAAGAGGGAAACGGTCTTAATTTTACCTATAAATAATATAGCATACTAGCTGTACCTACCTGGCGTTGTCCAGGATGCAATGAAGTCATTTATTTTATAATCTTTTTTCTTGTACATTTTTTTAAACCTAGAAAAAGAAATAAAATTAGTTGCAAGAGCGACAACTATTTGTATATTCTTCAATTAAAAGACAAGTTATTCCCCTTGATTATTTATTCCTCGTATTTTTATGTATCTGTTCTTTTCCATTGCTTCTTTGATGCTGCTTGTTGCTTTACATGAAGAGCCCTTCTTTTTCCCAGTGATCTTACTGCTTCTCTTCCTGAGTTTTTTACTTGTGTTCCCATGCTGCACAAGTCTTGATCATTTCACCTTTGACCTTGTCCAGCTCCAGTTTGTCTTGAAGCCGCCTGGTTTGTCTGCAGCCGCATATCACTTGTTTATCTATATTAGCTAACATCCCCACCTGAATCTATTACATACAAATACATGAAACAATTTATATTATATTTTTCTGTTTTGTATTTATATATATATATATATATACTAGCGAGGGGTACCCGGCGTTGCCCGGGTGTTTGGAGGTGTGTGTGGAAACTCCGGAGGTGGGGGTGGGTTAAAAAAAAAATGTTTTGGTAGGTAAGTATGAGGATCGAACCCGAACCCTTGAGGCAAAGTTGTAAATTAAAGTGTGAAAAAAAAAACGTGCAATGTTAATGATTGCCCCACCGCGAGATGCTAACGGAAACACGTTTGAATTTATTTAATTACTTGGATTTGGCAGGTGCCCGTTTTAATGAGTTAATGAGGTCATGTTTGACTGCGGTATAGTATTTCATTTACTGCGGGAACGCTTCCCAAGATGTTATAGGAAAAAGACTAATCCACATGCGGCGAGCGACAAATGTTGAATATTTATCTTCCCTAAGTTGAGCAAATTAAATAGACAGGCGAGCTTCGTTATTAACTCTGAGATATTATGATTTATATGTGATATAAAAAATTTTAAAAAGTTGTAGGCGACCGACCGCTTCTCTGAAAAAAGCCTTTTGTAGACATACAGAAAAAGCGAACACGCATACAAACATACATACATTTTCGCTTTTATATTTATAGATATATATATATATATGCATTTTTTGTTGTTGTTGTTCAGGGGAATGAAGCCAGAAGAACTTCAGGTTCACATTGAGAAACTTCATGATTATAATGAGATGAAGGACATTGGACAAATGCTCCTCGGCAGATTAGGTTTGTATTCAGTTTTATTCATCATTCAAATAAATTTTCTTTTCTGATTGTAAGAGGTTTCATTTGTTGATAAATTTATGATACAAAATATAATTTATTTTATTACTTTTGTTCATTCCAAAAACACTTTTATTGAGACATAAGAAGCTACTGTAAATTAGGGGGGAAATTTATAGGGGTATCTTAAGTGAGGAATTGTGCAACAAGATGTTTGTTCACATTATATTTAAACTTTTTGCATGTTGGTAAAGTCAGGGAAACAGGGAAGGAATTCCAAGAGCAAATGGTTTAAGGAAAAAAAAGCTATTACAGTAGAAAGTGTTTCAGCATCTGGGGATCTCTACAGTGAAGGGGTGGGACTTTGCTGCTTTCCGGGTTTGTCAGGGTTATTTACATTGAGGAGGCACAAGTGCAACAAGTTCGCAGCACATTCCATTGAATTACTTGTAAAACAGGCACAGTGCTGCAACATTGTGGTGATGGAACAAGGGCTAGAGCTTAGTAGACAGTGAGCTATTGCTATTGGAGTAAAGGCTTTTTTTGATCCTATTTAAGAAGGGGGATGGGCAGTTGGTATACCAGTCACGTGGCAACAACATTCTATGCATGTATTATTTATTCATCAGACTATTGTTCTCATCTTGTGTGATTTTCACGTTTCGGTCGATACACCTGAAGAAGGTCGGAGGTTATATCTTGTTGAACTTGGGAATGTTTCTGTTGAACTCGGGAATTTGGGCGGAGTTTTGAGTAGAACCCTTTATTTACTTCACGGGGGGTAGCATGCTCTTGTTCCATCACCCATGACTGGATAGAAGTCCTAAGTAATTCGCAAATGTATTTTTTGGTCGCCCACACTGAGGATTGAACCTTCAACCTTCAGGAGAATATTACTTTTACAATTGATTTTTCCCAGTACTCTAATCACTATGCCATGGGTCCTGTGGTGCAATGGTTAGAGTACTGGAAAAAATCAATTGTAAAGGTGATATTCTCCTTGATTCATGATTCGTGATTGAAGGTTCAATCCTCAGTGTGGGCGACCTAAAAATACATTTGCGAATTACTTAGGACTTCTATCCAGTCATGGGTGACGGAACAAGAGCATGCTACCCCCGTGAAGTAAATAAAGAGTTCCGCTTGAAATTCTGTTCAAAGTCCCGAGTTCGACAGAAACATTGCCGAATTCGACAAGATAAACCTGAAGGTCGGAGGTTATATCGGCTGAAACGTTGTGAAAATCACACTCAAGATGAGAACAAAAATCTGATAAATAACAATACAAATAACCAATCCTTAAAAATTCAGAAACATTCTATGCATTGTTTAATTGTTGCATTGTTTAATTGTTGCATTGTTTAATTGTTGCATTGTTTAATTGTTGAATTGTGGTTTTGTAGAGGGTTGTAAATATAAACAGACAATATCAATTTGAATTCTTTAAATTCAAGAACTTTAATACTTTTAAACAATTAATTTTGAAGTAAATGTAATTTTATTATCTCAATCGAACATTAAAATGAAATTAAATTATTAATTAAATGTTAATCATATATGATTTTATTAGAGTTACAATCTTTTTATTTTTTAATTTAATTATATTGATATCTATTATTATACTAAATGTGAGTTAATCAATGTTTGTCTCCTTAAGGATTTTTTTCCTATACATTTTAACTAGCATGACTAGAGACAAAAGTGTAACCTGACTTCTATTCTTTTCTCTTCTCCCCTCCCCTGTTCCTGCTTTTCCTTCAACCCATTTCTCTCTCTGGATACACACACAACTTAAGTCGACATAAGTGAAATAACTCTGCGAACCAAAAACACCCCAGGTACTTCCCTTTAGATGATAACATTAAAAGTTGTGTGCATGTTTTGATAACATTAAATGATATGAATGGCCATTTCACCCCTAAATAATGAATCTTTAAAAAATTTTTTTAATTTTATATATTATACATATGAGGTTACACAGATAAAAAAAAATAACAACTTTGTGAGAGTTTGTTGTGTATTTTCAAATTTTAGCTGGACATACAGACATTTGCCCTTCATATAGTAGATAACAAAAATAATATATTTCTGAATTTTTGAGATGAGGATTGCTTATCCAGACTAATGTTTTCATCTTGAGTGTCATTTGTACAACGTTTTGGTCGATGTAACTTCCGACCTTCTTCAAGTATATCTTTTCAAACTCGGGAATGTATGCAAATATCGTCCACTAAAAGTATGGCTAGATGAACATCGAAAAGCTGTAATACATGGAGAGATTAAAAAATCTGGTTTGGATGACCATATCTGGAGGGAAAATGCCCTGTTCCTCATATGCATTATGGGACAAATTAAACATTATAGACAGAGGAATAGTAGAGAGTAAGACAACTCAAATTTTGTCTTTATTGTAATTCATCCAGAAGAAGTCTTACAATAAAGATGAAACATTGATGGATGTATGACTTGGTTTGTTCCTTTTTCATCTCTCTATATAGTAATAATAATTAGTAATATTTACAAGTAGAAATAAAATATGATTTAAGGCTCCTAACATTTGTACTAGAACTGGCACAGTAGTTCGAGTACTTTGAAAAATCAATTGTGAAAGTGATATTCTCTTGAAGGTTCAGTTCTAAGTGTGGGTGACCGAAAAATATAATTGCAAATTATTTAGAACTTCCCTCCAGTCGTGGCTGATAGAACGAGAGTATATTAGTAATTAATATGAAGTAACTAAAGGGTTCCGTTCAAAATTTCATCCAGTTTCCCTGAGTTCGACAGAAACATTCCAGAGTTTGACAAGATACACCTGAAGGAAATCGGAGGTTACATTGACTGAAACATTAAGAACAGTAGTTCGAATAATCCAAATAATAGAGAAAAAAAAATACATGCTAAAATATGCTGGGATTGAGTTTTGAAAAGGTCCTCGTTCTAGTTAGCTGTAATTTATAATGAACTGTCCTAGCCATCTAACATAGATTTTTCCAGCCACCTTTCACTCTACGTTGATTCAACCACTCTCTAATATTTCTTAATGTATCTGTGAGCATTTAAAGAAAGACTGTCTCTCCCTTTCTAGCGACTGCATAGAATATACATAGTGTGATTGCACACACCATCAACACATCTGTAAATTAGATAACAAAATATCTTCAACGAGTTTGTTCAGTTGGATATGATGACTGAAACTATGCAGAATTTATTATTTACAGAATGGCTCCACAAGAATTTGCATTTGTCTAGAAAATGACTGTTCTAGTTAACTTAGAAGCAGCCCCATGGTAGCGTGTTCTAGGACCCCCCCCCCCGCCCACGGTACTGATTTCCACTTTTTTGTTGCTGCTATTGGTTACATCCATCATAACATATCCATCCAAATATATTTTCTCCACATTTGAGTTCTCATCCATCTCCATTGGTTTACATTTCTTGCACGCAAACTAGTTATTAAAGAATAACAGTTCGATTTTTACTTTTGGTTGGCATTAAATGACTTATTAAAAGATTTTATTAGGGTGTAAACCAAACCAAACTAAACAAAATCCAAAATGCTTCAAAGTTTTATGGTTAAAATTTGAAAATTTGATGCTTAACCGATAATAATAAAAAAATTCAATTGTAAATATTTTAAAGATAGGTTGGATCATATACATCTATCTTATAATTATTCAGATCTACTGAAATTAGCACTTATCGGTCACAGGGAGTCATTAGATTAAAAAACTACAATCATCATTGATGTTGTAATATTTGATGAATCATCAAACATATTAAGTTATCTTGTTAGATTTTCAAAGCGGGACTTGAATAGCATTTAAGCTGATAAATCAAACTTTGGTTCTGACTAGCCAATTTTCATTTGTTATGGGTATATTCATAGTATAATCACATTGACACACCAGTGATCGTAGATCGCCAAAGTTAAGTAACGTTGAGCCTGGTCTATACCAGATTGGTAACCACTTCGAAATACCAGGCACTGTCTATAGGAGGATGTTGGCATCTCCCTGCAAAAATTGAAAAAAAAAACCAACATTGTTATTTCTCTTGACTGGGATATACATGCATTTGTGAATTTGATATTCCCTTCAAAGGAAGTCTACTAAACCCACCTGAGGTGCGTGCTACTTCACTTTGTTCAGGTCCGTCATATTGGCAACAATAATAATATAACTTACTATAATTTATTTAAAAAATTATATTAGCTTAGTCCAGATGACTCATAATATAAAACGTTTCACGAATAATCACCTAAAAATAGAAAATCAGCAAGAATACAATAGAAGTTGTCTCCCTTGTTACTAAAATTGTATTTCATTTTCTGTGTAAGTTTTAAAATGTGTAAATAAAAATTAAAAACTAAAATGAGTTGATTTTATCTCGGGCAATGCCAGGTAGGTACATATAGTTTATAATAATTTAAGTTGATCATAATCTAGTTAATAAATAGTTTTATAACAATAAATCTGCTATATAATAAAATAAAGTTGATTTTCCCCTAAATCAGTTGTAAAATACGCATTTTCTAAACAAATCTTATGTTACATCATATTTAGTGTCCTTCATGAAAATGTGTACATTTCATCCCTGTTTAAAAATGATTTATTCTGAACAAACAGCTTCTCTCAAATACGCAGTCCCACAAAACAGATAGCGAGCAGTTTTACTCTCTATCAATTAAGTCCTCTCAATCTCTTCATGTCACTAGTCACTATGTTCTTTTCTTAAAAGTTATACTTATTTTTCGACCACTGCTTCTTATCTATTTATTATATATTGTTTATATTTTTGTATTTTGTATTCTTTATTTATTTTTTGGATGTTTAATTTCTGTTACTGAATCAGATGTGCTTGAATAATGAAATGCTGCCAATATATATATATATATATATATATATATATACACACTAGCATGGGTGCCTGGCATTGCCGTGTATTTGGAGGTGTATGTTGAGCAAAAAAAAAAAAAAAAAAAAAGAAAGAAAGCGGTCAAATTTTTTTAACTTTGACCCCTATTATGACCTCTTAAAATTTATTGTTTTGGGCTCAAATCAAGGTATTAAGTTAGGAGCCTATATCTAAAATTTCAAGTGTTTAGACCCAAAATTGTCAGAGGAGTTTGGTTGTTCTCAAAGGTCAAATCGTTGAACTTTGACCCCTTAATCATAAAATTTTTGGCCAAAAACGGGTCACATTGGTTTTCCCAAATCTCAGTACCTTGTATATCAAATTTCGAGTCTGTAGACTAAAAATTGACAGTTATTGCGTAGAGAAATGTACACACACAGACAGACACTTTCACTTATATGCGCATGCACACACACACACACACACACACACACACACACACACACACAGTGAGTAGCAAAAGTATTTGATACATTGTTTTTTTTTCTCATATTTCTCAAAAATATACAGTTAATTTGAATGAAATCTACACTCAATCTTTAAACAGGTATTATCTATTAAAAAATAAAATGGAAATAAAGATATACTGAGTTGACAAATGTTTATGAACAAAAAATCAAATTACCCATATGAAAAAGTATTTAACACATTGTCAAATTTCATTCTTAAGCAGTCATTTCATCTTGCTATAATATTTCAACCAATCAAAAGGCACCTCAAGGTTCCGGCTCCTTACAGGTTAGTTGATAACAGCTCTCACACACTGCGCAGGTTGCCTTTTTCATTACTGTTTTAAAATGATTAAAACAAAGGAATTGACTAATGATATGCGCCAGAAAATCATAGCAAGGCATAAAGATGGAAAGGGGTATAGGAAAATACCTTAAAAACTAAATTGGTGGTGAGTACCAATGTACCAAATACTTTTACTACCTACTGTGTGTATATATATATATATATATATATATGAGAATCAATATTAAAATAGTCTAATGAATAGTCCATGACTAAGCAATGGACTAAGAACTTATAATAGCAACGAATAGTAATAAATAAATGTAAACATAAATTGCTCATGAAAGAGAAACAAGAATGTTAATCTTCACATGGCCTGATGAGTTTTTATGTGTGAAACACAAATTTCCATGTAGTGTGTCATAAACTTATTTTCGTACAACCATAAGCAGGTGCATGTGTTTACGTATGTGTATTACACATGTTTGGATATTCTGTTTTATTTTGAGAAAAATAAATATATTCAAAATTTTGAGAAACATGCCTATCCTTTAGAATCAAAACAATATAAACAATAAATAATATACTAACTGTACCCCACCCAGGATTCATTGGTTACACATTTTAAAATTAATTTTAAAATAGATAAAAAAAAAAAAAAAAAACAAGATAAGATAATGATAATGTGTAAGTCATATATAGGCAAAAAACACACCGAATCATGCAAAGTAGCCTCAAAATGTTATTAATATAAAGGAGAAAATGAAAAACTGATCAATCTATCTATATATCTATAAAAGTGAACGTGTCTGTCTGTGTGTCTGTGTACATTTCCCTACGCAATAACTCTGTCAATTTTCAGTATACAGACTCGAAATTTGATATACAGGGTAGTGAGATTTAGGAAAATCTTTGTAATAGGTTTTCGGCCAGAAATTTGGTTGTTAAAGGGTCAAAGTTCAACGATTTGACCTTTGAGAACTCTACCAAACTCCTCCGACAATTTTGGGTCTAAACACTTGAAATTTTAGATATAGGTTCCTTGGACATGGATCTAACTTAATAACTTGGTGGCCTTGTAGAGGTATAGGATACTTTCAGGCATAAGTAATTTTCTGGCACGGTAGAGAGAGCCCACCTTCTTCGCAGCAGCCATAGCAATGCTCTCAATGTATCTGTTCCAACTCGTGTTCCCTGTAAACGTTAAGTACTTTCAGGTAATATATCATTAGCCATAGCTATTGGTGATTGAGAAGGTTTCTTGTAATTATTGAAGGAAGCAAGCTTAGTCTTGGCAGTATTGAATATGACCATCCATTTTTGTCTCCGTTCCACTACAGATTGGAGGTCTTCTAGTGTTTCTGCCATTGCCTTAGATATGCGTTCATTCGTTTTCCCCTCATACCTGTTATAGAACATAGTGTCATTTTAAATTTTCGCCATTCTAGCAATCTTCTGAACCGGAATAATTTTTAACAAAAAAAAAAACAAAAAAACTTGAGTCAAAAACATTTTGGTATTTAAAAAAGCACAAATTGTTAAGTAGAATCAAATATCGATATATCAGATGCAATGCTATTTAGGTCTAACTTCTAAAATCTGATTAGATCACTTTCTATGTTTTAGTAGCTCTACCTTTCCAGAATTGCTAGAAGTCTTTGCAGGTTCATTTTTGTTTAGTAATAGTAGGATGATACTTTTTTCAAACAAATTGTAGCCAAAGACATTTTGCTATTGTAAAAGAAATACTGGAAGCAAAAAAAAAAAAAAAAGAAAACGGGGGTAAGCAGAAGTAAATATGTCGGATGCTGCTTAGGTCTAAATTCTAAAATCCAACAAAATAACTTTATATGTTAGATATAAATTATTTCTTGTGGAAGAAAATTTCTTCAGCAGGAATTGAAATTGAACCGTAAACAATTTTAAGAGTAGAAGTCCAGTATTTGGGCTATCAATTACAGAGCATTGCTGACTAGTCTAGCAATGGTTTGTAACCAAATGCACATCTCACTTAATAAATTTCTTTCACCTGAACAAACTCGTTGAAGATATTTTGTTATCTAATTTACAGATGTGTTGATGGTGTGTGCATTCTATACATTCGCTAGAAAGGGAGAGACAGTCTTTCTTTAAATGCTCACAGATACATTAAGAAATATTAGAGAGTGGTTGAATCAACGTAGAGTGAAAGGTGGCTGGAAAAATACATAGATGGCTAGGACAGTTCATTATAAATTACAGCTAACTAGAACGAGGACCTTTTCAAAACTCAATCCCAGCATATTTTAGCATGTATTTTTTTTTTTTTTCTTTTATTTGGATTCTTCGAACTACTGTTTTTAACATTTCAGTCAATGTAACCTCCGATTTCCTTCAGGTGTATCTTGTCAAACTCTGGAATGTTTCTGTCGAACTCAGGGAAACTGGATGAAATTTTGAACGGAACCCTTTAGTTACTTCATATTAATTACTAATATACTCTCGTTCTATCAACCACGACTGGAGGGAAGTTCTAAATAATTTGCAATTATATTTTTCGGTCACCCACACAGAACTGAACCTTCAACCTTCAGGAGAAGGTCACTTTTACAATTGGTTTTTCAAATGCACATCTCACTTCATAAATTTCTAACTCATAATCTGTTAACTTTATCTCTTTTCCAATTTTACATCTATTTTTATTGTTTTTCTATATTTCAGCCATCTTGGAAAATGTACGCACGAAAGATCTGTATGGACGTTATGGATTGAACCTTGAAGATTAAACTCCATCTGAATAATTTTTTTATTGAGATTTTGTTGATTAAAGAGTTGGTCTTTTCCATCTTTTAATCATATTTTTTTTTTGCTGTACATTTATTTTGAGATAATAAACTGTATTTATTTAAAAAAACAAACAATGGTTTTATATGATATTTTAACTTGAATATGTGTAATATTTATAAAGAAAAAACTAAAAAAAACATCTTTACAACACCAAAGATTCACAAAAAAATGTAATAGTCACAGTAAAGTTCAAAATGAATAAAGCTTACTTTTTTGGCAATTTTATAAGTTCAAGATCTCAGCGACTATTGATCAGAATTTAAAAAATGAAGACTCATTGGAAAGCTAATGACCTGAAGTGTATAGTGGGCTATGTGACATTTACCCTTAATGTTGCACATTAAGAGGATCATACATCATTTAGAGCCTATTTTTGGCATTTTTTTACAAACATAAAATGTTTCAATCATAGTCATTTGTTTTCCTCGTTTTGAATTACAAAATATCTGATATTTCTCCAATACCTCTCGCCTTGATGGAGGGGAGACTAAAACTTGCTAGTTTGTTTCAAATGATCTGAAATAACTGCAAGGGGAGACTTGATTCCAAATATTCCTCATATGTTATATCTCCCCTCTTTGATTTTCATACATGAAATAAATTTCACAAGTGTATAAAGATCGTTTGATACTGGAGATATTCATAATCATATCCTATTTTCAGAAGAGGGAAGATATAACATATGAGAAATATTTGGAATTAAGTCTTCCCTTGCTGTGATTTCAGATCATTTGAAACCATAGCAGTAAATTTTAGTCTCCCCTCCACCAAGGCCAGAGGTTTTGGGAATGTATATGTGTGTTTATATATATAAAGTGAACGTGTGTGTCTGTGTACATCTCCCTATGCAATAACTCTGTCAATTTTAAGTCTACAGACTCGAAATTTGATATACAGGGTATGGAGATTTGGGGAAATCTTTGTAATCCGTTTTCGGCCAGAAATTTGGCTGTTAAGAAGTCAAAGTTCAACGATTTGACTTTTGAGAACTCTACCAAACTCCTCCGCCAATTTTGGGTCTAAACAACTGAAATTTTAGATATAGGTTCCTTGGACATGGATCTATAGGTACCTCCAAACTGTTGTGTACTACGTCATCATTCTAAATAAAAAACATGACGTGAGATTTGAATCCGGCAACGTAACCATCTCTGACTCCATTAGCAAGGAACAAATCCACACGGCCACTGTTAACCATGAGAAATACAGTTGAAATTTAAACATTTATTTTTAAATGTCTTAACGTCTGTCAGAGTGATCTTAAAGGGGCTCAAATAATATAATTTTTTTTGTGTTTGTATTCATATTAAAAATCATTTTTTCTATTTATTTCAAAAGAAAAATACAATTTTGTTATATTTGGGTCATGGAATTGCATTCATCTGCGAAATATCTAGCTAATTTGCATATTCTTTTTTAAGCGTTCATTTTAATTAAATCCTATTAGTTTTTTCAGTTTCCTTATGAGATGATCATCTTTAGTTAAATATTATGTGTAATTATATTCATGCAGATATTCTACATGATTTATACTTGTGTAATATTTGCGTAAAATGGTTCTATATATATTTATGTATATGTATATATATTTAAAAAAATTTTGCCTACCAAACTCTTCTGTCAGTTTTTGGTCTACAGACATGAAGCTTAATACATAGGGTATTCAAACTCAGGCGAAACTTTATATTTGGGTGTTAGTCAGGGAAAATTGGTGCAAAAGTGTGAAAATTTTAAAAAATGGAATTTGACTGGTGAAGGTCGAACAACGGCATTACGGATATACATGCATAACGTAATAGCTGTTGGTTCATGCTTTAATTTTTAGCCTTGCAGCAAACATATCTTCGTAGCTCAGACATTAATGTCAAAGGAAAAAGTAAATTATAAGCTAAATGTTTTGGTTTTGATTCTCGGCGGTGGCGCACAATTTTTTATTTATTTTTTATTTTTTTTTACTTTTTAAATCATTACAATATATTATAATATATAATATAACAAATATAATATATTTATAAATACGAAATCTGCATTAATCAAAGTATATTTAACATATTATATGACCAGGCAATGCTGGGCGGCCTGCTTGTATGCATATATATATATATTTTACACATAAGTTCTTACTTGCATCAGGTAGCATATCATTGTTGCAATATTGCAGGAAATCTCCCCTTTGTGTGTTCGATTTTCAGACATGTATGTGAACAAAAAAATAATATTAATAAAATCTGCGATGACTTTTGTAGTTGTGTAAGTCTCCATGTTTCTTGTCACAATTTTTATCGACACAATTTTTGATTTACTATTGATCAATTATTTATTGAAACCAAAGATGTTTTAGCTTAACGTACTCAAATGAATATTTTCAAAATTCTATAAAAAAAATAATTTGATTACGAAATTAAATCTAGCAGCATAGTTATCAGCTTATTTATTCAACTATTTTATTTGTTGAAAAAAGGAATTTGAAAACATTTTAGCAGTCGAATAGAAAATCATTTCCGGCTGAAAATCTTTTAGCAAGTGTATTGATATATATATATATATATATATATATATATATATACATAAAAAAAAAATTTGAGTTTTGAAAGCTATTTAAAATCAGTAGTCTTATAAAAACAAAATTGGCAATCATGAAGAAAGACCTGTTTGTCTAAAAGACATAACTCTACTTTTACTTAGAATATTTGAGTAAATGTAAGAAAAAAATGTAAAAAAAAAAACAAAAATCAATAAAATTATCCATTATATTTACTTTTTAACAATTTTTTTTCTACGTTAAATAAAGTAGTTGAAAAAACATTTTTTGTTTGAAATAAATAATTTATTTTCTGTTTTACTTTTTTCTTAGATTTACTTTAACGCTCTTAATAAAAGTAGAGTTATATCTTACACGAACAGGTCTTTCTTTATGATTACCACGAAATTATAGTAACATAATTTTTTATATTTCCATTAAAAATATATTTAGTACTTAAAAATAAATAAATATATTCATATAAAGTGCTCGGTAAAAAGGGCACTGGTAAAAATGGCAGAAGTACATAAATAGGAAAAAAAATCACACTTTGGTAACAGGAAATTAGAACCGTTAGAGAGGTGCAGGACTAAGCTCTGTTCTATATAGTTTAAAATTAATTTAGGAAAACTGGTCCATTATTGAATAAATATCGATTGAAAACACATTTTATGACTGTTCTTGAAGGGTATATTGTTTTTAAAAGAGCATACATATCCCATAATATTTAAAAAAAAAATATATATATATATTTTTACTTGTTTACTGTTGTTTTAAAAAAATAAAACTGATTTTTTTAAGTGTTTGTTTTCTACCTAGCGTTGTAAGTTTTTAGTGCTCCAACTTATTTTAAAGAGTTTATTTAGTTAAAAAGAATAATTAATGTCGAGTGTTACTTTTGAACAAAAAATGTCCGAGACGAGAGGATCACGTCTTAGGAGTCTTGATAATCGCTCAAAAATAGAAAATGAAAGAAAATACTGAAGTAGATATAGTTTTAAAATGAGCCCCCAAGAAGAAAATAAATTTGTATATTTGTTTAGGTTATGTCCAAGATCACTGCTCGGAAAAAAAAAAAAATCAAGCTACTGGAAATGGATATGGTTGATTATGTAATGAAACCATATATTTATTAAAAAAAATTACTTTAGTTTTTAGCATTTCTTGTGTTATTATGAAACAAAAACACACACACACTTTTTGTATTATCAAATAATAAAACAAATATTTTATTTAGAAAAATTAATTTAGTTTTAATACTTTTTGTGTTCACAAAACAACAAAAGGCACTTCTGCAGTATGTGGACGGCGGCCATCTTTTCTTGGTTCGTTTCACTAAACTGTCGTCAGGTGGCACTTCTCGGTCAAAAACATTTATTAATTTGTCGTTGACTCTTCAAAGTTGCTTTAATTCAAAAAATGTTTCATGGAAATTATTTGTTTGTAAAAAAAAAGAAAAAGAAAAAGCTATTTTACTTTATTTTAAAAATCCAATGTTGCTTTCATTACAAAATTGTTTTATTAAAATTATATTTTATCACACAGACTTTTCAATAAATGTTTTTACAATTATATATTGATACACTTTCATACAATGTTTTAGTTTTTAAATATTTTTCTGTTCGGGGGGGGGGGATCTTGTTTGTTACTTATTTGCCGCGTTATCTGACCGTTGGAGTTATTTTTAAACAAGTATTTACTCATTCTGTAAAAATCGTAAATGTCTTTTTTGTTTTTTTCCTGTTTTGTTAATGTGTGGCTTCTGCACGATAAATAATCTCTATATAAATAAAATGAACTCATTTTTTCCCGTCTGATTTTGACATTAATAGGATTAAAAATCAAGATATTTCATGCAAATATAATATGCACAAACTGCAGAACAATATCTGAGGTGTGTTATAGGCTTATTATTTCTCAAATTCCTCGATAATCTTAGATTTCTATACTTTTTCTGCTGAGAAGTCACGGCCAAAATTGGTTAAGATCAATGGAAGTGGTAAAATATTTTCTCTCTAATAAATTCCTCCTCCCCCTGCCACCACTTAACACCGTTTGGGGATCGTTCACAAGGAACAGTTGAGAAGAGAACACTGGTTTGGCTTCGTAGTTCTTTCATGTGAAGTTATTTAAAATCACTAAACTAAGCTGCAGTGCTCTGTGGCGTAGTGGTTAGCGTGCTGGACAATTCACATTATATTTTCACGTTCGCGCCGACCTACCGTAGTCGTTTTTTTTTTTTTTTTTTTTCCTAAACAACTGGAATGGACTTTTCTTGGTGGCCGAACTGTTAACGTTGCAGATGTTTTTTTTTTTTTTTTTTTTTTTTTTCCTACTTTTACTCATGACTCCGGGTTTGATCCTTCCTACTTACCTACCATAACATTTTTTAAAATCCCCCCCCCCGTCCCGGAAACAAACACTCGGGCAACGCCGGGTACCCCCGCTAGTTATAAATATAAATGATATTGTCATAAAAGTATAAATAATAGCGTGTTTAAATAAATTTAATTACGATAATTAATTTTATAATTGACAACTGGCATTAGTAAATGTTAAGATGGGCAGTTTAAATATTTTATTAAAAAAAAAAAAACGAATAAAATTAGTGTATTGGTTTATTAGGAACAATTATTAAGTGGATTTGGTTACAACATCAGATTCTAGTTAAAGTTTTTTTTTAGTATTATTGTAGGTGACTTGGCTAAATCACCTCCCATCCCCTAAAAAAAAACAAAAATGAGAATCTATGTTCTTTTAGGTGATTAGATATGAACTTCATATTTATTATTATGGAGCAAAACATCAATTGATTATTATTTGGTACTCAATATATATGCAGGGTGGTCCACTTAAAAGTAGTCCGATCTCTTTAAATCTTTCTCTTATTGACCAACTGACACCGCAAGACAAAATGCAATTCTTTTTCCAACAAGATGGCGCTACATGCCACACAACTCACAGATCACTGACACGAGTTCATGACATGTTTACGGAAGAGAGAACAATAAACAAAGGGTTATGGTCACCACGTTCACTGGACTCGTCATCATGTGATTTTTATCTTTGGGGGACTTTAAAATAAAAAGTTTATGCAAAATAATCCTCACAATCTAGACCAATTAAAGGAGAACATTACCAATTCCTATCAGGAAAATTACTAGAGACGATCTACAGGCAGTATCTGCAAACGTTGTTAAACGGGCCGAGAAATGCATAGATGTCAACGGGGAGCACTTCCAGCATTTTTTCTAACACTTCAGGTAAATAGAATGTTCCTCCTCTCTACTACATTTTCTGGGCTACTTTTAAATGGGTCGCCCTATAGTAATGATTTCAAAAGTAAAAAAAAAAAAAATTGAATTTAGTGCCATCAGCTGGAATCGAAACCAAAACATTCAGCGCTCCAACCTTAGTACTTATTTAGCACTTCAGCTTTCATTGTTATCATCTGAGCTACCGCCGGATAGATAAAGAGCTAAAAATTAAGCGTTCAGAAGTTAGTTGATTTACTCCCGCCAAGGTTTACTTTGTTTATCAATTTTGACCTCTTAGAAGCTATTTTTACAAGCTAAAAAAGCAAATCAAGTGTTCCCAATGTCTAAATACCAAATATATCAAGTTTCAAGTCTGTAGACTAAATATTCAAATAGAAGTTTGGAGAAGTTTCACACACACACACACACACACACACACATACACACAAGGTCATGTCCAGGACCACGAATGATTTAGAAATTATGGATAAAGAGAATTAAGTGTAATCTATATAATTATAAAACTCAAATGACCTTGTAATGAGTGATGTAACCCACTTTCCGGTTTACGACATCTAGTTGCGCATGCGCGCATAAACGTTAACCCATAACAACGTAAACAAATAAACACAAACAGCTTCTTTTGTGCACTGAAATATTAACGTTATTATTTCAAAATTTTTCTATTGTAATCCATGATTTTTCCAGGCTTCCAATAAATTCACTTATTCTCTGTTTAATTTCAGTCTTATTTTTTGGCTCCCATAAACATAGCATACACATATGTAATAACAATGTACGGTACTCGTCTGCTTCAATAAAATTCCACCAATTATTGCCTTTTCATTCTTTCATTCTGTCTGTTTCACTTGTTACTTATTTTTTTCGCAACAGCAGTGAATCAATAGCAACACTAGTCGCTGAAGCGACGTGGTTGCTATGGAAACCTTGAGTCTTTTTACGATTTTGAACACCACTAAATTCATCATAACTTTTGTTTTACTGAACGAAAATTGAAATTTTTTTTTTCACAATATAGCTGAAAAGGTGATCTATAAACTGTAATAATTGTTTGAAATTTGGTCTAAAAATGAGTGAGCGGTGAAGCCTTAAAGCAGTTCTAAGTGACTAAACTGCCACTTAACCATATATTCAAACACGGTAGTGTTTGAATTATATATGTATATGTATATCATGTTTATAATTTCTTTGAAACTGTCTTTAATCTATACCGATCGTGAAGCATAAAAAACAGTAATAAAACGATAAAATAAAAGGTAAAAAAAAAATCCATGCTCAAGGATTATCCTTTGTGATTTTAGTTGAATGAATCATGTAAATTATTTAAAAAATGTTTTTTCCTTGAACTTAAGGCGAATCTCTGAGAAATAAACAACTCAAATATAATTTTACTGGTTTGTTGTTTGTGAACGAAACGGATCTGTAATATGAATCTTAATAATATAATAAACTAGCGGGGGTACCCGGCGTTGCCCGAGTGTTTGTTTCCGGGACAGGGGGGGGGGAGTTTTAAAAAATGTTATGGTAGGTAAGTAGGAAGGATCAAACCCGGAGTCATGAGTAAAAGTAGGAAAATAAAGTGTGAAAAAAAAACAAAAAAAAAACATCTGCAACGTTAACAGTTCGGCCACCAAGAAAAGTCCATTCCAGTTGTTTAGGAAAAAAACAAAACAAAAAAAAACGACTACGGTAGGTTGGCGCGAACGTGAAAATATAATGTGAATTGTCCAGCACGCTAACCACTACGCCACAGAGCACTGCAGCTTAGTTTAGTGATTTTAAATAACTTCACATGAAAGAACTACGAAGCCAAACCAGTGTTCTCTTCTCAACTGTTCCTTGTGAACGATCCCCAAACGGTGTTAAGTGGTGGCAGGGGGAGGAGGAATTTATTAGAGAGAAAATATTTTACCACTTTCATTGATCTTAACCGATTTTGGCCGTGACTTCTCAGCAGAAAAAGTATAGAAATCTAAGATTATCGAGGAATTTGAGAAATAATAAGCCTATAACACACCTCAGATATTGTTCTGCCGTTTGTGCATATTATATTTGCATGAAATATCTTGATTTTTAATCTTATTAAGGTCAAAATCAGACGAGAAAAAATGAGTTCATTTTATTTATATAGAGATTATCTTCTCTTCTCTTCTCTATTCTCTATTCTCTTCTCTATATAAATAAAATGAACTCATTTTTTT